>NC_135340.1:27305248-27615248 GCF_023851605.1 Tamandua tetradactyla
ATATATAATTTCAATAGATGCAGAAAAAGCATATGCTAAACTCTAGCCCCATTAATGATAAAAAAATTCATTTATTCAACTACAAGTAAAATCTACCTTTTGAATCTGAAAAATAGTATCTACAAGATACATGAACATTCTATCAGCAGGTAAATTTTATAACTTTTTCCCTGAAATCAAGAATGGACAAAAAGGTCCAATATTTCCACTTTCATGTAATATTTTCTTAGGAAATGCATGATAGGATTATAAAGTGGAGAAAAAGAGACATTTTAAAAATATGACTTGAAGAGTAATAAATAAATGCAATTTATTTGCAGATAACAAACTTGTATATGTAGAAAATCTAAGATAGAGTTCAAATAAGCGCTTATAATAAACGAACTTATGAAGATTCCTGGATATGACATCAATGTGATCGAATTGTGTATATGTGTGTGTACATGTGTACATACATACACAAACACACATACACACACATAGTTAGACAATTCACTTCAAATCTCAATTCTGTTCCGCATAAAATGATTATATTGAACTAGTCTCTGTTCCTTCTTTTTTGTACACACATCACTTGACTAGCTGAAGAATGTTCTCCTAAGAAAAGGCAGACCTATAAACTTTTACTTTTAGAGTTTCAGAGGTCTCTGGTACGTTCTGTTTTAGTTGGTTTATGGATTCCTTCCAGCTCTAAATTTCGGTAATTATACGATTCATGTATATAGCTTATAAATCTGCATAAGGCAACCTAATCTATTCTGGGTATAGAATGTCACCTTTCATTTTCTGGCCCCTGTGACACCCTCTCCTTTCTTGCAAAACTTTACAGTTCAACTACATTCCTGGAATGTGGAAACAGCCTCATACTCTTCTTAGTCTTGCTAAAATATCTCATTGTCTGAAACAGTATTTAATTAAATGAATGCTGATCATCATCTTCCTTTAATTTACAATATTTCATGAGAATGAATCTACCCACTCAGGGTCAATCATATATGAACTAGTAATTTCATATTTAAATGTATCAATGTGTTTATATAGATCCAGAAAGTATCACTTATCACTTATTATGGCACATAATGTATGTTTAATAAATATTTTAGTGTACCTGTTTTTTTTAAGGAATAATGTTACATGTAACAGAGGACTAAAAAATGAATGTAACATGGACTTACATAAGAGCAGCATATATAATAGAAGTTAAAGTGGATTTATCAACCAGGGATCTTGGTTTATAAGTGAAGCATGAATTTTTTCAAGAAGATAGTAATGCAATATTTGACTTCAAAGCTGTTGTAGAAAGAAGGAATACTTTATTTAGCTGCACTGTCTATGAAACTCAATTTCTGTTTGTGTGTTTGTTTTTTTAATTTAGAGGAGTAGAACTTGTGCTAGTGTTCTCTACAGAATGAGAACCAACAGGAGAAATCTCTAAATATGAGATCTATAAAAGGGTCTCGTGCAACCGTGGGAATGGAAGAACACAAAATCTGTAGGACAGGCTGTGAAGCTGGCGGCTCCAAAGAAAGGTCTGGATGAACTCCACAGGAGAGGCTTGTTGGTCGAAGAAACAATGAATCTCTCTTTTTTCCTTAAAAGCCTCATCTGATTGGATTATCTTGCAGTGGGAGGCAGGCCCAGTTGATTGCAGATGTAACCTGATTATGTACAAATGCAAATATACTCATAACAAAACAGGGAGGAAATATTTGTATAATTACAGTCCTCATTTTCTGTTGCTGGTCACGTGGTCATAGTTCATATTTATCACTACTTTCTTCTACTACCCATTCCGTGTTTCCTTTACCCTCACCAAGTACTTTAGCTGGCCATGCTTCTTCTCCAGCTGGGGTAATCTAAACCTTCATTCCTGAAGTTTCTGGGCCATTCGTAGTCCTACTGTACTGGGTTGTTACAGTTTTCTATTGACTTTAACCACAGGACCTGTTAGTACTAAGAGACGCCCGAGGAGATCTCCTGTATTCCAGGAAAATTCCTCTTTACCCCCATTGTGTAGTTGCAGTCATATTTCCCCTTGATAGTCAGGATCAACCACCCCAGAGAGAACAGTAATTCCCTTTCATGCCTTTTGATTCAGTGGCATGGGCAGCCCAAAGCAACCAGATGGCAGTTCTAACTTCCAGTTCAATGGAATCATTGTTGTGTCTCCTGACAGGAGCATTCCTTCTTTTGGAACTAAGACCTGTAAACCAGTAGAGTTTAGGGTTTCTGGGCCAGGAAGCAAAAATTTTCCTAGTGAATCACTAGGGGTGATGGTGAGTGGTATCATTCCCATTTACATTCCTAGATTTCCTGGAGCCATGAATCCTGGCTATGGGAGAAACAGCACCATACAGTGGACACTGATTCAGACCATACACAACCTCCTGGAGAACGTTGCCCCAGCCCTGCAAATTTGACACCTAATTGACAACATAATTGGGTCTTCAAAAGACCATTTCACTGTTCTATCAACCCAGCTGCCTCTGGATGATGGGGGACATGGTAAGACCATTTTGCTAAGTAGAAGCAGTTCTAGTGGCTTCCACTTGGTCTTTCCTACCATAATAGCCCTCACTCCATGAGTCATAGAGTCAATGTGAGGATTCTGCCGTTTGCTGAGCATGTTGATTCCAATTATACATTCTGGAACTGGGGAAATGACCACAGAATGAGTCTAGTGACCTACTAGGCCCACTGTGAGATGGACCTGGCCTAAAACTCCATCAATCACCTGACCTCTGTAAACCCCTACTCTGAGTGGTGGACCAGAGTGACACTGTGGGTCTCCTGAATTATGTCACTTCTGAGTCAGTGACCAATAATCCCTGAAATAGCTAACCATTTCCTTTTCCCCAGTGCATGGTCACCCTGGCAAAAGGCCATAGGTGTCCTTGAGAAAGCCTGGGAGGATGGATAACAATGTAAATTTTGAGCAGTGTGAAAGGGTCTTTCCCCAAGGATACTCACACTTCCCCTCATTTGAGGGATTCTGGGTCTGTAAACTGCTTCAAGTCTGGGAGTTGATTAAGAGGCCCCGACTCTGTTTTTGTAATTCGAGTTAGACTTCTGTTCACTTGACGTAGAATTCTTCTGCTTATACAGCTCAAATAAGAATTTAGTAACCTGTTTGATCTATACTACTTGTGATGCAACAAGTCTCTGTGAGTCAGATTATTTTGACTGCTATTGCTCTCCATTATGGTGGCCATGCCAACCTTGTTTATGTTGATTAACTGTTGTCATATGGCTTTTGCCAACTCAGGATCCAATCATTCCTATTGTGTTTAAGGGTTCCAGCTCAGTGACAGCAGTTTCCACAGTAATATCTGACCTACAGAGAAGGTTGATTATAGAGTTCTTCAGGGATGATGGAGCTAATCTCATGAATTTATTTCTCAAGGTTAAGGTGAAAAATGTGTCCTCTGGATATTCCTGGTGTGTGTGACCAGGTCTTCCATGATAAATCCTCTCCAATATTCCAATCCCTCTAAGTCTCTGGATCCCCTCACCTGCATTTTACCAGGGCAGTTTTCTCAGGTAATCCATCTTTTGATCCATGTTTCATCCAACCATCCAAACCAACCGTTAATGCTCTTTTGAACCCCATGAGCTACAACATTGAAGGCAGAACCTCTGTTTAGTGGGCCCATATCAATAGATTCATTTTGATCAAACTTTATGTTCTTTCCATCATTATCCCACACACTTAACATCCATTTCTACACACATTCCCCTTGTTTCTGATTATATAAATTGGAAGACTCACACAGTTCTTTTGGAGAATAATATACCTCCTCCTGGGTTGCACTTTGTACCTCACCTTTCAGGCCTTGTTGGGACTTCAGTCTAGTTATAGTACTTGAAGAAACAAGGGGTGATGGGGATAGGTCATAAAAAGAAATAGAGGTGTCTTTCAAGACAAGTACCTCACTCGGAAAATTGCAGTTTCATCTGGTGAAACAGGATTAGTTGCTCCAGACAGAGGAGTGAGGGCTGTTTCTCTAGGAGAGCGAATACTGGAGGGTAATCTTGTTAGGTGGAGGTTGGTGGCAGACTCCTCTGGGGAGACTGAAGGCTGGGAGGCTGTTTCCTCAAGGCAGTCTGGAAGTCACTAAGCTCTTTTCTCAGGTCTATCTAGCAAAGGCTCAGCAGCTTCTAGGGATTCCATCTGTCAACCACCATCATTTTCAAGCCATATATATCACCATCCCACATTTCAGAATCCCATTCTTTTCCAATCAAAGCCCTTACTTTAACAGTGGACACTCTGCAAGTTTGAGAGTTTAGTTTATGTTGTAAATCTGTCCTCTCACAATGAGTCTCTGTGTCCGTTTTTCAGTGATCTCAAGTCTACAACCACATGAAATAAGATTTTCTTTCAGGGCACACATGAAAACTTTTACATCATTCATATGGGACTTAACGTGTAAATTTGAAGCTTTCAGCTCATCTCCTTTCCTCATCACTGTATCCAGAGCATCTAGCAACAACCAGCCAACATAATTATGCCTCTTAATTCCACAAAACTCTGTAAATGTGTCAATAACATTCTCATCCAGAGCTTTGCCTTGTATAAGCGTACAATTAGCAGAATCTAGTGGTGATATTTTGATGCTCTCTTTTGCCAGCTCACCCCATGGACTGTGAGTGCCATGCTGATTATTGGAAACAGAGTCATTAGTGCCTCTGGGTTCAGTCAGAGTAGAAAACCAAATGTAAAACCCATTTTTAAGAATCTGTTTCTCAAGGACCACTCCTGGTAGTAAGCTGTGTTAGTCAGGGTTCTCTAGAGAAACAGAACCAACAGGAGAGATCTCTAAATATGAAATTCATGAAGGTGTCTCTTGCAACTGTGGGAATCGAAGAATCCATAATCCATAGGGCAGGCTGGGAAGTTGGCATTGCTGATGAAGGGTCTGGACAAATTCCATGGTAGAGACTCACCAGCTGAAGAAACAGTGAGTCTCTCTTCTTCCTTAAAAGCCCTCAACTGATTGTATTATCTCACTGTGGGAGACATGCCTTAGTAAATCACAGATAGATGCAATCAACTGATTGATGATTTAATCAACCAGCCACAAAATATCCTTGCAGAAATGCTCAGGCCAGTGCTTGCCCTGAACAGACAACTGGACATAATCACTTGGCCAAGCTGACACCAGAACCTAACCATCACAGAACTGTACACATTTTCATTAAGCTTAGAGGTAAATGTTGCATTATGCTCCAACTTTGCACAGGACATGAGAAAGCATTCTCCAATTGATTAATAATGAGAAAACACATTGTGGGCCAAGGGTAAACATGAACCAGGGCTCTATTCCATTACTGTCTTTGTGACATAGGACCATCTTGACAGTAGGTATTATCCTTTGCATGGAGGGTTAGAGAAGGTATACTTCTAATTTGGTATTTCAATGATCACTTCACCTCTGTAGGTATAAGTGCCCACATCTTGGAAGTGAGAGGCTTGTCCTAGACAGGCTCTGATAGTCCTCTCAACTCAAGCTTTGAGTCCATGTACATGAATAATTATAATTCAAGATCTGATAATGATTCTCTGGAAATTCTTAGGCAGTTTAGGGAAGGAGAAGATCACCTCTGACTGGGGATGATTTCATGGATGCAGATCTTAAAGGACTCTGAGAGCTACTGATCATGGGAGGGTATTCTAAGCATAAATAATGACAAGATTACATAAGACAACAAAAGTTATGAATTCCTATGGAAATTTAGCGGGTGTAGGAGAGTACTGGAAATCAACATGTACAACTAATTTGGGTAGGATTAACATGCAGTGATACTTGGGATGAAAAAGGAGGCTGGATATAATTCATTAGATACTAGGGAACAGTTGAGAGCTTTGATAGAGGAGGGTTTAATAAATGAGATAGTGTGTGTAAAGAGAAACTATTTGTCTTTTTACTGTAATGTTTTATCAGAAATTAACTCAAGTCTGACCCTGCATAGTCTTTCCACACACAGTAAAGGAGTGAAGCATTAAATATTTGGAATTGCAATTTATAAGGCACAACCTTGTAAATTAAGTTCTATTTGGGCAGACACATATTTTCTCCATAATTTGTAAATGATTATATTGCCTAAATGAGTTCCATGAATAGTAGGTCTATTTTCTATTGTGTGGAGTTAATGATGACTCTAGGACACAAACACACAAAAGGGAAGAAATTATTACCTATTTAAAGGAAAGAAGCAAAAATCTGACTTTATTCTTAACAGTTATTTTTATCAATTTCCTTTAAACTATCTGAAAAGCAAATATATCTCTGCAAGTTCCCTCAAAAGTAAAAGCAAAACTCTGTTCCTCATCACATCTGAAATAACTATATAAAAGTTATGAAATATAACTCATGAAAAGCATTGTATTTTGTACAAAATCTATTTACCATGGCAACAACAATTCAAACAATTTAATAAATATTATTGAACTAAAAAAAATATTATTGAAATTTAGTCTCCAACATTAAAACTTCAAAATCATTGGTATTTGTGTGTATTTTTATTTTACATATACATATGTTAAATATGCATAATATTCAAACCAATATCAATGAATATATTAAAATACTCATGCTTTTCATAGTACTTATTTAAAATATTTAAGCCAATACCAATGAATTTGTTAGGTAAGAAACAATATTTTTTTCAACTTTAAAATCATGTTTATATGCTGACAAAGCTATTTTATTTCTTCATTTTCATTCAAATTAATTTTAACACAATACAAAACAATATGACACAAAATGAGACATCATTAAATATAAAATGCAATGCTTCATTTTATTAAATTACATCAAATTATGCATTACGTATAGTTACAGCCATTCTAGACTGGGTCTTAATCCATTTGTTTCCATTATGCTGCAAATGTAGCAGAAGTCAAATGTAATATATATGGTACCATGCAATGAGAAAGTATTCCAGATATTCATAGAGCCAACTGTTTCCTGCTTCATTGGTGCAGTGAATTAATTGAAATTGAGTGTATCTCAACATAAATTTTGAAATGCTTTTTTATGTTCCTTCTATTAAAACTTGCATGGATTAAAAATTCATTAGAGACCAAGTGAGTTACTGTAAATTCTCTTGAACCTTTCAATTATTTTATGTAGTTTCTGTTCATTCACCTTGATTTATACAAATTATTGGTATGTGAGAATTAATGAGTCATCACATCTTATGTAAGATCATACATTCCCTCATTCTATTATTCCCTTATGATTAAGACATTACATTCTGAAAGATGAGAAGTATTACTGGCAGTTTGGGTTTTGATGTATACATCTTATTAAGCCAAGATGATGTCAAGCATTTGATTTTGCTGCTGAGAGAGTGAAACACATAAGAAGACCAAGTGTGAGGAAATTAATTAAAATAAATTATCTTTGTAACCCTTTAAAAACAAATTTATACTTTACCTTTGTGTATTTTAGTATCTTTAAAACATTGACCTTAAGTAATCATTATCTGTGTATTTTCGTGTTAAGATGTTTTGATTTTTATAGTAGACTGTTTCTTGAGTTTATAACCAAATAGGTAAATATCTATCCTCTGTTTAGCTAGCTATTAATTCAAATGAACCATTGTTCCTAGATGTTTATCCATAATCCTCAAAGCACCTTAATTAGTTTTGTTTTATTTTTAGGAGGTTTTGAATTCTGACATTTTTTAAGACATAAATGTTCCTATGGTAATACTCCTGTATAAATCTGCACTATTTTCTGGGAAAACCTATACTATTTCTTAGGAGACATTAAAAGTCAGACCTTATCTGGGTCATATCTTTAACATTTTTACTTAATTATTTTGTTTTACTTTAAATTTCACCTTCTGGTAAACTAAAATGTAGAATTCAGGATTTCAAATATTTACTTTAATTTCAAAATTTTTTTGGTAATGTTGCATTACCTCACTAAGATAATTCACTGATATTTTGATTATGTTTATATTGTTTCACCATTTATCAATAAAGCTTTATTTACCGATGCAGAAATGATTACCAATTCTAGCTCTTTCTCTGGCTTTCCAAGGCAGCTCAAATTCAACATGCCCAAATCCGAAGTTTGAATCCAGCTCAAGAGTTCCAGTCCTTCTGTGATCTACATCTAAGCTAAAAGAATTGCCTTCCACCCAATTTTACCAACCAGAGACTTGAAATCTTCCTTGACACCTCTTTACCTTTAATGCTCATGGCCATTCAATGAACAGACCTTTGAACTTCAACTCTTAATTATTTCTTTATTTCATGAAAGTTTTCTCCATCTTCAGGGTCACTGTCCTAGTCTGTGTGTCATTATCTATATATCCTTCATTTGCAAAAGACAAGAAGTTCATGTTGAGGAACTACTCTAAAATCCTTGTAGTTCATGTTTAATTCTAGATTTAGAATGATCCTTTATATATATATATCTGTAACATTTTCCCAGGTTTAATAGCTTTCATGTCTAACTTTACATTTTACATTTTAAGTTCAAAATACAATATGCTGGAAGATCACATCCAAGTCTTCCTACCAGGTTCCTGGATTGGCATTATCCACTTACCTCTCTTTCTGGTGAAAAAAAAAAAAAAGTCATTTAATAGTTTTAAAATGGTATTCTTCTGTTATTACTGAAAATTATTTATTTATTTGTTTGTTCTCTTCAGTTACTTTTCAAGGAAAAAAAATAGATGAAGCAAATAGAAATTGTCTAAAAAGAAAGCCCAAATAGAAAACAGAAAAAGTGAAATATTAGAAAAGAAGGAATGTGGCATTCTTTCTCCTGAATCTCACTTAGCCTATGTCTTAAAAATACTTCATTACAATGTGTAGTAGAACTGATTTTAATATATATTTTGGGAAGGTCAGTATCTACCATCTTAGTATCACTGCTTTTTGAGGTTTAAAGTTAGCTATGACTTTTGGGGTTGACAGTTAATGACTTTTATTTAAATTGAGATTGAAATAGTTTCATCTAGTATCATATTTAATACAAAAATCTCCACAATTCATAATTTCAGAGAAGCAAAGGCAATGTACCATCTAAATGCTATTCAAGGAAATTGGAACAATCATGAAAGCCAGCCTGAAGTCTCCTCTACATTCACACATTCTATGAATATAGTTGAACTGTAAAGACTTAATGTAATATATCTAATTTGTATACACTATCATAAAAAATGTTAAGGCCACAGAACTGTACTTCACAAAAATAACCTTTACTGTATGCAAATTTAAACAGGCCAATTAGAGCACCAGGAGAGTGTAGGGTAGAGCGCTAACTGTGGAGAATTAATCTCACTGGATTAAAAATATATGGCGGAGAAGATGGCGGTTTAGTAAGACGCGCGGAGCTTAGTTTCTCCTCCAGGACAGCTACTAGGGGAGTAGAAATGATACAGAACAGCTCCCAAAGCCACGACAGAGATAAAAAAGACAGTGTACCCCATCCTGGAACGGCTGGCTGGCTGAGAGAACGCGCTCTGGTGAGATCGCTGAGGGGTGCGGGCTTCACCGGGCGGGGCCACAAGCGGCCGGAGTCACTCCCTTCCCCCTCCCCGGGCCGACTGGGAGAATTGGAGAGGCGGTCCCCTCAAACCGTGGTGGCTGGCACCCACACCACGCGCGGCCCCCCAGACAAACTGAGAGAATTGGATCGGAACTCCCCAGGCTGCGGAGAACGGTGACAGGGGGAGGGGCCCCTTCCAAACCCGTGACTCCCCGGGAACGTGCACTCTCCTGGGCGGGCCGCTGCCACTGGCGCACTCCTGCCACGCTTGTCGCCCCGGGCCAACTAGGAAGTTCGGACGGGCGCTTTCCCGGGCTGCGGCGGCCAGCGACCCTCCCTTCGCTCGAACCCCGGGCCGGCTCGCACTCTTCCAAGCCGCTTCGGCTAGCGAACCTCCCGGACCGTGAGAGTTTCCCAAAGCTAAAGGACCCACAGCACCTTTTACTGGTGGGACCCGCAGACAAACGTTGCCATGAGCGCCACCTACTGGGCAAGATAAGAAAAACAGAACCTAGAGATTTCACAGAAAAATGTTCCAAAATTTTGGATCCAACACCCAGGGAAATCTGACTAAATGCCCAGACGCCAGCAGCAGAAGATAACTGTCCACGCTCAGAAGATTGAGAATATGGCCCAGTCAAAGGACGAAACCAATAGTGCAAATGAGATACAGGACCTGAAACAACTAATGCTGAATATACGAACAGAAATGGAAAACCTCTTCAAAAATGAAATCGATAAATTGAGGGAGGACATGAAGAGGACATGGGCTGAACATAAAGAAGAAATAGAAAAACTGAAAAAATAAATCACAGAACTTATGGAAGTGAAGGATAAAGTAGAAAAGATGGAAAAAACAATGGATACCTACATTGATAGATTTAAAGAGACAGAAGAAAGAATTAGTGAGTTGGAGGATGGAACATCTGAATTCCAAAAAGAAACAGAAAATATCAGGAAAAGAATGGAAAAATTTGAACAGGGTATCAGGGAACACAAGGACAATATGAACCGCACAAATATACGTGTTGTGGGTGTCCCAGAAGGAGAAGAGAAGGGAAAAGGAGGAAAAAAACTAATGGAAGAAATTATCACTGAAAACTTCCCAACTCTTATGAAAGACCTAAAATTACAGATCCAAGAAGTGCAGCACACCCCAAAGAGATTAGACCCAAATAGGCGTTCTCCAAGACACCTACTAGTTAGAATGTCAGAGGTCAAAGAGAAAGAGAGGATCTTGAAAGAGCAAGAGAAAAACAATCCATCACATACAAGAGAAACCCAATAAGACTATGTATAGATTTCTCAGCAGAAACCATGGAAGCTAGAAGACAGTGGAATGATATATTTAAATTACTAAAAGAGAAAAACTGCCAAACAAGACTCCTATATCCAGCAAAATTATCCTTCAAAAATGAGGGAGAAATTAAAACATTCTCAAACAAAAAGTCACTGAGAGAATTTGTGACCAAGAGACCAGCTCTGCAAGAAATACTAAAGGGAGCACTAGAGTCAGATACAAAAAGACAGAAGAGAGAGGCATGGAGAAAAGTGTAGAAAGAAGGAAAATCAGATATGATATATATAATACAAAAGGCAAAATGTTAGAGGAAAATATTATCCAAACAGTAATAACACTAAATGTCAATGGACTGAATTCCCCAATCAAAAGACATAGATTGGCAGAATGGATTAAAAAACAGGATCCTTCTATATGCTGTCTACAGGAAACACATCTTAGATCCAAAGATAAACATAGGTTGAAAGTGAAAGGTTGGGAAAAGATATTTCATGCAAATAACAACCAGGAAAGAGCAGGAGTGGCTATACTAATATCCAACAAATTAGACTTCAAATGTAAAGCAGTTAAAAGAGACAAAGAAGGACACTATATACTAATAAAAGGAACAATTCAACAAGAAGACATAACAATCATAAATACTTACGCACCGAACCAGAATGTCCCAAAATACATGAGGAATACACTGCAAACACTGAAAAGGGAAATAGACTCATATACCATAATAGTTGGAGACTTCAATTCACCACTCTCATCAATGGACAGAACATCTAGACAGAGGATCAATAAAGAAATAGAGAATCTGAATATTACTATAAATGAACTAGACTTCACAGACATTTATAGGACATTACATCCCACAACAGCAGGATACACCTTTTTCTCAAGTGCTCATGGATCATTCTCAAAGATAGACCATATGCTGGGTCACAAAGCAAGTCTTAACAAATTTAAAAAGATTGAAATCATATACAACACTTTCTTGGATCATAAAGGAATGAAGTTGGAAATCAATAATAGGCAGAGTGCCAGAAAATTCACAAATACATGGAGGCTCAACAACACACTCCTAAACAACGAGTGGGTCAAAGAAGAAATTGCTAGAGAAATTAGCAAATACCTTGAGGCGAATGAAAATGAAAACGCAACATATCAAAACTTATGGGAAGCAGCAAAGGCAGTGCTAAGAGGGAAATTTATTGCCCTAAGTGCCTATATCAGAAAAGAAGAAAAGGCAAAAATTCAGGAATTATCTATCCATTTGGAAGAACTGGAGAAACAACAGCAAACTAATCCCAAAGCAAGCAAAAGGAAAGAAATAACAAAGATTAGAGCAGAAATAAATGAAATTGAACACATGAAAACAATAGAGAAAATCAATAAGGCCAGAAGTTGGTTCTATGAGAAAATCAATAAGATTGATGGGCCCTTAGCAAGATTGACAAAAAGAAGACGAGAGGGGATGCAAATAAATAAGATCAGAAATGGAAGAGGAGACATAACTACTGACCTCACAGAAATAAAGGAGGTAATAACAGGATACTATGAACAACTTTATGCTAATAAATACAACAATTTAGAGGAAACGGACGGGTTCCTGGAAAGACATGAACAACCAACTTTGACTCAAGAAGAAATAGATGACCTCAACAAACCAATCACAAGTAAAGAAATTGAATCAGTCATTCAAAAGCTTCCTAAAAAGAAATGTTCAGGACCAGATGGCTTCACATGTGAATTCTATCAAACATTCCAGAAAGAATTAGTACCAACTATCCTCAAACTCTTCAAAAAAATCGAAGCAGAGGGAAAACTACCTAATTCATTCTATGAAGCCAACATCACCCTCATACCAAAACCAGGCAAAGATATTACAAAAAAAGAAAACTACAGGCCAATCTCTCTAATGAATACAGATGCAAAAATCCTCAATAAAATTCTAGCAAATCATATCCAACAACACATTAAAAGAATTATACATCATGACCAAGTTGGATTCATCCCAGGTATGCAAGGATGGTTCAACATAAGAAAATCAATTAATGTAATACACCACATCAACAAATCAAAGCAGAAAAATCACATGATCATCTCAATTGATGCAGAGAAGGCATTTGACAAGATTCAACATTCTTTCCTGTTGAAAACACTTCAAAGGATAAGAATACAAGGGAACTTCCTTAAAATGATAGAGGGAATATATGAAAAACACACAGCTAATAGCATCCTCAATGGGGAAAAATTGAAAACTTTCCCCCTAAGATCAGGAACAAGACAAGGATGTCCACTATCACCACTATTATTCAACATTGTGTAGGAGGTTCTAGCCAGAGCAATTAGACAAGAAAAAGAAATACAAGGCATCAAAATTGGAAAGGAAGAAGTAAAACTATCACTGTTTGCAGACGATATGATACTATACGTCGAAAACCCGGAAAAATCCACAACAAAACTACTAGAGCTAATAAATGAGTACAGCAAAGTAGCAGGTTACAAGATCAACATTCAAAAATCTGTAGCATTTCTATACACTAGCAATGAACAAGCGGAGGGGGAAATCAAGAAACGAATCCCATTTACAATTGCAACTAAAAGAATAAAATACCTAGGAATAAATTTAACTAAAGAGACAAAAAACCTATATAAAGAAAACTACAAAAAACTGCTAAAAGAAATCACAGAAGACCTAAACAGATGGAAGGGCATACCGTGTTCATGGATTGGAAGACTAAATATAGTTAAGATGTCAATCCTACCTAAATTGATTTACAGATTCAATGCAATACCAATCAAAATCCCAACAACGTATTTTTTAGAAATAGAAAAACCAATAAGCAAATTTATCTGAAAGGGCAGGGTGCCCCGAATTGCTAAAAACATCTTGAGGAAAAAAAACGAAGCTGGAGGTCTTGCACTGCCTGACTTTAAGGCATATTATGAAGCCACAGTGGTCAAAACAGCATGGTATTGGCATAAAGATAGATATATAGACCAATGGAATCGAATAGAGTGCTCAGATATAGACCCTCTCATCTATGGACATTTGATCTTTGATAAGGCAGTCAAGCCAACTCACCTGGGACAGAACAGTCTCTTCAACAAATGGTGCCTAAAGAACTGGATATCCATATGCAAAAGAATGAAGGAAGACCCATATCTCACACCCTACACAAAAGTTAACTCAAAATGGATCAAAGATCTAAACATTAGGTCTAAGACCATGAAACAGTTAGAGGAAAATGTAGGGAGATATCTTATGAATCTTACAATTGGAGGCAGTTTTATGGACCTTAAACCTAAAGCAAGAGCACTGAAGAAGGAAATAAATAAATGGGAACTCCTCAAAATTAAACACTTTTGTGCATCAAAGAACTTCATCAAGAAAGTAGAAAGACAGCCTACACAATGGGAATCAATATTTGGAAACGACATATCAGATAAAGGTCTAGTATCCAGAATTTATAATGAGATTGTTCAACTCAACAACAAAAAGACAGCCAACCCAATTACAAAATGGGAAAAAGACTTGAACAGACACGTCTCAGAGGAGGAAATACAAATGGCCAAAAGGCACATGAAGAGATGCTCAATGTCCCTGGCCATTAGAGAAATGCAAATCAAAACCACAATGAGATATCATCTCACACCCACCAGAATGGCCATTATCAACAAAACAGAAAATGACAAGTGCTGGAGAGGATGCAGTGAAAGAGGCACACTTATCCACTGTTGGTGGGAATGTCAAATGGTGCAACCACTGTGGAAGGCAGTTTGGCGGTTCCTCAAAAAGCTGAATATAGAATTGCCATACGACCCAGCAATACCATTGCTGGGAATCTACTCAAAGGAATTAAGGGCAAAAACTCAAACGGACATTTGCACACCAATGTTTATAGCAGCGTTATTTACAATTGCAAAGAGATGGAAACAGCCAAAATGTCCATCAACAGACGAGTGGCTAAACAAACTGTGGTATATACATACGATGGAATATTATGCAGCTTTAAGGCAGGATAAACTTATGAAGCATGTAATAACATGGATGGACCTAGAGAACATTATGCTGAGTGAGTCTAGCCAAAAACTAAAAGACAAATATTGTATGGTCCCAATGATGTGAATCGACACTCGAGAATAAACTTGGAATATGTCATTGGTAACAGAGTTCAGCAGGAGTTAGAAACAGGGTAAGATAATGGGTAATTGGAGCTGATGGGATACAGACTGTGCAATAGGACTAGATACAAAAACTCAAAAATGGACAGCACAATAATACCTAATTGTAAAGTAATCATGTTAACACACTGAATGAAGCTGCATCCGAGCTATAGGTTTTTGTTTTGTTTTGTTTTGCTTTGTTTTGTTCTTACTATTATTACTTTTATTTTTTTTCTCTATATTCACATTTTATATCTTTTTCGGTTATATTGCTAGTTCTTCTAAACCGATGCAAATGTACTAAGAAACGATAATCATGCATCTATGTGATGATGTTAAGAATTACTGATTGCATATGTACAATGGTATGATTTCTAAAAAAAAAAAAAAAAAATGGACAGCACAATACTACCTAATTGTAATGTAATTATGTTAAAACACTGAATGAAGCTGCATCTGAGCTATAGTTGTTTTTTTCTTATATATTTTTGTATTTTTTATTTTTATTTTCATTTTTCTCTATATTATCATTTTATTTCTTTTTCTGTTGTCTTGCTATTTCTTTTTCTAAATCGATGCATATGTACTAAGAAATGATGATCATACATCTATGTGATGATATTAAGAATTACTGATTGCATCTGTAGAATGGAATGATTTCTAAATGTTGTGTTAGTTAATTTTTTTAATTAATAAAAAATATATATATGGTGTGATCTCACAGAAAGTTATTGAGAGGGAAATAAAGCTCTCCGAAGCATTTTGGAAAACTGTGTTTTGACAGAATAAGATAAAGCTAAGTGAAATGCTGTCCATAAACATTGTGTTGTGGTTGGTAATTCTAAAACTACATGAATACTATGGTTAAAAAATAAGTAAATGAATTATAGAAAATGGGACACATTTTTCTTATTGTCAAAGACAGAAGTAACAAAATTAAAAATAAGAAGGGGGAAGGCTAGAATGAACACTGGAGTGTTGAAGAGTTACATATAGGTAGATACATGAATACCTAGGATATGTTTGTATGCATGAATAGTATACATACAAGCATATACACATACATATATACATAGGTGCATACATGTATTTCCTAGCTTTGTTTGTGAGATGGCCTGGAAGAAGTGACATCCCAGTAGAACCAGCACTTATATATTGGTTTCTAAATACCATTTTACAATAAACAGAACTAGGGTTCCTTAGATAAATGGCTCATTCTAAACCTAGGGTAGGAAATACAAAATGAGTCGAGAGTATTTAGTGGTACCAGAAAGAAATTGCAAAAACACATAAATAACTAGGTGACAGATAGATGATAGATGGATGGATGGGTGGAAGGATAGATACATGATAGAAAAAAAGAAAGAAAAGAAAAGAGAGGGGGGAAGGAAGGAAGGAAGGAAGGAAGGAAGGAAGGAAGGAAGGAAGGAAGGAAGGAAGGAAGGAAGGAAGGAAGGAAGGAAGGAAGGAAGGAAGGAGGAAGGAAGGAGGAAGGAAGGAAGGAAGAAAGGAAGGAAGCAAGGAGGGAAGGAAGGAAGAAAGAAAGAAAGAAAGAAAGAAAGAAAGAAAGAAAGAAAGAAAGAAAGAAAGAAAGAAAGAAAGAAAGGAAGAAAGGAAGGAAGGAAGGAAGGAAGGAAGGAAGGAAGGAAGGAAGGAAGGAAGGAAGGAAGGAAGGAAGGAAGGAAGGAAGGAAGGAAGGAAGGAAGGAAGGAAGAAAGAAAGGAAGAAAGGAAGCAAGCAAGCAAGCAAGCAAGCAAGAAAGAAAGAAAGAGAAAGTGGGGGCATCTCAAAAGAACACTGGAGTCAATTTGAAAGAGATCCCAGTATCCAAAGGAAAAATTGGGGCAACAAAACAAAATGACTAATGTAAATATTCATGAATCCATGATATAAATAAATGGTTTTGAAAGTAGATAAATGGGTGGGAATAGACAAATATTTCTTAGAGAAGAATACCAAAAAATACACTTAGAAGGAATGAAGAAATAGAAAATCACCATTAAAATACTGCAGTATTAATTGCTGTAGGAAAGATCTGTTGAAGAATACTAAAATTAATGGGTAAAACTTTCTAGAGAAACAGATATCCCTATGTTCTCAAAATATCTGACTCACTTATAATATTTTTTGATTACTGTGGTGGTTTTAATATATGTTCACAAATTGTTTGATACTTGCCCTGCCAAGAGGTGGAGCCTAATTCCCCTCCTCATAATTAGTGACTGTAATTAATGACTTGCTTCTAATTAATAGATTGTGGAAAGGGAAAAATTATCATTTTACAGCGAAGAATCCTGGAAAACAACACCTAAATCAAGCAATCAAATCTAATATCACTAGTGACAACTGATGCTGACATTATGTACCCACTAATATAATGAGGACAATACCTCCATGCTATCCTTCCTCCAAATCAGTAGCCCCAATATAATAGTGAAGAGAATTAGACAAACCCAAATTGATAGACTTTCTACCTAATTAGAATGTTTCAATAGTGCCAAAGTATAAAAACCAAAGAATGACTGAGAAACTGTCACAGATTGAAGGAGACTAAAAACACATGATGAATAAATGAAATTTCATTGATTGGGTTGATCTTAGATCAGAAAAAGGTCCATTAGTGGAAAAAATTGTGAATTCCAAAAGCAAAAAAAAAATTAAAAATCTGTAGATAGTTAATAGTATTGTGCCAGTGTTAATTTCTAAGCTTTGATGAATTTACCATGGTTATATGAGCTACTGACATTAGGAAAGCTGGATGCAGGGTACACATGGTTTTTGTGAACTATTTTTACAACTTTTCCATTAATCTAAAATAATTTCAAAGTTAAAAGATTTTAAAAACCTATATCTTTCCTTTTTACCAATAATTGTGATCTGAAGCCATTTTCTTTTCTTCTGTTTTCTGAATTCCTCATTTTATATCATTTTCCATTTCTTCTAAGTATAACTGCATTTAACAAACTATTCCTTTACATTTTTTCATAAGACTTCTGACTTTTAAAAATTGACTGGCAATGTTCAAAAAACCTTATTCCCTGATCATTTCTTTATGCTTCCAATGTCATTCACATCCAACATCTTTGACCTACAATTCTTCTAACTAAATTTCCTCAGTGTTGACTGTCATTCAAAGAAACATAATGCCATTCTCTGGGAAATGTATGTGCTTTATGGAGAGAATTGCTATCTTTCAAACAATTCTGTTCACCTTAAATTCATCATAAAAATAAGTACATGGAAAATAGTATGAAATTCTTACTGAGATAATGTATTTATTTCATAGATGCCAGCCATATTTATGATCCCAGTAGTTTCATGTTTATTATATATAGAAAGCAGGCATAATGAAGTAGAGCTGAGAATGTAAACTAGCCATCCTATTCTTAAATATTTTATCGGATTAAATAGCACATCAGTACTTTTGCAACTTGAAAATTCCATGAAGCTATGAATCCTGACACATACTGTTTTCTTAATTGTATCACATGATGCTTTTAAATGCCCTTGACAATTAATACTAGTTCTTCTCAGTGGCTGACTACAGCTTTGAAGAGAATTAGAATAGTATTTATTTTCATATTGCAAAGTTTCCCCTGATGCTCCCTTTTGGCCTTCTATCTAAACACCAAGCATCTAATTTGACTTCTGACTTTTGGCCAATCCCATACCAAGATGTTCACTGCTGACCTCTATTTATGGCAAAAAAACTAGGAAGTGTACTGGCCTTATATGAAACGCTTACGCAAAGTTCTTGTGTCTATCTCAAAATTCACTTTGATGCTTCTTTATTGTGAATCATATTATCTAAGAGTGATCCCTATGTCTGGGTCAGAGGTGGAGGCAGGTTAAAAATAGAAGGGTAAAATCCAGGACTAGAAGAATCAACATAGGAATAGAGAAGAGATGGTGATATATAGCAAGTCAGTAGGATAGCACAGATTAGGAAGGTTAAAAAAAGGGGAAACCAAGAAGTAAATGTTACTGAGAAACTGCGCAGCAATCAAACTCAGGAAATATGCCTAAACTGGTGATAAACTGGGTCAGAGTCATATTAGGTTTTGAGCAAGAGGATCAGATATGACATGTAAGAGATTAGAGGAAGCTTTGGTTGAAGTAAAATTGACGTCAGACACTTACAGAAGTTTTCACTACATCCTACCGGAATAAAATCCACTGAGTATGATTAATCAGGGTAAGGAAATTCTAGACTGCTGAATTGAGTAATTTTCTTTCCAAAATTATATTCTGAAATATATTAAGTTAAACCATTATGCTATTTACAAAATACTGTCTGTTCTTTTAGTTTTGCTGTCTTTGATAAAGATAGTTGTCAGCTACCCAATCACCCAAATTTAAATATGTAAAATTATTTTTAACTCCTCACACTTTCTCACAGTATATAGGTAAAGGCCAATATGCTGTCTAGCAATGTCTTTGACATTCACTCTTTCTTTTATGTTCTTGATTTAGTATTGTCTAGCATTGTCTCTCAAAAGATCTTCAATGACCGCTTAACTGTTTTCCTTGTTAAATATCTTTTCCTTGTCCAATTAACTCCTAAAATATGATGTGATCATGTCAACCCTAACCCAAGAACCTTTCGCTGCTTATAGAATAAGCTTAAACTATCAAAAAATTGTAACTTCTACTTGATCAGACTATAATATATACTGTCCAGAAAACTGTTTTGCTCATTCAGGCTTTGATATACCTAAATGCAATCCCTTAATCTTCGTGCTTCCGCTTATTGCTTAAAATGGTGTTTCTCTTTGGAGCGGCCAAGTATTGGCCATGTTTGACTCATAGTAAAATCATAGGCTAGCATTAGCCAACACATGTCAAAAGCTATCTAAAGCTTGCTACATTTATGAAAACAAAAAAATAAAAATAAAAAAAACAACTCCCTACTTGAAGCATGTGCTTGAGCCTATGCATGTGCCACAATAGCCAGAATAAAAATAATATAAGTACTTCATGCGTGTTGCAGTTTTCACCTAATGGGTACTAAATCGGAGATCCAAATTCTAACTAAATGTTATTATCATTATCCAATCACAACTGAATAGTGTCCATGAAACCAACTGACTTTCATTCCCATGAGTTTGACTTGCACTATTTTTGCCATCTAACTCTTCTTTATTTATTAACTACATTGACAAGACGAAAAAAACACTTGCTTGAATTTCACTCTAACATGTGTGTTTTTACATATATAAAATCCTAGAAAATAAAATTTTCTAGAAGCTTCCACCTTCTGTTCTATGAAGCTAGAGGGTGCATCATTTCAAAATTCCACCATTTATACTGCTCTTCACAGACTTTTAGCACCTCAATTTCTATCTCTCACTCTTCTCATCACTCCATCTATATATCTATAGCTATCTATCTATCGATCTATTTATCTATCTATCATTTATCTAATTAAAGGCAGATAAAACTGCCCATTTAGTTCAGATGCTTTGGCAGAGATGGTATTGTCAATCACAAAGTCCACATTTCCCTGCATTACCCAAAGTCCTTATAATTATGTGAGGACTTGTGAATAGTTCTAACCAATGGGCTATGATTCATATACACTCAGGCTAATAAATAGTGGACTTGAGCTCTCCCTGTTCTTTCTTTCCTTTCCATAGTGATTAAGGAGACCACAAGACTGAAGCAATGAGGAAAATTGAATTGTGGCATTGAAGTCCTGGAAATTTAGATTTCCCATATGTAAGGAATGAATTGCCATGTTTAACTGCTGAGATACTGGGGGATACTGTTATTATATAATTACCTAGCCTATTCTGTCTGATGTAGTTAGACTTTGAGCTTTCAGCAAGTAGGGAGAATCAACATGCCTTATGTATATTTATGGTGTTTACAGACAATCAACATTTTGGAAAATCTACTCTTAAATTAAAGTGCATCAATAATCTTTATGAAAGAATTCTTTTCACGTCCCATTGTGTGCACATTTGCATGACATATGCGGTAGTTCTCACTCACGGCTACATATTAAAATAACAAGGGCATTAAATAGATATAGATACTCAGGTCTCCCAAATCACAACAATTAAATCAGAATGCTGGGGACTTGAGCCTGGACATCTAGATGTTTAAAAGCTCACATAATTCTAGTTCAAAGAAATGGTTAAGAACTATTGCTGAATGGGGTAAATCTATTGCATTTTGTTTGCATTTTTAAACATAAATATCTATTTGCCATATGTCAAAATTTCAGGAACCAGTTTTTATAGTACAGATGTTTTTATAATGATAATAAATAATGATAATAGTAATGATAATACACATACACACATCGTACCACCCCTATTTGTTTCTGGAATATGACAACTCATTTTTTTCAGCAAGAAATTGAATCAAGTATAAATGCAACTCAGTGGGAAGTACGTAGATTTGGAGACAAAGAAATCCATGTTCTAATATCAGCCCTCTTACTGTGTGACCTCAAATAAATTTATTAATCTTTCATATCAGTTTCCTCTCCTGGAAACATGAGATAATACCTCTCCTATAGTGTTGCTCTAGGATTACATGAAATAATTTGCATAAAGCAATAATCACACTATCTTAAAGTTGCTTAACAAAATTAGGTACTTTAATATACACTTGAGGATGCATGATTGGTATTATGGTTCAAAAATATATTCCATACTATTTCATCAATGTTGTAAATTCCTGAATTGGAGGTCTATTCTTCAGGTTAAGGTTTTCCATCTGCTTCAGTTTCATAAATACTTCAAAGTTGTAAACATATTATTCCTTATTAGAATTATATTCCCTTCCTCCAGTGCCTTCATGTTCTCTCTGGGATTTTTTTTCTAGAGAAAAAAAATATTGGGAAATCCATGTGAGCACTGGCTTCCTGGAGAAGAGAGTAAAATGGTATAAAGCTGAGAAATGAGTAAGAGAAAAATGTAACTGTTATCTTGGCTTAAAATAGGCTTATAGAAGTCTGGCCTGGAGAGAAGGGGCTTTGAAGGTTCCTTGAGTAAGTTTGGTAATATTCATTTTCATTAAGTTCTTAGATCCTCTTTTTCAAAACTTCATTCCATTTGAGACCCTTGTTTATTGCATAGAACTGTAACTAAGTCAGCTTTGAAAAAGCCCATACCTTCAGAAGGCTTTCACTACAACTGGAAGGGGGACAAATACAAAATAACTTAGGGAAAATAATACAAAATGTATCCATTAATAAAGAAATCAGCATTGTACTATGGGAGAAGAGGAAAGAAAAATTGTTAGTGACATTTATCAATGGAGACATGGCCACCATTAAATTTCATCTCCTTTTATAACCAGATAAAATAAGTAAAGAAACTGTGTGTGGACAGATGGTCAGGGAGAGAGTGGGAAGGAATGGTGGGCAGAGGAAAATCATTTTAGCTGCTCCAGATTCTTAATGTGGTTAACATGAGATAATAGACGCTATAAGGTCATACAAAGATGCAAAACATTTGTTATATTCTTATAAGTTGCTCAAACTGTTGAAAGATGAAACAATGAATAAATGAGTATTCTGAGTTAACCCTTACCTGATCAGTAATTGCCTAGACCTGATCAATAATTCTTTGTCCCTAAAATCTTTGATAGTGTTGTGAATCCTACAGTTGTTGAGTTACATTTGACAGAATCTGGGATACTTCCTCTAGAAAAAAGCTTTATAGAATGTTCTCAAAATGGGAAATTTATGAAGATAGAATTTTTGAAAGAAACAGCAAAAGTAAGAAGGATAAGTATAAATCCCATACACAGATTGCTACACAAATTTACACAGATGCACATGTACACACACATTATCTAAATTAAGAAAAAATCTAAAAAATTAAGTAATCATTCATGCAGTCACAGTGTATAAAATCGTAGTTTTTCTTTTCAGTCTGTTTCAATGTGTTAAAAAGCACAATATCCGATCACAGTACATGGTACAATACACTGCATGTAATATAAGATGTCAGATGGCTTTAAAGAAGACTGAAGAGATGCGGACAAATGGAATTGGTGATATTACTCGTTTTGTTTTGTCTCATATACATTTCTTAACACTCCACAAACGCTGTGGAAAAGACATTAGTAGTAAAGACATCTTTA
This sequence comes from Tamandua tetradactyla, assembly GCF_023851605.1. Classification (NCBI taxonomy): domain Eukaryota; kingdom Metazoa; phylum Chordata; class Mammalia; order Pilosa; family Myrmecophagidae; genus Tamandua; species Tamandua tetradactyla. The sequence continues at coordinate 27,328,319 of NC_135340.1, forward strand.
GCTTGCTTCATTTATATTCATTTGAATTGTTTTTCCATAGGAAATATTTCTCTAAGAATCTTGAACTGTTTCTTTTTTGTGGAAATCAAGTGATTAAAGGAGCTTAATGAGGAAAGGAATCAATGGCCCAGAAGAACTGAAATTAGAATTGAGTATTAATTGATTTTTAAAAATCAAATTCAAAGGGAATATTAAATGCAACTCTTCTAGAACCATTACGCTCATAGAAAGGAAATGAGTGGGCATTGCTTCTAAAGTGGAATATTTTGATTAGATGAGCTTCAAATTTGAAGAAAGTTTCTCTGCGAGATATCACTAAAGTCTTCTTCATTAGTGAAAATAATCTGTTGTCAATGAAAGGAAACCCCTTCACTGGAGGAAAAGGAAATACATGAATTGATAGAAGTGACATTTTTATAAAAGAGAATGAATATTTCCTTGTATTATAGGCATAAACATGTCTAATTAAAAATATTAAATGATGAATTTGGACTTCCAACTTCATGCCCATCCTGTCACTACTTTGACATAGTTTTTATATTTTGCTTTTGCCTAAAGAATCAGGCAGTTATAATCTAATATATTACTGCCACAACATTGAAACAAAGAGCAAAGATGTTTTGCAAATGCTGTCAAATCATTTCCTACTGGAAGGCATAATCTGACCGTTGTGCTCTAAAATCAGAGAATTTACACAATTAATGTTGTTGGGAAATAAGCCATCCTATTGTAACCACCTTTTATTGTTTATGAAGTATCTTAGATGAGCAGATGCATTTATGTAATTTAGGTGATAATTTGCAGAAAATACAAATCTCCACATAAGTGCCAAAAATAACAGGTGCTTAATAGAATGGCTCTAAGGAAGCTTTATTGATTTCATAGATTCATCACTTAAAGACCAAGAGCATATGATAGGCTAAGACCACAAGCTTAATAAAGTGTCAGGAATATCAACAAGAACTGCATTTTAAAGGGAAAGAAGAATCTACTTAGATAAGACTGCATTCTATGAGAGTACAATGTGATTATATGGCTAGCATTCAGAGCCATTGATTATAGATAGATATGTAGATAGGTGATTGATAGATAGATAGATAGAAACATAGATAGCTATATAGATGTAGAGATATAGCTAGTCTGCCAACGGACTAGGTAGACTGTATAGTCAATTATCACATCTAACCAAAAAGTATCTGACAATATGCAATTAAGTCAATATAAGAACAGCTAATAACTTAATGGTTATAATGTACAGTTAATATCATCTTTTCAGATTACATGGGATCATATTAAATGTTGAAAGTTGCCAAAATCTAACTCAAGATTATTGTTTAAAAACCCAGTTGAAACTCTACATCCATACCATCATTTACATGATCACAACAAACTATGTTGGGTGATATAACAAAATGAATAGTAATACAACCAGATTTCCTTCTCCACTCAGAACACTCTCTTATCTGCCTGCCCAACAATAATAAAAAAACAAATTAACTTAATAGAGCTGGAAATAGTATGTTTAGAATGTTAGTTTAAAATGGTGGTTAGTGCAAATGCTACGCAATATGTTACTCATGGAAAACAATTTAAAAAATAGATCATCAAAACTATAGTGAATAAATCTTTACTACAGGTTCAAGTAGAACTGTAGGATATTACTTTGCCTCAGAGTAATCACCGTGATCATCAATTGTCAGCATGATATGTCAGCTTTCACTGAATTGAGGTCCTATATAAAGGCAAGTGCTTTCCATCACCACAAGCAGATGACAGATGTTCCCAGCAAATGTTTACAAAGAGAACAAAGATGTCAAAGAATTTTATGTGAAAAATAATTCTGTACACTTGTGGTCAAATTTTTGAGAAAGTCTATGTTTATGTGCATGCTTTTGAATGAGGCTGGAACTAATTCCTCCAGTGCCTGAATTCAAAGGTTCCTTTGAGACTATCTCAATTCTACCTTTCCCATCTCTAGTATCCCAGTATAAAAACTCCCCTGCAACTGGACGAGACTTCTCTGCCCCAACAGTGCTCTATGCTCAATCCTCACTCTGTGTTTTATTCTGGCTCTTCTAATTAGATGGAGATGCCTCTTTTTTTTTGTCTCAAAATCTTTAGCCCAGAAAGTTGTTGTTGTTTATTGTGATTAAGAACATAAGCTTTTAGGTCAAACTCCCTGGATTACAAATCTTGTTGTACCCCCCAGTAAGTAACTGAGTGACTTTGGGCAAGGCAGTAAGCTTTCCAGCTTCAATTGCCACATTTGTGGAATCTGGTCTATTTCTTTGGATTTGGTATTAAGTGAGATAGTACATATAGAATGCTCAGGGTTCACCATTATTATTATCTAATTCTTCTGTTTAAAAATGATCTGTTCCCCATTTGCTTATTGCCTGTGTCATTTGACATACAGATATTTACTTGTGCCATAACTAGATTATAAATTTATTTAGGGCAGTAACTTTGCTTTATATTTCATAGGCATTACCCTTAGTGACAGGTCTTCCACTGTGAAAATAGAAAATGCACAGTATGCTACCACTCTTCTGCTGATCTCATTGTGGCTATGTTGACACAGAGTGGCTTGAATAATCGGCAACAAAATATTAATAACAATTTCTGAACTACTTTTGCAAAAATTTGTTAGGCAATTATCTTACTTAATTTTATTTTACTTAATTTTCACAAAACCTCAGCTGCTGAAAAACTTACTCTTAGTCACACATCTAGGACATTGGAACCATGGTTTAAACATGTATTCCTAAACTAAAGCAATGCCTATCTAAATTAAGAAAATTAGCATAGGTAAGAATATTTCTCATTTATTTATGAGGTTATAGATTTTATAACAGCTATTTGATGATAATCAGTGTCTGAGAATTTCTTCAATTTTTTAACGTGGTTATTAGAACAAGAGTTCCATTTTACTTTGAACCAGTTTTAGTATATGAAAATAATCTTAAGTTAAAAATATTGGTTCCTGTTCCAAATATATGGGACAAAGCTATAGTCTGGGTTTTAAAAAAGAGTAACATGGTTTCTTTTTCTTTTTTACCCCTTGGTTAATCCACTTACAGTCTAAGTATATTATTAAAGGAATAAAGGATAGACTTCTTCTTGTGCTTTTTTTTTACCATCACAAGCATCCAAGTAGCTTTGCATTTCCAAAATTCATTTACATTGAGACTGGGTTAGAAAGCAAGTATTTATTAGAAGCATTTGAAGCAATAGATGATATATGGTTTAGATTTTATATTTGTCCCCAGGAGACAATTGGATTTATGTGACATGATTTATCATAGAATGGCAAGGTAGGAATGAACTTGAGATTCTAAGTACTCTATTTGTGTGTGTGTGTAAATGGAATACAAAGTAATTTATGTGAAGCAGCTAAGAGTATTTCTAAGTAACCCAAAGTGTGTAATACGGACTTCCAGTCTGTGTACCTGCACTATAGTACTGCCAGAGAATAAATTAATCGCTGATGCTGCAACAGGAAAAATCGTTAATATAAGAATCCCTTTCTGGAGTGGTAAATCTTTATTCCATATACAAGACACCTATTACTGCTGCCATTTAATGCATCTGTTGTGCAATGCAAAGCAACAGCAACCATTTTTTAAACTTAAAAGCAAAAAAAAGCAAAAAAAAAGAACCAAAAACAAATCAAAATCAATTTGGATTCAAAGAGCAAAATAAAGTTCAAGTCAATCTGTCTTCTGCTCATATTCCATTCGGAAGTTCTTCTTTTGATCAAAACAAACAAACAAGCAAATAAAAGAAAGAAATGAAACAACCTATTTTTGCTACAATATCTTGCGTAAACAGAGAACTCGGTGTGTTAGTAAAAAGAAACAATAAAAATATGTCTCAGGAAGTGGTCAAAATATTTTAAATGGGATGTAAGATGCTGTCCTTACATAATGAGTATGTAGTGGCATGCATTTTGCAGAGATTCAGAAGAAATAGAATTATTTAGGACTAAATGCTATCTAGTAAATTTTTTAGCAATTTCAGATCAAATGACTGGGAATTTTCTACCCTTGATGTAAAATATGGCACTGGGTTCCAAATTTGGATTCGTTTACTCAATCATATTTACTGAATCCTATATTCCAGTTTACCTATCAGGCTTTGAGATTCAACAGTGAATCAGAAGTATGACTCCTGCCTTTGCAAAGAGAATACATAACAGCTCCGGACTTAAGAGAAGTTGATGAGCAGAACAAAAAAGGCCCAACCTGAAGAAATTCCATTTCTCTGCTACTCCTATGTATGTAAAATTATAGAAAAAATAGAAAATCACATAAGACTCTTTATATATCATGTGTAATTTTTTAAACTACATTTTTGGTTACATTAAATACACAGTTGTGCTGGCTTAACACTGTTATGTATCCCAGAAAAGCCATATTCTTTTCATCCAAATGTGTGGGTAGATCTATTGTTGGGTGGAAACTTTTGATTAGGTTGTTTCCATGGAAACATGTCAATGTCCACTCCAGGTAGTTCTTAATCCTTTCCTGGAGTCCTTTATGAGAGGGAGCCTATAGAAAGACTAGAGATATTGAAAGCAAGTGAAGGACCCAGAAGAAGAGATATGCCTGGAGACAGAAAATGCCCAGGGAAATGCTAAGCTAAGAGATGAAATCCAGAATTACCTCAGAGAAGCTAAGCAAGGACCCACAGATGCTTAGAGAAGAAACATAATCCAAGAGAGAAGATTCACAGGAGCTGAGAAAGACTTTTGGAAATAAACCCAGGAGAGAAAGGCCAGCAGACGTTGCCATGTGCCTTCCCACGTGACAGAGAAAGCCCGGACACCATCGCCCTTTCTTAAGTGGATGTATCCTCTTGTTGATGCCTTAATTTGGACATTTTCATAGTCTTAGAACCCTAAATTTGTAACCTAATAAATCCCTTTTGTAAAAGCCATTCCATTTCTGGTGTATTACATTCTAGCAGCTTTAGCCATCTGAAACAACAGCAAAACATATATGTTTATTTCATATTATAGGTTGAGTGATCAATTTTTTATAGAATGTTCCTTAAACTTAACATTGCATAGTTGTCAGTGAAAGCCTCTACCACAACAAATATTGTATTGTCATCTCCAGAAATGTTTTGTTCTTTCACTTCCACTAACATCTTAGTAGTTTCATCTCTACCTTAAAAAAAATTAGAGTTGTCTGTTTTTATTTTCTTTTGCTAAAGCAAATACCATGCAATGGGTTTGCTCAAACAATGGGGAGAGGGTAGGAGAAGCCTAAAATCAAGGCCAGAGAGCCTTGGTAATTGTTTTTTCTATCACATGACAGTGAACATAACAGCCTTTCCCAGCTTCTCCCTTCTCTGCTAGTTCTGTTGACGTTCAGCTTCTGGCTGCTTCCTGTGGCTTTATCTCTCTCTGTGTCTGAATTTCATTCTGCTCATAAAGGAATATCAGTAATAAGATTAAGACCCTTCCTTGTTCAGCTGGGCCACACTTTAAGTGAAGTAACCTCATGAAGAGGTCCTTTTTACAATGAGTGCATGTCCACAAAAATGGATTACATTTAAGAACATGTTTATCTGGGATACATAACTCCAAGCCAAATTTCTTAAGCTTAATTACTTTTAATTATAAAAATGTTTCTGTAATTAGATGATTAATGCCATTGGCTGGATTTGTTGAAATTCAACAATAATTTCCTTGAATCTATGCATATTTTCTGATAAATTAGGATGAGGAGTAAAGAAAGATGACATATTCAGGTACATTCCTTTCTAAGCCATTTATGCTAGTATATATATCCAATCGGCAAGTTGCAAGAAATCCAATCAGCAATATTTTTCCATCCTGGTATTTCTAAGATCTCTTTAAATGAGTTATATAAGTATAAACCATAGTAATTGGGGTATTTAATCACAGTTTGCACCTCTTAAATTGTTCTTGACAAATCTTTAGTATTCCAGAACTACTATCTCTGACTTCTACAGCCTGTTAAAGGAAACATTTGTATAGAACAAAAATAAAATCTATTTAACCTCACAAATTAGATTCACATCAGATATTTGAAAAAATTAAGAAAATATAGTACTTTCAGAAAGGAGAGAAATTTCATCCCCCAAATGATTGATCTTAACAATACTTAAATTAGAGAAACTTTTCAAGGATGATCAGAAAATAGAATCAAATATAATGAGATGTACAATAAATTGAAGAAGTGGATTGGCCCAATGGTAGAAAAACAAATATTTTCTTTATTAAAGTTTTTATGATCTTGTCCTGTGGTTGGAAGGCCAAGGAAATTATGTTATTACTCCATCTAAAAACAAATCTAAAATCTGATTTGTGCTTTTCTGTATCTCTAACTATTTGGGGCCCTTTAAGTTATCAATAGATCAAAAGTATATAAGATTATATCCAAGTCAGCTGTGTGCTTAAGTGGATTTAAGATATATATATGTTGTTAGTTTGTGTTTGTGTGTGTATTTAATATACACAGAGGACCTATCATGGACTTTTTTCTCATAGGATTTCAGATTTTAACTCTCAATTTGGAACAATTTGTTAAAACATCCATTTCCACCGAAGGTCACAACTTTAAATTTGATGATTACCCAGGGAAATCTACTGATGAACTGATAACTTAAACCTGTGATTTTCATTTACACTTAAGTCATTTCTATTGATTGTTTTCTTTAAAAAACTCCCTTTCTGCTTGCTACTTTCACTGTTCCACTAACATACAACCACTTGTGCTTGTTTACAAGATAAATATGGACCTGTCAAAAATTATTTATGAAATTTAAGTTTAAAAACATTGTTCTTAATGCTGACTCTTTCACTAGTCGTACTGATACCTGCCTATATAAGTTACTGAAGTTGAAAGAGGTATAAATTACTGTGAGAAATAACATCAGGATGGTGGCCAAATTTCTTGTGGCCTTATCTTGATGTGTTCAGATAGAAGAATTACAATGCTTATTCTTTAAATGCTTTCATGAGATTATTTTGCTCCAGACTCTCAAACTATAAAATTGGTTCATTTTTCTAGATGGTCAGTGCATAGTTTGATTCTAAAGAGAGTATGGCACTAAATTCTTGGATGATTATAATCATATTTGTATCTGTGACTTGACTTAAATATCAGCCTCTCATACATGACACTAGATGTCTAACCCCCCCATGTTATTTTTAAGCTAACACCCTGGACCAGCTATACAAATAAATAATTTTAATGAGTGACATATGGTTATTATAGAAAACTATTATAGAAAAATAAAACTCCCCCCAAAAGGATAAAAATCACAAATATGAATTTGTGTAAATTCCGAGTTATATATATTTTTGAAATATAAAATTTTACTAAAACAATTAGTAAAATGACTAATTAAAAGTTGTCTGTTAAATATTTATAGGTTGCTTTTCAATAACTTAATAACAACTTAATGATTTTTTAAATGTTATTGTGTAGAAGCTTCAACTTTAAGATTTGACATTTTCTAATTTGTAATTGTTTTAATAGTTTCCTTCTAAATCTATGTACTTATTCAACTTAAACATTTTAATAGAAAAATCAAATTGTCATATACAAATTATCCCAAAAGAAGAAATAAAACTTTAAGGAGATTTTATTGTAATTCCTAGATATTTTGTGAATAATATATTTTTGTCTACATGAGTGGCAGGTAGAAAAATAAAAAGAATAATGCTTATTGTTCATGGAGTATAAATATTTAAATAATAAAAAGGCCTTCACGATGACATTATGAACACCAAATTAGATTGAGTGTCTAAAAATGTAACAGCCTCCTGTGAGAGCTTTATGTTAGAACCGTTTCCCATCTGAATACCTTGCAATAATTGTGATGAATGGCTAACTAGGACAAAAGTTTAAGAATAGAACTTAAATTTAATTAGTCAATGAAAAGTCTAAATGCTTCTATCATATATCATGACTGATGACAGCTCCTAATTTACAGTATAGTTATGATGAGGACCCCTAAACTCATATGTAAATTAATGCATTATATTTTAAGAAACTATCAACATGTCCTGTAGCTAGTACTTTTATGTTTTATTTTTTTTATTTTTAAACAAATATGCCATAGCAAGATATACAAGGATGAATTGCTTATAACACAAACTCGTGATTTTGTTGCTTACTTCCCAAGGTTAAAACCCACCTATTATATTTCCAACTGGTAAACTTTTAGTTATAATTTCACATTGTATATAGGATAAAGTCCAAAAGCTAACAATTCTCTCCATGACCTAGGCCGACCACCATCTCCCACCACTCCAAATTTCACCTAAGTTCGTGTAATATGAAAACACAAGTAGATCTCAGCACACACTCTTTCTCTTAGCTCAGTATCACATTTTTTCATGCTGTTCTCCAATGAGACACTCCTCATCTTCTTATTCACTTGACTAATTTTGTTCCACCATAAGAGCCCCCTAGAACTCATCTAGTGGAAACTTTCCCTGATGAAGTGTTCTAACTGGGGTATTCTAAGTAGCTTCCTCTTCTTGCCAGCCCAGAGCCTAGGAAGACTTTCAGCAAAGCATTATAATTTATCTATTCAAAGTGCGTAATTAATTAATTGACAGCATAAATAATTCATCTCCTATAGCATCTAACCTGATATCTAACGCTTATAGAAAGTGCTCAGTAAATGTTTATCAAAAGAATAAGTAATCAGTGAAGGCCTAATTAAATACCTAATAGTTTAAAAACATTTTCTTGTATTAATCTATTTTAGAACTTTACCCATAGATCAGTATCATCCTTATCAGACTACATTATTCAAGTATTTAATACTTATAGCTGTAATTTGCATTCAGGTATGTACATAATACTATTAAAATTGGCTAACTAATGAAGAATACATGTTAAGGAAGCCCAGTAACAAGATAAAAATTGTGAGCATAGACTTCCACTTGGAAATCATTGATATCCAATGCAAAATGGAAACAATGCAGACTTCGTATCACCATCTGTGCTGGTTTGAAAGGATTTATGTCCCTCAGAAAAGCCATGTTTTAATCCTGATCCAATCTTGCAGGAGTAACTGTTTCTTTTGATCCCTATTCAGCACTATAGGGATCCCTATTCAATTATCTCCACAGAGATGTGACTCACCTGATTGTGGGTATTAATCTTTCATTAGAGGGAGATGTGATTCCACCTATTCCAAGTGGGTCTTGATTAATTTACTGGAATCTTTCAAACGAGGAAGAATTTTGGAGAAAGTTTCAGAATGATGAGAGCCACGAAGCCATGAGAGTCCATGTAGCAAGAGACCTTTGGGGAATTCCCCTGGGGGAGCTTCATAAAACAAGAAGCCTGGAGAGAAAGCTGGCAGATGTCGCTATGTGCACCATGTGACTTTCCAGTTGAAGAGAAACCCTCAACTTCATCAGCCTTTCTTGAGTGGAGGTAACCTCTTGTTGGTGCCTTAATTTGGACATTTTTATAAATTTGCTTTAATTGGGACATTTTCATGGCCTTAAAACTACAAACTAGCAACTTGATAAATTCCCCTTTTAAAAAGCCATTCCATTTCTGGTATATTGTATTCTGGCGGCTTGCAAACTAGAACACCGTCTATTAAAATATACACTAGTTGTGTCAGTCAGTATTGCTCAGTGAAACAGCAACCATGCTAGGCCATTCACAAAGAAATGATTTAATAGAAAGTATTAAATGCTTCCAGAAATGTTAGAAGGACTGAGGCAATGAAGGTAAGTAAGGTTGATATTGCTAATTTTAATGAAATTGGGTAATTTTAGGACTAACTAATAAAATACTAGTGAGATCACAGCTACCTGTGGAAGTAAGGCAGGTAGTTTTCGGCAAGCTCCTGTAGAATGCATCAAATCCTCATGTCTACCAAACTCCATGAGCATACTTGCCACTGCAGGCAGTACACTATTTAAGTTCTGCTTCTTTTCTTCTTCCAGATCCCAAGTGAATGACTGGAAGACTCTAACTTAGAATCCTGTTAGCAACATTTCTGAGAACATAGCTTCAAATCTTTCATTCCTCACGATATTGTGGTAACCACAGACGACAGAAATACTGCTGAGGTGCAAGGAAACAATCAGGCACGTTCAACCACATTGACTATAAGTATCCCCGTGGCTCTGTGCTGGTTTGAAACTGTTATGTACCCCCAGAAAAGCCTTGCTCTTTTAATCTAATCTTGCTGGGGCAGACTTATTGTTCAGTGGACTCTTTTGATTCAGTCGTTTCCATGGAAGTGTTATCTTGCCCATTCAAGGTAGGTCTTAAGCAACTTACTAGGGTCCTTTAAGAGGGAAACATTTTGGAAGAATATACAGACACAGATGTTTAGAGATGCAGAAGGTAAATGCCCCAGGAGAAGCCAGAAGGGCCCACAGGACTGAGAGAGCCATTTAAAAATTGAACTTAGGAGAGGACAGCAGATTATGCCATATGCCTTCCCATGTAACAGAGGAACCCGGATGCCAGCTGCCTTTCTTCCAAAAAACAATCCTCTGGTTGGTCCTTTATTTGGACATTTTCAGAGCCTCAGAAGTGTAACTTGTATCTTAATAAGTTCCCTTTTACAAAAGCCAATCCAAGGGGCGCACAGGGGTTCAATGGTAAAATGCTCGCCTTTCATGCAGGAGACCCGGGTTGGATTCGCTCCCCCGCAAAAAAAGCCAATCCATTTCTGTTCTATTGTATTCCAGAAGCTTTAGTAAACTGAAACAGGCTCCTTTTACCCATATGTATATTTCAAATAACAATAATCACATTAGAATTCTTATCTACCATGATGTAATCACACCTTAAATAAACAAAGGCATATATAATACTTCCCAAAATGGAAACCCAAAGAGCCATCCATTGTATACACCTCTGTATGATATTTTACCTCTTTTAGTTCCTAATTTCTCAATTATATCATATAATTATATCCTAATTTCTCAATTATATCACATAGCTTCAACAAAGATTACATTTTCTAGTCAACCATTACATACACCTCATTCAAAATAGAAAATAAAGGTGGGAGGGAAGATTGAAATAGATTATTGGATAAAAACACATATAAAATTGGCATAGTTATGTAAAATACTTGTTTATGCCAATAATCCTAAGGGCATAGTTGATATTTATAATTCATCCTTTCACTAGTCATTTCTTCACTTTTTCTTTGTGTTCTTTACCCGCTGCATAAACCCAGCCTTCCCATCCTAATGGCCCTGAGGAATCAATAATTCTACCTGCATTGGGTCACTATGGTTATCCATTATTTAATATCAACCATGGATTTACCAAAGGCTCAGTAAACTCTCTTAAATTTCAAATATAGTCCTTCTTATACTTTTACCAGCAATTCCCTTGAAATATTGTCAGTGTCCTAGTAGGAAATAGATGGCATACTTAAACTGGGATAATTCAAGGCCTGTTTATTTACAATGCTGACTATTTACAAAAGTGTGGATTTGGGAAAGTGCATTCGATGTTGCAGTGAATTGCAGCTCAGTAACATTGAGCTATTGCAACACTCATGCTTAAAAAGATGAAAGAATGTAGTGGATATGAAACACAGAATGGTTCTGTCTAATCACCTATCTTCAGAGAAATAAGAATTTTATTTACAGAGACACAAGTACAAGAGGAAACCTCAAAGTGAGGGTTCTGGAGAACAAATACACTGACTTTACTCTCTCTCCTTCTTAACTTCTGTGAGCACTCCACCATTGGTGGGAACCAACTTAAAAGCATGGAATGTTTACATGGTCCATTCTGGTCAGATTCTCAAAGCAGAGAGAAGAATGAAGGTCATGAATACTACAGCAGAAGGAGAAAATGAAGCTATGCTCTAAAATAAGTTTAATAACTCCTGAGAGTATAAAGTACTGGAGTACACCGACCCTCCCTATTAGTTAAATGATATGAAGAAATTGGGGGGGGGGGGGCAGTTTCAGCAACAAATATTGCTTATTTTAGTGGAACTATTTACTCTTTGCAAACTGAAATTTCTATAACAACAATATTAAACCCTGTGGAGATGGCAAACAACATTTGGTGATTGGGTTATTAGAATCAGTAGTTATAGAAACCACTCCCACTTTTACTCTTAATTCCTGGACTCATGCTTTCTAGAAATGGGAGGGAGAATAACCACTTATTTGGCTCCTGATTCAGAGCATATACACCATCACACAGTGCATCTTTCCACCCTCACCTTGCATCTTAAAGTCTTCAAAACGCCAGTTCTTCATTTTATAAGGCCAACCATGTATAGGTATGGGATGTAGGGTGTATGATTAACCTCTGGCACTGAGGGAGTTGTAAAATTACTTCCTTTGTCGGAAGTAAAAATGTATTGGATACCATGATGGTGAATGATGCATTTGGTAAGCCAGTCTACTGTGATACTTGCAATAGCATAGAAAGCAAGAAAAGTTGGTTCATGTGTAAAAGCATGTGTCTATTCCATGGGGACAAATCACTGCCATCTCCATGACAAAAATGGTCCAATGTGACTAATTTGGCATTGGGGACTTGCTCTAATAGATATTAAACATAGTGCTGTTGTATTTGAACAGAGCAATGAAACCAAATTTAGTTGGAAAGATAAACATCCATGTGTGAAGTGACTGCAAAACAAGGAACGCTTGTCTAGAAGGTTATGTTGGCAAAACTGACTTGTTTAAAGTTAAAATTATTAAATTTTATATAATATTTTCATAACTTATATTGCTTAAAATTATGATTCGCATGCTAAGATGCCAACTTCCACAATATTTTTCTCCAGATAAACATTGTAATGCCACATGCTTAATAAAATAAACTATGGTCTCCTTTGCATTCAGATGCAGAAAACTAGTTATTAATGCATAGGTTATCCCTTATTCTGGCTCTTAAAAATAAAAAATGAAATCATGGGAGTATTTTTTTAAATGAAACAGTAAGGATTGGAACCAAATTCAGTTAAATAGAAAAAGAAGAATATATTTTAAATGACTGAGTCGAATTGATCACTAAACTATTATTAATTTTATCATAAAGACAGAAATGTATAACCATACTATGTTAAATTGATAATTTTTTTCCGATAGAATACAAAAAATAAATAAATTTGGGTCACAGACTTAAGACCGTATGCAGAGATTAATTCTAGATAGGTTAGAGATATAAGTGTGAAAGATAAAACTAGAAAGAGAATAGAAGTTTTTGAGGAATATTTTTGTATCATAAGGACAGAGAAGATCTCCTTATAACAACTTCAAACAGCAAAAGAAAGCCAATATTTGATGAATTTGATAACACCCCATTTTTCTTCTGGTCAATGAAGTCTATTGTAGACAAGATAATGTTTAGGCAGTGTATTAGTTAGGGTTCTCTAGAGAAACAGAATCAACAGGGAACACTTGCAAATATAAAATTTATAAAAGTGTCTCATGTGACCACGGGAATGGAGAGTCCAAAATCCACAGGGCAGGCTGCGAAGCCGATGACTCCAATGGATGGCCTGGATGAACTCCACAGGAGAGGCTCACCAGCCAAAGCAGGAATGCAACCTGTCTCCCCTGAGTCCTCCTTAAAAGGCTTCCCATGATCGGATTTATCATCACTAATTGCAGAAGACACTCCCCTTTGGCTGATTACAAATGGAATCAGCTGTGGATGTAGCTGACGTGATCATGACCTAATCCTATGAAATGTCCTCATTGCAACAGACAGGCCAGCGCTTGCCCAATCAGATAAACAGGTACCACAACTTGACCAAGTTGACGCCTGTCCCTACCTAACTATGACAGGCAGAATGCAGAAAGTTATTTGAAATGTCTAAAACCAAAAAGGTTCAATATCTAGAATAAACAAGAAACTCTGCTATTACAAGAAAGAGATATAAACAAGCACTTATCAACAAGAGAAGGATATAAACAAGGACTTACCAGAAGAACCTTAAATAGTCAACAATTTATTGAAGGATGCAAATAAAAAAAATTATTCATGTTATACCTATTTTCATAGGAAAATTAGACAGCTTGATAATGTAAAGTATTGAGGTACATAGACAAATAGGAAACTACATGCTCCAACATTGCATTAAATATACACATATATTCCATTATCTAGAGGTTTTATTCCTGATTATATGTCTTAAAAAGTCTAACAAAATTCCAAAAGGAAATGTATAGCAGGTTGAGTGCATTATTATTTCTATTGATGGGAAGTTGACAGCACTGCAGGTATCTATTAATGGGGGAGCCAATTTGTAAAATGTGATGATGTGCACCACAGATAGAAGTACAAATTTTATAACTAAACACAAAGATGTTTAGATATACCATATTATTTTAGAATATTAAGAATGCATTCACCCAAACAAGCAGCACAGATTTTTGCAAGGACATTTGCTAATAAAATGAAACATATAAAAACACATAAAAAAAAAAATCAGAAAGGTTGCTATTTATGTTATCAATAGATTTAACCATCAGAAGCCTGGTGTCTTATCCAGGCTACTATGACAGATACAACACAACGGATTGTCTTAAACAATGGGAGTTATTGGCTCATGATTTTGATGCTAAACAAGTCCAAAACATGAGGTATGAACAAAGCAATGCATTTTTTCCAAGTTCCAGTGTTGGCTGCTGGAAATCTGTTGAGGCTCGAGGCTCCTGGCTCCTACCTTGCCTTGGTCAGAGAGCAATGTCTTTTCTCACTCCTACATTCTGTTATCTTCTACTTTTTGTCTCCTCCCCATGCCTTTCTCTAATCTTATCTGTATTTGTTCTGCTTATAAAAAGGACGCTAGTAATCTGAATTAGGTTCACCATCATTCTGTTGGGCCATACCTTAACTAAAATAATATCTCCATGAGCTCCTCTTCACTATGGGTTCACACCAACAAGAATGCAGATTAGGATAAAAAAAAGTCTAAATTTTGGTACTTAATTCAATCAAACACCTGATAAGGAATTGTTTTGAAAGTGGAGGAGGAATAGAGAGGGTCAATGGAGGTAAAAATAGGTAAATGTAAGTAAATAAATGAATGGACATTCCAAATGTCTAGTTTCCCAAAATTTAGGTAATGAATCTCATCTTACATTATAGAAGAAAAAGACCCTCTTGTCTACTTGGTTAAATAGAAACAAGTATTAATGCATGAAGAAGTCACCTTTTCAAACTGATTAAAAAACCCCTTTGCTCCTGTCATAATTTAGGCAGTAAACTCATTGGTAAAATTTTTGGTTCTACACAATAAAAAACAGAATAGATGCTCTAACAGTGGAAATGTTAAGTGCTTTCATAACCAAATGCTTCATTCTATGATATAAAGGATCTGAACACAGCTCCTATTTGGCTTTTATTCTGATCAGAATTTATACTTTCATTGGCTTGTTAAAATAAGTCAAATGTCAAATACATCCTCAAAAAAAATCAGCTAACCTCTCAAATGACATAATTTTTTAAAACTTTTTTTATTAATTAAAAAATTAACAAACAAAACATTAAGATATCATTCCATTCTACATATACAATCAGTAATTCTTAATATCATCACATAGTTGCATATTCATCATTTCTTAGAACATTTGCATCAATTTAGAAAAAGAAGTAAAAAGACAACAGAAAAAGAAATAAAAGGATAATAGAGAAAAAAAAAGATCATACATACCATAACCCTTACCCCTCGCTTTCATTTACCACTAGCATTTCAAACTAAATTTATTTTAAGATTTGTTCCCCCCTATTATTTATTTTTATTCCATATGTTCTACTCTTCTGTTGATATAGTAGCTAAAGGGAGCATCAGACACAAGGTTTTCAGATTCACAGAGTCTCATTGTGAAAGCTATATCATTGTTCAATCATCATCAAGAAACATGGCTACTGGAACACAGCTCTACATTTTCAGGTAGTTCCCTCCAGCCTCTCCACTACATCTTGAACAACAAGGTGATATCTGCTTAATGCATAAGAATAACCTCCAGGATAACCTCTCAACTCTGTTTGGAATCCCTCAGCCATTGACACTTAGTCTCATTTCACTCTTCCCCCTTTGGTCGAGAAGGTTGTCTCAATCCCTTGATGTTAATTCTCAGCTCATTCTAGGGTTTTTCTCAGTCCCTTGATGCTGAGTCTTGGCTGATTCTGTCCCACGTTGCCAGGAAGGTCCACACCCCTGGGAGTCATGTTCCATGCAGAGACGGGGAGGGTGGTGAGACTGCTCGTCATGTGGGCTGGAGAGAGAGGCCACATCTGAGGAACAAAAGAGGCTCTCTTGGGGGTGACTCTCAGGCCTAAATTTTAAGTAGACTTGCCCTATCCTTTGTGGGGTTAAGTTTCATATGAACAAACCCCAAGACTGGGGGCTCAGCCTCAAATGATATAATTTTATTGTTTACATATGGACATTGAAAAATATGATTGAAGCAATTTTTTTTGTGGGGGGTGTGGGTGGGATGCATGGTCCGGAAGTTGGACCCAGGTCTCCAGCATAAAAGGCTAGCATTCTACCACTGAAACACCCATGCACCCCCTGAAGCAATTTTGATATTGGCATATCAAGTTGCTCTTTCCACCCCCAAATTGTATATGTAGTGACAGAACCTAGAATTATGTCATTAATCAATATCAAATTCCAAAGGCTGACAACTCTCTTTGGTTTTCACTCCACTTACCCAATGCAGTGTAACACATTTTTTTTTTCCTGAAGTTTTTCATTTGACCTTCAACCAGTTGGAGAGGTCAACTGAGGAACACACCCTAGTATGTAACTGTTTTAAATAATATATGAGAATGACTTTTGAGATTTTTAACTTTGCCTAGACATAGGCTGAGAATTAACTTAATTCGTGCTGCCTTGATCCCACAATTGCTCTTCCAAATAATTTTCTTGACAAAAAAACAAACAAACATCAAAATGGAGTCAAATGATCTATTTATCTTTGTCTGTTACCAGTTAAGTAACAAACATCAGGGCTAAAATTCCTTTGTTCTCTTAGATTGGGCTCAACTGTTCTAGCCAATGCTTTTAGAGGATACACTATGTGCTGGACCCTGAGGTAAGGTCTTCACACATATTTTTTCATCAAATTCTCAAAATAAAATACCGAAATAGGTGATAATAAGATCCCACTTTTATAGATGTGCAGTCTGAAGGGCAGAGAGCAATGTACTTTGTCCAAGGTTGCACAGCTGCCTAGCTGGTGAGTTGCAGAAATAATATTCAAACTTATGCAGCCTGGCTCTAGAATAGCTGCTTATCTTCAGTGTGCACCACTCCCCTCCATACATGAGTGGAAAGAGGTTTCTTGTTAAATGGCAATTAATATTTCTGCGTACTTCAGCCCATTCTAAGAGATGGGTAAACTACTCATTTTTGTACTATAGTGCCAGGATTTTTTATATGTCCTTGCTTCTACATATTCTTACCCTTTTTTTTGTCCAAGTTATCAGAGAGCTTCTTGTATAGACATATTGGCACTTATAATTTTACCTTTTTACGTCCTCATCAGTTAGAATGAGATTATATGTAAATTTTCCATAATAGAAACATAAATTCTTTTTTTCTAGCTATAACAAACCTTGAACAATAAATCCATGCTTCCCTATGTTTCTGTCTATAGTTGTTGATACTAGAAGGAGCAGACTTCTTGCTCATTATCCCATTGTTCCTGAATATTCTTATTTTAGATAGATCAAATTTTCATCTAATAATTGCATATTCCATAACCAGTTTGTCTTTAATCTACACTTCTTCTTGGTGATAGTCCATTACATGCACCTAACTTGACATGCTTTAGTATATTATACTGCTTTATGTGTATTACATTTATATTCACTTTACATTCTGTACATTTCTATCTTTGGGTTCATCAATTTAAACACGGTGCTCTACTTTTGTCATAGAAGTCCGTTTTGTCTTCCCTGTCTGCTTACCTTCTTTTCCTTTGAAAAAGGAATGCACACATATTATCACAGGCATTCTACCTTATTAACTTACTAAATTTATCACATTTTCTTTTCTTATGTGGAAATTATTATTGTATTTTGCTCTTCATGCTCAGAATATAAACACTCTCATTTTTAGGAAGTGACCCCTTGCTGCTAGGCTCCTCTGTAATACTCTAGCGACAGACTAGGACTATATTCACTATATCCACAGGACACAAGAGTCATTTGGGGAAGTCACATAACCATGGAACCTTCCTGAGGAGAGACGGGTTCTGGGCACTCGGTGTCCACTTAAGTTTCAACATCGGCATAAGCTGATGATCCTCTCCTTAGGTTCTAGGCCTCATTTTACAGAAAAATAATGAACACATTTCTAATAAATTTCTACCATATAATTTCTATAATTTCTTGGGTTCTTCATATGGGTTAAGTGTAATGTTGTGTTTATAATTCAGGTTAGCAGATCAAAAGTCAATATACGTATGTACATCCAAGATAAAAATTCAGTGATTTTAGCCTGAGGATATCTACCCAGATTCTTACCATAAGAGAAATTGTTCTCAATATTTAAATCGCTTTTTCTCAAACAGATGGTCTACCTATAGAGTTCTGGGCACCTTGTGGAATACTAGAGAATAACTCTCTGAGAAGAAACCTGTGATTGCACAGTGGTTTATGGGTGACCAGTGAAGGACTTATCAGTCCCCAGCTTGCTGAGGTAGAAAAGTTCCTTTAGTATCAAGAGCAAGTCTTAAAAAAGCATGCTGTTTCTAGTACAGTACAAAAATAGATGGAATAAACTAGACACATTATGCCACCCTTGTACACACCATTAAAGATGGGAAATCGATTGGATTAAAATTAATTTATACTCGTTTATCTTATTACACTAACATGGAAAAGAACCACCTCAAGATGTTCATAAACTTCTCTGGACAGTTAAGTTTTGGTATTGATTAATATTCTGAAATATCATTCTACCCATTTTACTAGAGGGAAGTTATAAAACTAGAGCAGCACTCAGTTTCATTTTAATACTCTTTGAAAGTAAAATGTCTATTGGCAAAAAGTTCAACTGCATCAATATTAGAAAATTAAACGGCCCATTGATTATTATATCAGAATTAATAAATTTATATACACACTACACAGCCTTCACTACACAAACTTAGATTATCTATATAATATTCAAAGTGAGCTATATCAAATGTTTGACTTTAAAATGAAAGTCAAAACGAATGGTATAAATACTATCAAAATAAAACAAATTGTAAACATTTAGTAAATGAAGATATTACAGTTGCTTGTCATAGCTGTAGTCATCAAATTGGTTTGATTCTTTAATAACATGCACCTTAGCAAAACCAAGCATAGCTATATTAATTTATCTTCTTTAATTGGGTGGGAAAAAAGACACACAATCTCCGATCACTGGTTACTATTCATGTTTACTATAGTTTTCCTGTTCTACAAAAGGAAAAGCTGAAGACAAAATTCTAGATGACAGACAATATCAGCATTCACGATTCCGTTAGGACACTAGTTGATAACTATTAGTCATTAATAATCACGCCCACAGGGCAGTCAATAAAATTTCACCAAAAAATGAGAAAGGCTCATAAATACATTAAATCGTCATCATGTTATGACTTATTAAAATTAAAAAGTATAGAAAATGGGGACATTAACGACTATAAATCTATAATTAGAAAAAAAAGAGAAGAGGGGCAATTTCTGGGAGAAAACAGCCAATTAAAGTTATGTCTTTATTTCTGCTTCTCTCTGATATTCTAATAAAAATGCACTTAAGATATAAAATATAAACCGCAAAAGGTAAAGACAACAACAGATAAAATAAAACAACCAAGGAGAGTTGTCCTTTTTTTGAATTGCTTTTTGGTAAGATTGAAAACCAGTGTGTGAGAAGTTATCCATTTTGCAAAACAAAGAACTCAGCAATTTTGAGAAATCCTTATCTTTTACTTTTTATTGTAAATAGATGAGGAGTAAAAAAAAAAAAAAAAAAAAATCCAGTAAAATCCCAGAGAAGCTCAAGAAGCACAGAGCAGTTTTGAGAATAAAAATAGGATTTTGAGTATTATGTAGATAAGCAGTTAACCCCATATCCACATGTGATACATGAATTCTTTCCCCAAAGAGGAAATTAGTTTTTCATGGTGCTGGAAATCGACAGCCTGCTGGTCAAACCGTCCTGCCACCTGGCTTTATAAATAAGGTTTTATTGGAACATAGGCACTCTGAGTCCTTTACATATTGTCAATGGCTGCTGTTGTGCTACAATGGCAGAATTGAGTAGTTGCATGGTCCACAAAGCCGAAAATATGAATTGTCTGGCCTTTACAGGAAAAGCTTGCTGCCGTTTGATCTAAATAAATGAACAAATGGGACCCAATCTCAAGTTCACCTAAAAGCAGGCGCTAGCAACAAAGTGAAAGATTGAAAATGGGAGAATAAAGGAAAAAGTCTGCACATTGCAAAGGGAGAGTTTCCAAAAGCCATCTCTTATCTTGTACCAAAAACACTGAGCTAGGTGAATACATGCAGACAGGGGACTGGGATAACATTTTCTGCAGAATCTGAATAGCCTCAAAATAAAAAATTCCCCAAACTTCTATGAGGTATTCCCCAATGAAAAGAATAGTTCTTAAGGCTTTACAGCATATCCCGCCAGACTGCAAGGCATGCACATGCATCTAGAATTTCAGTTATTATTACCACTTCATACTTTCAAATGGAGAAGTGACTAGCAAAGATTACCAGATATTTATGGAGTGCCTTGGTGCTGTGAGAGTTAGTTTCAACATGACTGGAATTAGTCTGAACTGTTTTGCTTTAGTAAGATATTTCCAGCATGGCATTGACCCTTTTTCAAGCCATGAATTGTACTGATTAACAGTGTTGCTTTTTGGCTATATGTCTGAGGCACATTTGTTTTGGATTGCACTAATTTGTGAACAATTTTTTATTACTAACAGTGAAATTGATAGTTTTCATCTACTTTAAGTGAGAATCCGGAACTGCTCCACCATTGGAGTTATTTCCATAGCAAGAAGAAGCTTACTTTGTGTTCCCTGACTACACTCATCCTGAGAGGCAGGCTTTGGCTGAAGTGCTTTTCATCAGTTTAATATTGCTGTCATTTTGTATTTTTCCTCCTCAATAAACTGTCTAAGCATTATCAATTTGGGTCCTATTAGAGCTCTCTAGCAATTGAAACTTGCCTGTGAAGGTTAGCACCATCAGTGAAGGTTCCAATAAGAAACAAAGAGAACACAATGATTAAATAAGCACACACACAGGAATTCAGAGGAAATTAAGGCAATGCAAGGAAGAGGAAAAAAATAAACAAATAACAACAACAACAAAACAAGTAATCTGTAATTCATATTCTCAAGAAGAAAATTCTCAAGCAGAAGATTTGGAGCATAAAGTAAAGAGAAAAAGTCAAAGAGATGGATAATAGTGTTAAAAGATCCACAAGTCTAAATATCTTTTTTAGTAGAAGTACTAAAAAATTGGGGGAAATGGAGCATGGGACATTAACAAAGAAATAAACATAAGATCACCTAGAACTGATAAAATACAACCATACATATTGAAGAGGTCACTCAGCAAGTGTCAGCCCAGTGAATTAAAGTGGTCCCATCAAGGCACATGGTTACCATGCAATGTATAACATCAGAAATAAAGAAGGTTTCAGAGACAAAAACACACGAAAACATGAGGTTGAGTAATTATAGATTTCTGTGGATAAGGAACAAAATCTAAAAGATTTCAGAAGGGGAAAAAGCTTTTTGAAAATGTCATTTACCAATAATTATTTTTAGAAGTACAGAAATAAAAAAAATTAGAAGATATATCTTTATGTTTGTAAGCTATGGTCATAAAGATATTCCTCCAAAATTGTAGCAAGCTTGTTCTTGTGATATGGAACATGATCTAGGATAGATTTAAAAATACCCATTTGTGAAATTTCAAAATTTTCAAATAGTGCTCATATTTCACTTCGACAAGACAGATAACAAATCATCCTAAATTACTAACTACCTTTATGACCTGTGGACCCTAGAAAATAAAAATTTGGTCCATTAACAACTATTTAAGTGTTAAATGTTTAAAATATTAAACAATTTCATTATAAAAGACAAGTTGTGGAGGGCGGGCCATGGTGGCTCAACGGGCAGAGTTCTCGCCTGCCGTGCCCTGCCATGCTGGAGACCTGGGCTTGTTTCCTGGTGCCTGCCCATACAAAAAAAAAAAAAAAAGTCAAGTAGTGGAAATTTATTATTTTTACATTTTGACACTAAAGTGCATGTCCATGATAGTTACTAGATATTGTTCTCCATGATCACAGGTCTATATAAATGTCAAACACAACCACCAAAGACCAGCCGCCATAGAGAATGGCATGTGAAAAAATGCAGTTATCATTGTACCACTTGATTGCGTCGTATGTTATGCAATCTTGGCACCAACGTTCTACAAATTTATCCTCAACATACCCAAAAATTATTTTCTAAATGTTATACCTATGTTCTGTTTTTCACTCCCTAAAAAAGAAAACCATCCCTTTCCTTTTTCCCTCTATTATATTTAAAGATATACAACTTGATACCTGCAAAAAGAGAACCAAACTATATTATTTTTCCATTAAAATAGACTTCCATAGACAAATTATTTCTATTTCCGTTAGTACATGTTTTTGTTTCCTGCACGTGTTTGTTTACGTCATCAGAGTTTAATGCTTAACAATACTATAGAAATCACTTAGCACATTTTTTCTATTTATAATCTGATAGAAGTGATTTTTGAAGGGGAAATGGCCTTTGTTGTGTTATTTTCTGCCTGCAGTGCAACTCAGTAAATTAGTTGTGCACAGATACAATTTATAGTATAAGGGAGTGATTCTGCATAGAACAAGACAACTGTGCTCATATGCTCATCTCTAATCTCTTACGTTTTTGTATTTGTGCCAAAGTGCTTTTGGTAGTATTAATTGAGAAAAACCTTTTGGTATTTTAAATAGAGATGTGGGAATTTGTCCCCTATACAGCTGAGTGATTTTACAAAACTTCCATCCATCAGTACTGACCACACAATCAAATATTGCTTTGTGGCATCAGTCCAAGACAGTGCATCTATCTAATCATTGACTTTACATTTACCTCAATCTATTTTAAGACAAGAAATGAAATGCTTGTTGCAAAATTACATTTCCAGCAATCTCTGATAAAGGAAGGAGATGAACTTTCAATGGAGCAATTGTTTTCTAAATGGATTTTTAAGACATGGTATATTGGGCCTTGAGTTCATTGATTTGTATTGGACCAAGAGGCACAGGTTGAAAGGGGACATTTGTACAGTAAAAGTGAAAGTTGGAAAGAGATTACTTGTTCCCTGAATCAGAGGCCTCAAGCCAAATTGAAAAACCTGCTCAGAGAAAAAAATTCTATTGTTCCCTTAAAATAAAATTGCAAAATCCTATAAGCTCAGGGCCATCTTATAACTTCTGGGACATTTTAAAGAGAAAAATGCATTAGCTCAGTAGATGGTTCAAAGGAT
This sequence comes from Tamandua tetradactyla, assembly GCF_023851605.1. NCBI lineage: Eukaryota > Metazoa > Chordata > Mammalia > Pilosa > Myrmecophagidae > Tamandua > Tamandua tetradactyla. The sequence goes on from NC_135340.1 coordinate 27,351,850, forward strand.
TAGCAATGGGAAATAGGACCTTTCACCCCTGGGTTGTCATTTGATAGCTCCAGGTTCAAAGTGATCATAACAATTCTTTTCATAGTGTTACACTATGATAGTTTGAGAATAAGCATAAGACTGTCTTAATATAGGGACCATTGAGTAGCCAGATAGTAGAAAATTTATTGATCATTATGAAAACAAGCAGCGCTAGTTGTTTTTGAGCATATAATAACTTATAATAAACCAACAGAACAAAAGGGCAAGTTTTTCCCCCCTAAGAAATTAATTTTTATTACTAAAGCATGCAAACATATAGCATTTAACTGTTTTATTACCAGCTAAAATAACTACAAATATGCTTCCCATTCATTAATTCTAACTCCTTGTAATACCATTAAACTATTTGCTTCAGAACTGTCCTATGAAAATAAATTGTATTAATAACATTTATTTGATTTTTTAAATACCTCTAACTATTATTTTTCTTTTAGCAAATAAAAAATAAAATTTTGATAGTGGATGGCAATGATGGTAGCACAACATTGTATATGTAATTAACAACCCTGAATTTTCTATGTAAATTTAGATAAAAGGGGGAAATTTAGGTCACATATATGTTATTAGAATAAAAATTTAAAAAAAAGAAAAAATACCAATAATATTTTTCCCCATTCATAATTTTGGAAATTGTATTTCTTCATCTTTAGAGCCAATGCATTTTTTTTCCTAAATACTTCTTTTTGGAATTTATTTTTAAGACACACGTAACATCCATCAACTCTTGTGAAGTTAATAACCAGTCTGACTCCTGTTATTCTTTCAAGATGCTTCTGAATTCAGAGTAAGGGGTATTACATACAAAAAAAATCTCTCATTAAAGGATGTTGCACTTAGGAGAAACTGATGGGACTGTACAGTAATCCCATGGATGCATTCTATTTCAGGAATCAGGTCAAGCAGTATCATGGCAAAGAAAGTTTATCCTATTCTTCTGAGAGTAGAATTTTAGAAAAGAAGTGCTAAAACTTCTTGCAATGTTTTCCTCGTGAATAAATCCAAGCTCATTCAATTGATTTTCTATTCAAGATGCCATGGTTCAAAGAATATCTTTCCATTCATTTCCCTCTCCAAAATGTAGATAAAATAGCTGACTTCAAAATGGAAAATGAATTATTGTTGGCCACTTCCAGATTATAAGTAATCCATTCAAAAACTTACAAAGGAATGGCATGGAAATTCCAAGTTCTCTGAAAGAGAACCTGAAAGCTGCTATTTTAATGATTTATGATGGTAACTGGTGTAATGATATATTCAAAAATGTGTCTCATTTGTTCAGTCTTCAATACTCAGACCTCTCTTTACTTCTCTCTCTGTTTCTCTCTTCTCTTCTCCCTCTGTCCCTCATTCTCTCTATCATAAAATCATATTATGCTTCTAATTTTTCCACTATTAGTTCAGTTATTTGCAAGAAAAGCTGGCAGATAGCTTACTGGCCACTGAAAATAGACTTTAAACACATAGATTTACAAACGAGCAGATTTTAAACAAAAAAGATTTATAAATGGGTTAATTTCAATAGAATATATTCCTGAAGAACCCAAGCGTGTAAACAGAAAGAACATTCAATAAATTTTAACTGATGGTATTGAATTTTATATGTAGCCTTGGAGTCATAAGTTCAAAGCTAGTAAAATTTATGAAACTCATAAATGTGGTGATTTGCACGTGGTGGTTTTAATGTGTAACTCATCATTTTATATTCTCTAGCAAACTCTGCATCCCAAAAGAAGTTCTACAGATGAGGAAAAAACAAATTATTTAAGGGCACATATTAAATTGTATTCTTAGAGTTTATATTTTACTGCATGAAATTATCATGAATGATAACTAACAATGCTCTACATCTACATTTAATTATTTCATCAAATTATTTAGTTTTGACTGAGGTGGTATTGAATGTGGAACAGTATATTTATGTGGTTTACTTCAAACAAATACATGGAAATAATTCTTTTTAGCATGTTCTGTATGTGGAGTAACTTTTGTGGTTATTTTGATTTGGAAATTTTTTTTTATCATTTTAAAGTAGTTTAGCTCTCAGTTATTGTCACCTTACCTTATCTGTGATATTGACTCAAATTCACACTTTATAGTGAGCAACAAGTATTGATACCCACCACCCTCTGCATCAAGATTAGGTAGCTTACATCTTCATACTCATTTCTAACCCTTCCAAAAATTTCAATCATTTCATGAGCAACACAGAATCCTATCCATGCTTCCCGTCCTACATACGCTTGGGGGGGTTTCAGCTCACACAATCACACGCTCAATCTCATAAGGTGTTTGCATGTGTCCCATATTTTACTGAACGTTTTAGGAGACAGCAACAATCTACTCCCCCAAATCGAGGATACCTAAAACTGAATATTAACATTCCTTCTTCTAAAGTGATTTTCCCCCAAGCTCTCAATGGTAAACCCATACTTTTTCATGCCTGCCCAAATAATGTCTTTTCTCATTACACCTCTTTGAATGCTTTTCTTCCTTTCTTCTTCTCCATTTTCATATAAAGAAATTACTGGAGAAGCAAACAAAAGGTTCTGTGCTGTTTTGGAAGCAATTATGCACCCCAGGAAAGGCTATGTTCTTTGTTCATCCCGTGGGTACAGTTCTGTTGTGGTTGGAATCTTTTAGTTAGGGTATTTTGATTGAGAGGTAACCCAGCCCATTCAGGGTTGTCTTAATCCTTTTACTGTAGTCCTTTATGAGAGGATAAAAGAGAAAAAAAAAAAAAAAACCCTGATATATAAAGAAATAAAAAAGCCCTGGAGGTGCTAAAAGAGAACCCATAGAAACTTAGAGAGGCAGCAACTGGAACCAGAAGCTGAAAGCAATAAAACTCTAGGGAGAAGGACTGCAGATGCCAGCCATGTACTTTCCCATGTGACAGATGTGTCCCGGATGCCAGCAGCCTGTTTTCAGAGTCCAGGTATCACCCTGTTGATGCCTTAATTCGCATATTTTCATGGCCTTAGAACTGTACGTTTTAAGTTAATAAATTCCCATTGTAAAAGCAAATCAATTTTTGGTATGCTGCATTCTGGCAGCTTTCATAAACTGAAACAGGGTCTATTTGTTATGCAAATGAAGGAATTTATTCTGCAATTTTTTCTGCCCGTGGTCTCTTTCTTCAAGGAATTTTTCTAAATGCAGTTATTTTTCAAGATAAGTTTTTGATGTACTTTTCAATATTAGAAATAGTTATGTAGTTGGAGTGTGGTACAGTAATTATTTTCTTATCTCTGTGATAATGAGATTATTATATAAAAATCTACATAAAATGACACACAACTGTATAGTGGCAAGCAAAATTATCACAAACGGGGTGGCTTGAAGAAACAGAAATTTATTGTCAGAATTCCAGAGGCTGGAAGTCTAAAGTCAAGGTGTCAACAGGTCCATTTATCCTTGATGTTTGTTGGGAGGAATCTGCTCCATGCCTGTCTCCTGGCTACCAAAGTTTGCATGCTTGCTGGCAATCTATGGTGTTCTATCCATCACTCCTCATGTGATGTTCTCTCCTTTGTGCCCAAATTTCTTTTTCTTATAAGGATACCAATCATGCTGTATTCAGGATACACCCAACTTTAGTATGAAATCATTTTAACTCATGTATTTCCATCTGTATTGATCCAATTTCCAAATAAATTCACACTCTGAGGTACCAGGGATTAGAAATTCAACATAGCTTTTGGGAGGATACAAACCATTCTGTAACAGTTTCTAACTACATAGCATATAATTAGTTAGCATTCTGAAATTAATTTTTCTCTATTTCTAGGTCTGTAGGAAAACCACCAATGATCTTTGTCAACATACTGGGGTGCTGATGGCTTCAATGTTCATTTTTTATTCAGCAATTTATTCAGTTCCTACCAGTCAAAACACAAGGCACTGAAATTATAACAATGAATATCTAAAACACAGGGCCATCCCTCACAGAGCTCATTGTTGGGGAAGGAAGGTCTTTCTTAAAGCCATATCCTTTCTAATGTTTTAGATTCTAATGTACTAAAAATCTGTGACTCCAAGGCAAGTGTTCTTTAATCTGAGATCTTAATGTATGTTATGAATGGCTCCCAGAACCAATCAAATATAAATCAATAATAATAATATTGCTAAATGCTCTACTGGCGTCAAAATATTAATAGATGCTCTATTAACAGCTAACCCCCCTTAACCACCAGAAAAGTGTATTGATGAAGTAAAACTAAGTTTCTGTGATTTGCTTCCATAAGGCAGAATACCACCTTACTAGAATTTCAGAAGAGTCTCAGAAGATGAAATTCAGGAGAGGAAATTTATAGGAATTTAAAGCTTGGACCATTGCTGTTGAGATAAGATGTAAAGTTAACATTGGTTCCTTCAGTGAGAATATTTAGTTTGCTTTCTTGTTTTAATTTTCCAAGAGGGTCTTTCCACAGTTTTGCACCAGAACTTACAGTTTCACTTCTATCAAGTTCTCTTCTCTGTAATCAGTTATACATTCTTCATCTATTGAGAGTTCATTCTAAGTAGAGCATCTCATTCATGAAACATCCCTTACAGTGGATGTTTCCTTACAGTGGCTTCCAATTTCTTACAGACAACCACCTAAATGTTTGTGTGACATGTTCTTTAGTTTCCAAATCAATTGTGATGTTATCTAATAATTTGCCACTTCCCTTACAATCCCTACTGGGTGCTCCAGGTATATTGAACTATCTGTTGTTACTGAAAATATTTTTATTTCTGTTCTACTTCTTCCTGCAGTGCTTTCTTTCTTTGTGTGCCTATTTGCCTTTCTTTAATTCTACAAGACTCATCACAAGCATTTTTTTCTTAGGGAAAATTTCTCTAATTGCCTAAGGCAAAATTAATTATCCCTAATCAAATAATGCATTATAAACAGTTTTGGAATTTTCAGTTTCCTAAGAAAAACACTCTACTGAACTTCATTAATAATCATGAGATGCATGTGTATCAGTAAGACAAATAATGGCTGCAAAATATAAAAGCATGCATTCACTCAGCAGAGAGAAAGCAAAGAAGGAAATTAGAAGAGATGCTCTCACAGAAATCAATGGAAGAAAGAGGAGTTGGGATAAATAAAAAGAAAAGAAACTAATATTCACAGAGTGTCAAAAAATGCACACTGGACAAGTTCAGTGACAGCACAGTGAGTGTGAAGTTTAGAAGTTTGAGGTAATGACACGTTTTATCAAAGTGGCTTCAATGGAAGATGAAGATAGCAGGGTGTAGGGTGTGTTGAGAAGAGAAATTGGATAGAAGGGTATAGGGTGTGACTGAGAAGAGATGAACAGATAGAGACTACACTATCTAAAGATTAGGTGTGACAGAAAGGGCAGATTAAACAGAAGAACCTATAGTTGAGTCTGGGAGCTCTTTTGCTTTGCAGGATAGAAATACTACAAAGAAGAAAACGTAATGCAAGAATGAAAAAGAGAGGATAACTTTTGTATCAAAATCCAAGAGGTAGGGTGGGCAACAGTGGCTCAGTGGCAGAGTTCTTGCCTGCCATGCTGGAGACCCGGGTTCAATTCCAGGTGCCTGTTCATGAAAAATAATTAAAATCCAAGAGGTAAAATGAAGTAGAACCTAGATAAAGTAAAATAAAGTATAACCTAGATAAAGTAGTATCTGTGAACCAGAAAGGGGCATAACAACCAGAGACTGGATGAAAGAAGGAAAAAATGGGTACAGATGTATAGAGTGGATGAGTGATGACTGATTTAGATGTGCAGACTGATAGAAGGGGATCTACTAAGAAAGAAGAGTACATTGGCTGCATAGGAAGAGGGGAGGAGGTCTGGAATAGTAACTAAGGATAATAGAAGTTGCTGATCAAAGATAAGTAAAAGGATTGATAATTTGTTTGAAGGGTCAACTAAATCTGGAAATTCAGAATTTCTAGTTGCAACAAACTACATATATATGTAATTTTTATCTGAAGCTTTTGCAGCATGGATTGAGTTATTTTTGGGAAAATAATTTTTAGGATGGAAGCCTTGTCAAGGATTTTATAGCATGTGAATCAGAAAAACAAAGATAAAATAAAAAAGAGTTAGGGTGTTAGTGAGAGATACTGAACCATGGGGAGCAATTTGGTTCTGTAAGTCAGCTTTTGCGTGGCAATACACAATCCTAAAATACCAATAGCTAACAGTAAACTTTTATGCCTTGCTGGAAGATTTGCATGTCAGTATTGACTGTCTTTGAGTTTGTTCTACTCCCCATGTCTCCTTTTTTTTTTTGGCATGGGCAGGCTCTGGGAATTGAACCTGGGTCTCTGGCATGGTAGGTAAGAATTCTGCCACTGAGCCAACATTGTACTACACACTCCCCCATGTCTTTCAAAAATACTTTGCTTTAACATGGCATTTGCCTTGTCTATTGACATTCATTGGCCAAAGCAAGTCATGCCACATGACCAAACCTGAACAGGGAATAGGGCAATATGCACACATATAGAAAGGCTTAGCAAATGTAGGATATATAAGACTCCTTCAGGGAAGGGAGTGGATAATTGGGAAGAGATTACAATATATCACATTTGGCCAGAAAGATGAGAAGTTAAGGGGAGGTTTATGGATAAAAATAAAACAATTGGAAAAGCACCAGAAAATAAAAGTAAAACTGAGTAATAAGTTTAATGGGAGGGAGAGATTGAAGGCACTCAGAAATTTATTTTGTATGACAACTTATTAAAGTTTCTGAGAACACTCAGTAATGGTAAGGACTAGGCTATGGTTTCACAAGAGAATGTTGCTAAAGTAGTAGGATGATGGTGACATTAATTACAGCTGTAGAGTGCAAATAATTATGCAATCAGCATTTTTACGTGTCTACATGAATGTTGAAAATATCTAACTTGATAATAAGCATTGGGAACAAAGAGTCAGTGAAATTCAGGACCCCATGAAAATGGAGGAGTAGTCAGGAAGTAAATAAATATCTACACATAGAATAACTATTGTAGGATATATCAGCAGCAAAAGAGAAGGACTATTTGAGAAGAAATTTAGTGTCATATATTTTTATTTCATATATATATATATATATATATATATATATATGGACTATGGAAAAAGGATATAAAAAGTCTATTAAATGATACAATGAACAGTAGCAAAATCTATTAAATTCAGTCTGTTATTTAACATATATGAAATTTGGGTTAATTATAGATTAATTTCCCTTACTTTTGGGTTATCCTAAAATATATATAAATGGGTATGCTGCAAGGAAGTAGGCATAAAAGTAGGTCTTGTGCTACTTCAAATATGATGCACATTGTGATAATGCAAAGAATGTGGCACAGATGATCATTATTAGGTGAATCCAAACTGAGTCTATCTACTGGAAAGAATCCAGCTTCAAAGAGCTATTATTGTATGAAATTATTCATAGCAATAAGGAAATCAAGGCAAATTTTAGTATATTTTTGTATAATTTTGCTAACTTTCTAAGGTTACTTTTCATCAAAATGAAATGCAGTATTCAGTGATCTTTTGTAATTTAAGAAATATAGTTAGGTGAGTCTGGGACAACTTTCAGAGTCCTTGTCCAAGCCTACAGCTCTCTAGGCAAGTTTTGAGTTTTTGTCATTACATAACACATCTTGCTTTAGAAAAAAGAAATTTAAAATAATATTAAAACTCATGGGTGGCAGAGCAAGATGGCAGCATAGGAGGCAGGGCAAGATGGTGTTGTAGTGAGGTGTAGAATTTAGTTTGTCTTCCAGGGTCGCTAGTAAATAGTCAGGAACTATATGGAACAATTGTAAGAGGGACATTAGTGATCAGACACATTTTACACCAGTTCTGGAACAGGTGAAAAATGTGAGATCCCACACAGAATTGCAGGTATCCCAAGCTGCAGAGGTTGGAGTCCCTCCCCCCACCCCCAGGCCTAGCAGTCTGGTTCCCAAGGGAAAAAGAAACAGACCCTACTAGGATCAAGAAGGTGGATCAACCAAACTCCAATAGCAGAGTTGATTAACAAATTTGGACTGCTGAAAACAGGCCCTGACACAGATAAACCCGGGGTAAGCACTAAAGAAACTCAAGAGTTTTTTTCCCTGGGAGAGAGGTGATGGGGTTGATGGGAGGGAAAAAACCAACGACAGAGACTATTTGAGTTGGACAATACAAAATGTTGAAAAATGGTTGGGCCCCAAGAAAAGTGGGTACATAAAGCCTGGGGAAATATAGAGCCATGTACCTTTTTTTTTTTTTTTACTTCTTAACAGCTCCTTAGATAGACCTGTGAGCATTCTCAGATCTCAGCACTGTCTCAGACAAGAGCATAATTAAGACATCAGTAAGAGACGAAGTAACAAGTCCGGTAAATGAGGATAATTCCCTAAAGGATGTGTCTACCCCTAAGAAAAGGGGGGTAGGGCCCAGCTCAAGTGGCAGCCTTCATCAGGAAATTCAGGCCTCAGGGTTTGGAAACAAGAAGCAACCTAAGCCTGTCTTCTTTATTAGATTCTGTCTCAACCATATCACTGGCAGGGAGAAGCTGCTGAGAATTAAAGACACTGCATCACATTGTACTCCTGAGCAAGATAGGAAAAGCACAGAATCTAAAGGCTTCATAAGAAAGTCTGACAACTTTCTGGATCTCACACTTGGGGAAACTTGATACCAGTTATGCCCCTTTCCTGAGATGTGGGTCTTTCTGGTCTGGAAAAAATCTGACTGAAGTTGATCATATCAAGGAGATTCTCTTCAAAAAAGGTACCATATAGGCAGGGCAAGAACCAGAGAAATAAGGGCTCAAAAATTCTGATCAGTTAAACAGAAGTTACACTAGAGATCTAGAATAACTTGAGCTAAATGTCAAAGAACACACAGAGAAAAAAAACCACTAACAAGAAAACACTAGATAAAAAAGTGAAAATGACCTCCAGTATAAACTAATTGAGGAAATCAAATGCCTAGATGCCAACAAAATATAACAAATCATACTAAGAAAATTAAAGTCAAAGGAACAGGCCAACAACTCAAATGAGATACAGGAATGGAGACAAATAATTAAGGATGCTTGAACAGACATGCAAAATCAATAAAAATGGGAAGTGTGATGGTGGCTCAGTGGCAGAATTCTCACCTGCCATGTCAGGGACCCGGTTCAATTCCCAGTGCCTGCTCATGCAAAAAAAAAAAAAAAAATCAAATAAAAAAATTTAATGGAAGATATGTCAAAAAAGATGAAGGATATAAAGAAGACATTAGGCAAACATAAAGAAGAATCAAAAGTTTGAAAAAACAAGTGGCAGAACTTATGGGAATGAAAGGCATGATAGAAGAAATGAAAGAATAATCGAGACCTAACAACAGTAGATTTGAAGAGGCAGAAGAAAGGATTAGTGAGCTAAAGGACAAGACATCTGAAATCATATGCAAAAAAGAACAGACAGGGAAAAATATGAAAACTATGAGCAGGGTCTCAGTGAATAAAGGACAACATGAAGTGCAGGAATATATGTGTATGGGTGTCCCAGAAGGAGAAGAAAAGGAAAAAAGGGGCAGAAAGACTAATGGAGGAAATAATCACGGAAAATTTCCCATGTCTTATGAAAGAGGTAAAATTACAGATCCAAGAAATGCATCATATCCCAAACAGAATATATCCAAGTAGACCAACTCCAAGACACTTACTAATCACATTATCAAACGTCAAAGATAAACAGAGAATTCTGAAAGCAGTAAGTGAAAAGAAATCCATCACATATAAGGGAAGCTCTATAAGAATATGTGTGGATTTTTCAGTTGAAACCATGGAGGCAAGAAGGTAATCATATGATTTATTTAAGATTCTGTAAGAGAGAAACTGTCAATCAAGCATTCTATACTCAGCAAAATTTCCCTTCAAAATCAAGGGGGAGTTTAAAATATTTTCAGATAAACAGTGATTGAGAGAGTTAGTGACTAAGAGACCAGCTCTACAAGAAATACTAATGGGAGCACTACAGGCATATAGGAAAAGACAGGAGAGAGAAGTCTGAAGAATAGTGTAGAAATGAAGACTATCAGTAAAGGTAAAAAGAGAAAAAAAATAAGGTATCACATATAAAAGACAAAATAGTAGTAGAAAGTACTGCCTTTTCAATAATAACATTGAATGTTAATGTATTTACTCTCCAATCAAAAGACATAGTAGTAGGATGAATTAAAAAACAGGGCCCATGTGTATACTGTCTGAAAAAGACTCACTCAGACCCAAAATAGGTTAAATGTGGAAAGTTGGAAAAATATAATTCACACAAACAACAATCAGAAAAGAGTGAGGGTAGCTATACTAATACCTGAAGAATTCAACTTCAAATGTAAAACAATTAAAAGAGACAAAGAAGGACACTATGTATTAATAAAAGGAACAATTTATCAAGAACACATAGCAATTGGGCGGGCCACAGTGGCTCAGCAGGCAAGAATGCTTGCCTGTGATGCCAGAGGACCGGGTTCGACTCCTGGTGCCTGCCCATGTTAAAAAAAAAAAAAAGAAAAAAAAAAAAAGAACACATAGCAATCATGGCTATTAATGCACCAAGGCAGAGTGACCAAAATGCATGAGGCAAACATTGACAATACTGAAGGGAGAAGTAGATACCTCTACAACAATATAGTTGACAGACTTCAAGTCACCACACTTATCAATGGATAAAACATCTAGACAGAGGCTCAATAAAGAAACAGAGATTTTGAATAATACAATAAGTGAACTAGACTTATCATACATTTACAGAATAACATTATACCCCACAACAGCCAGATACACATATTTCTCAAGAACTCATGGATCATTCTCAAGGATAGACCATGTGCTGAATGACAAAGCAACTAACAACAATTTTTAAAAGATTGAAATTATAGAAAACACTTTCTTGGATCACAAAGGAATGAGGTTGGTAAACAATAACAGGCAGAGGACCAGTACATTTACACATATGCAGATGCTAAATATCACATTCTTTAACAACCAGTGGGTCAAGAAAGAATTTACAAGAGAAATCAGTAAATATATTGTGGCAAATGAAAATGAAAGCAGAACATATCAATATTTAAGGGATGGAGCAAAGGTGGTGCTGTGAGGGAAATTTATTGCCCTACATGCCTATATTAAAAAAGAAGACAGAGCAAACATCTAGGAATTAACTGTTCACTTGGAAAAACTAGAAAATGAATAGCAAACTCACCCCAAACTCATTCTATTAAGTCAACATCATGCTAATACCAAAGCCTGACAAAGATACCACCAGAAAAAAAAAATTACAGGTCAATCTCTTTAACAAATACAGAAGCATAAATCCTCAACAAGGTAATTGCTAATCAAGTCCAGCAGCACACTGAAAGAATTCTACTCCATGACAAAGTGGGATTTATTTGCAGATACGCAAGTCTGGCTCAACACAAGAAAATCAATTATGTAATATGCCATATGAATAAATCTAAGTGTAAAAACTGCATGATCATCTTAATTGATGCAGAAAAGGCATGTGAAAAAAATTCAGCATCCTTTCTTTATGGAAACATTCCAAATGATAGGAATAGAAAGGAACTTCCTCAACATGATAAAGAAAATACATGAAAAGTTCACAGCTAACATCATACTCAGTGGGGAAAGACTGAAAGTGTTTCCTCTAAGATCAGGAACAGGATAAGGATGCTCACTGTCACCATTGGTGGATGTTCTAGCCAGAGCAATTAGACAAAAAAAAAAAAAAAAAGAGAGAAAGAAATAAAAGATATCTAAATTGGAAAGGAAGAGTAAAACTCTCACTGTTTACAGGTGGTATGATGCTGTATGTTGAAAATCCTGAAAAATCCACAACAAAGCTACTAGAACTAATAAGTGAGTCGAAGAGTACAAGATCAACATCCCAAAATCAGTAATATTTCTATATGTTAGAAATGAGCAATCTGAGAAGGAAATCAAGGAAAGAAATCCATTTACATTAGCAATCAAATATTTAGGAATAAATTTAACTAAGGATAGGGCAGTGTAATGGTGGCTCAGTGATAAGAATTCTCACCTGCCTAGCTGTAAACCCAGGTTCGATTCCTGGATCCTGCCCATGCAAATAAATAAATAAAGTAACTAAGGATAAAAAAGACCAATATGCAGAAATTGTGTTTTTTTATTACAAGAAATTGCAATTATGGAAAATATAAATAAATAGAAGGGCATGCCATGTTCATGGGTTGGAAGACTAAATATAGGTAAAATTTCAATTCAACCCAAATTAATTTATAGATCAATACAATACCAGTTCAAATCTTAACAACTTACTTTGAAGAAATAGAAAAAAACAATAACCAAATTTATTTGGAAGGGCATTTTGCCCCAAATAGCCAAAAAAATATCTTGAGAAAAAATAATGCCTTACTTTAAAATATATCACAAAGCTATATGATCAAAACAGCATGGTATTTACTGGAGAAACCCCTGATATTATGTCAAACATTAGGGACACCCAAATTAAAAGGAGCAAGCCCTTGATCTTGAGGCTTGCTCTTGTGAAGCTTATGTATGTAGCAGAGAAGCTTAGCCTACCTATAAGTGTGCCTAAGAGTCATCACCAGAGGACCTCTTTTGTTGCTCAGATGTGACCTTACTCTCTCAAAGGCCAATTCTGCAAGTGAAATTATTGCCCTCCCCCCTACATGGGACATGGCATCCAGGGGTGAAAGTCTCCCTGACAGTATGGGAGATGATTCTCAGGGGTGAGTCTGGCCTTGGTGCCATGGGATCATCAAAGCCATTCTGACCAAAAGGGGGAAAAGAAGTGTAAAAAAGAAGTCATCACTGGCTGAGAGAGTTCATATAGAGTTAAAAGGCTACTATGGAGGTTGCTCTTATACAAACTTCAGTGAGACATTGCTAACTTGCTAACTTGCTAAACCCCAATCAAAACCACTACAACCAATTCTAAAGAACACCTAGGAATATGCAAGATTCTAAAAAGTTCCCATATACTAGGGTAACTTTCCAGAAACCTACAATCTCCAGAGGAGTCTCTGGGCCAGATAAGTCCTGAAATCCAGAGGGGCCAGCCTTTCCAGAACATCAACTAGTTCCATCTCCTGACCCCTTATTATAGACAGCCCTTCCAATATGAAAAAGGTAGAATGGGCATAGCCTAAATACCCCTAAAGAGTAGAAAAAAGGATCAAAGGTGACTATGGAGTTATACAGAGAAGGTTGGGCTTAACAAACAAGTATGTTTGCTGAATCATATTGATATTTCTTTCAGTCTCCAGTGTCTTAGAGAAATTAGGAGTAAAAACCTAAAATTGTGGAATTGAAACATACCAAATTCTGAAATCTGCTCTATAACTAATTGTTGTGCTGTGCTTTGAAATTTATTACTTTTTTGTATATATGTCATTTTTCACACACACACAAAAAATGAAGATAGTAAATATATATATTCCTTTTAGCCTCCAATGTTCTGGGGGCAGCTAGAAGGAAAAATCTGAGATGCTGCTATGGTAGCCCATGACAAATTCTAGGGTCTGCCTATAACTATTTGTTGAAGAGTCCTTTGAAAACTATTGCTTTTTTTTTCTTTTTTTGCTTTGTGTATATAATTATTGTACAATAAAAAAACTTAAAAAAAAATAGCATGGCACTAGCTTAAAGATAGATATAAGGACCAATGAAATCAAATTGAGTGTTCAGAAATAGACTTCTCATCTATGGACAATACATCTTTGAACAGAAGGTCAAGCCAACTCACCTAAGACAGAGCACCCTCTTCAATAAATGGTTTTTGGAGAACTGAATATCCATATGCAAAAGAATTTTTAAAAAACCCTATCTCATACCATATACACAAATTAAATCATAATGGATCTAAGACCTAAATATTAGAGCTAAGACCATAAAACTTTTAGAGCATATAAATATTGTGATAGAAGGGTATCTCCTATTCCTTACACCCAAGGCACAAGCAATTGAAAAAAGAAATGGATAAATGAGGTCTCTTCAAAATTAAACACTTTTGTGCATCAAAGCACTTTGTCAGAAAAGTAAAAAAGGCAGCCAATGCAAAGGGAGATAATATTTGAAAACCACATATCATATAAATTTTAATATTCATAATACACAAATAGATTCTACAACTAAACAACAACAAGACAAACAACCCAATTAAAAAATGGTCAAGAGACATGAACAGACACTTTTCAAGAAAGGAAATACAAATAGCTAAAAAAAATATGAAAAGGTGGTCAATTTCACTGGCTATTAGAGAAATGCAAATCAAAATCATAATAAGATATCATCTGACACCCACTAGAATGGCCATTATCAAGAAAACAGAAAACAACAAGTGCTGGAGAGAATATGGAGAAAGAGACACATTTATTCTTTTTTGGTGGGAATGTGGAATGGTGCAGCCACTCTGGAAGGCAGTTTGCCATTTCCTCAGGAAGCTAAGTAGAGAATTTCCATATGATCCAGCAATCCTATTAATATTCAGAGGAACTAAAGGTAAGGACACAAAAAGACATTTGCACACCAGTGTTTATAGTAGTATTATCATGATTGTCAAGTGTTGGAAATAGCCCAATATCTGTGAACAAATGAGTCACCAAACAAGCTATGTTATATACATAGGATGGAACATTATGCCATTGTGAGGCAGAATAAAGTCATGAAGCATATAACATTGTGGATGAACCTTGACTACATTATGCTGAGTGAAATTATCCAGAAACAAAGTGCAAATATTTTTTTGTCTCACTAGTAAGAGCTAACATTAATGAGTGAAATTTGAGAGTTAAAGTTAAGAATGCAGGTTATCAGGAGATAGAAAGCGGGTAGAGACTGGGCATTGGGTGTTGAAGGAGTACTGAATGTGCCACAGGACTGATTGTAAAGATTCAGAAATGGATAGCATAATACTACCAGACAGTAGCACAATAATATAAGTAAACTGAATGATGCTGAATGTGAGTATGGCTGAGGGAGAAGAGCTGGGGACATGTATGACACTAGAAGGAAAGATAGAGGATAAAGACTGAAGTGGTATAACTTGGGAATGCTTACAGTGGCCAGTGATGGTGATTAAATATACAAGTATATGAATATTTTTGCATTAGGGAGAACAAATGAATGTCCACATTTCAAGGTGTTTAAAATGGGATGGCATACAGGAAAATATACAGTCAATGCAAGCTAGGATGTATAGTTAACAGTAACACTGTAATATGCTTCCACTGAATGTAACAAAGGCAACATACCAAAACTAAATGTCAATAAGTGGGTGATATGTGGAAGGGGTATGGGATTTTTTGTGGAAGAAAAGGAAATGTACTCATATATATTGTGATGATGAAGGTATGGGTATATGATTATACTGGGAACCATTGATGTTTTACTTGGTTTGGATTGTATGATGTATGAATAAAGCAGTTTAAAAATGAACAGAGAGTTAAAGTGCTGGAGAAAATGTGGAGAAAGGGAGGTATTTATTCACTATTGGTAAGAATGAAAAGTGGTTCAGCCCCTCTGGAGGGCAGCATGGTGGTTCCACAGGAGGTTAAGTATGGGGTTGCCATATGATCCTACAAAGCCATTGCTAAGTATATATTAGAGGAACTGAGAGTCAGGACACTAATGGACAATTGCATACTGGGGTTTATAGCCACCGTGTTCATGATTCACAATGGATGGAGGTGACCTAAGGATACATCAACCAAGGAATGAAAGGGGGAATTGTGATGTATGTGTACAACAGATTGCTGAGAAGCTGCAAGTAATGAAGTTGTGAGGTATGGAACTAGGTGAATGAAACTTTATAACAGTATGTTGAATGAAACATCAGAAACAAAAAGACAAATACTGTCATCTTTTACTCATATGTACTAACTACAATATACAAATTCAGAGAACCAAAGTTGAGAGCATGTGTTATCAGGTGGAGCCTACTGTAAAGGTTCCTAGATTGTAAGCTCTTTCAGCAGTCATATATATTCAGGAGTTGTAACTGTTATTTCTAAATGCTGAGATACTGAGCTGTTTATACATAACCTGGTCATTGCCAGAAACTGCAGGTTTTTATGTGACACCTGAGACTCATAGTTAGAGCTCTTAAGCAATGAAAGTCAGCATTACCCCTTACAGGAATCGTATTCTGGTTGCCTTGATTCTTGAAGATGATTCCTTAACTATATAGTTTTTACAAAGTGAGCATGTGATTGTTAAAACCCTATGGCTGATGGTTAAAACCTTTATCCAGGGTATGGAGAGATGAGTAAAAAAAAAGGACATAAATAAATAAATAAATAATGGATGGATATAGGGTTAAAAAAATAGGTAAATTACAGTACTAGAGGGAAGGGTACAAGATCTGGGATGTATGGTTTTTTTCTTTTTATTTCTTTTTCTGGAGTGATGCAAATCTTCCAAAAATGACCACGGTGATAAATACAGAACTATGTGATGTTATCATGAGCCACTGATTCCATACTTTGGATTGACTGTATGGTGTGTGACAGTACCTTATTAAAAACATTAAAGAAAACAAAACTCGTGGGTACTGAATTGTTAAAAATTTTCTTCAAAGCACTTGTCAAAAATAATCCCAAAATAGCCCAATTCCAAATAAGCATTTTATGATACTCATGTAAAAGGTTAGATTAGTTTTTTATTGCTGTGTAACAAATCATCCCAAAACTTAATGACTCAAAGTTCACATTTTTCATCTCATAGTTTCTCTGGACCGTTAATTTGGGCATCATTAGGTGGGTCCTCTGATTCATGGTCTTTCTCAAGGCTGCAATCAAGGTGTGGCAAGAATATGTGGCATCATCTGAAGGCCTGACTGGAGAAGGACCTAATTCCAAGCTCATTCATTGGTCTTTGGCAGCATTCAGTTCCTCAGGTCTAGTGGACTGAAGTTGTCAGTTCTTCACAGCTCTTGGTTGAAGGCTTCCTTCAGTTATGTGCCCTGGAGGCCTCTTACACATGGCAGTGTGCTTCATGCAAGGCGGGAAGGGAATAGGGTGTGCTAGCTAGACACACAGTCTCTTGTTACCTCATCACACACAAAATTGATGTTCATACCTTTTACTATTTTCTAATACTTAAAAAGCAAGTCAAATGTCCCACTCCACTCAATGGAGTAATTAGAAATGGACATGAGTAAGAGAAATGAGGATCACTGGGGACTATTTTAGAAGTCTGCCTCCCACATTGTCCCCTTAGATTTAAAAGTGTATCTTTACTTCACCTTGATTGAAGCAAACATCTGTGATCTGTTCACCTTGCTTGAAGCAAGCATCTGCAATCTTGGGTGAAGTGAGCATCTGTGAATTTTGTGAAGACTATGATCTTACTTAGCATTGACTATTAACAGGTCCAATTTATGACTATATACAAAGGTATTTGCCTTTGAGATATACCTCCTGAGCTTCAGAAAGCAAAATGCATCAGTAATCGTTTTTACTTAATGTTGTCGTTTGCCTTGCTGCCAAAAGGAGATGCCAGAAAATATGTTAGCTTTTACACTGGGAGTTTATTAACTAATAAACTTACAGTTCTGAGTCTGCAAAAATGTCCAAGTGCCAGAGATCCTGGGCTCCTGTCACATGGCAAGGCACAGGGTGGAATTTGCTGGTCTCTCTCTTCTCTTCCAGATTTCATCACTTTCAGCCTATTGACTTTGTGGCTTTTTCTCTCTTTGTCTAGATTTATTTATTTATTTTTTTTATAAAGGACTGCAATAAGAGAATTATGACCCACCCTCAATGAGGTGGGCCACATCTTAAGTTAAGATCCTATGTACCTAATTTAACTCAACCTGTCTGGAGAGCTCACTTAAACAATTGAAACACAGGGAGCCCATAATAAGAAAGAGGCCCTTTAATCCTGCATAGCTTAATGCAATGACTGGATACATCCTAGGATATATTAAGCAGATAATCAAAGAGCATTGGCAAAGTTCCTTGAGGGTTGGGAGAAAAAAATATATAGAACTACTAAATGACCAGGGAAACCCCTGATACTGTGTCAAATATTAGGGACACTTAAATCAATAGGCCAAACCCTTGATCTTGGGGTTTGTTCCTGTGAAGTTTACGTTTGTTTCAGAGAAGCTTAGCCTAGCTATAGGTATGCCTAAGAGCTGATCCTCCAGGACTTCTTTTGTTCCTCAGATGTGATCTCACTCTCTCTAAGCCCAATGATTCAAGTGAAATCATTACCCTCCCCCCTACATGTGATATGACATCCAGGGGGAATGTCTCCCTGGTGGTGTGGGAGATGACCATGAGGGATGAATCTGGCCCTGGCACCATGGGATCAACAATGCCATCCTGACCAAAAGGGGGAAAAATGTGACAAATAAGATATCAGTGGCTGAGAGATTTCAAATGCAGTCAAGAGGCTACTTTGCAGGTTGCTTTTAAGCAAGCTCCAGTGAGACATTGCTACATATCATAACTTCCCGACCCCCAACCAAAACTATTCCAGCCAATCCTAAAGAACACCTAGGACAATATATAAAATTCTGCAAAAGCTCCATGCAGTAGGGTAACTTTCCAGAAACCTACAACCTCCAGATGGGTCCCTGGACCAGATCAGTCCTGAAACCTAGAAAAGCCAGCTTCTCCAGAACATCAGATAAAGCCATCTCCCTATCCAATGTCAATGACAGCCCTTTCCAACATGAAAAAATTACAATGAGCATAGCACAAATACACATAAAGAGTGGGAGAAAGTTCATAGGAGATGGTGGAGTCAGGATTTAACAAATGAGTATGATAGCTGAATCATTATATTGATATTTTTTTTTAGTCTCCAGTATCTTAGAGAAGCTCAAAGTAAAAACCTAAAATTATAGAATCATAACCCATACCAAACTCTAAAGTACGTTCTACAACTAATTGCAAATGTGTTTTGAAATTCATTGTTTCTTTTTGTATACATGTTATTTTGCACAAAAAAGAAAAATAGCTGATTGTGATGATAAAAAAAATAAATATTTATTCCTTCCTGCCACCAGTGTTTTGCAGCAGTGAGAAGGAAAAATCTGAGATGGTGGTATGGTAGCCTATGACAATCTCCAGGATGTGTCCTGTAACTACTTGTTGATGAATGCTTTGAAAACTACTGCTTTTTTCTTTCTTTGCTTTGTATATATGTTATATTATACAATAAAAAAGTTTATAAAACAACTAAAAAATGTTTCACTGAAAACACTTCAGTTTCACACAGCAACTAACCTTTAAGAAGCCATCACTTGCTTAGATTCGATGTAGTATCAAAAAAGAATATCCATAATTATCTGAAAAAATTATGAAAATACTTCTCCCTCTTAGGTATCTGTATGTGGCTGAGCTTCAACCAAAATGATATAGTGCAACATATTGAATACGGAAGTAAATATGATAATCCAGCCATGTTCCATTAAGCCATCATTAAAGAGATTTTGCTTTGGAAAATATACTTAATATATATATATTATTATTATATAAAGAGTTTATATATTATTATTTATTTATTAACTTTAAAAATGTTGTTTTAATTCTTAATACAATAAATGTTAATAGCTATAACCCACATTAAAAAAAAAAGATTCTATATACCAAAAGATCCTACTTACAATAAGTCCACACACATAGGAATGGATTGACTTTAAAAACAAACCTTTCTGGGGTAAATATAGTTTCAAACCATCACATGTAATGGTAAGTAACTTCTTGAACAATTTGACCATTATTTTTAATTGGTTCTGAAAGTTCAGTTTAAAAATTTGGCATGATTAGATAAAAGGTCACTGAAAAACAAACAAGCAAAAAAAAACACCTATGATTGAAAGATACTTCTTTATCCATTTACTCTATTCTGAGTTCTTTATTAAATGTCAACCTTCCAATCTTCATTTGACATCCCTGAGCTGCCCCTTTTTTCCAGGTACTCTTGCATATTATGTTGATACAATTTTCAAAAATTTTCAACTGAGGACAATTTTGAATTCAAGCAGTCAAAATAACAGAAACAAGCATTTACTTGGGTCTTACTAAGAGTCAGGTGCTTTAAATGAGCTATCTCACTTTATTCATTATATTAATCCACAGTGTAAAATGAGTATATTAATTGCCTTAAAAAATAGCTAACAGTCAAGACTGGAACAGATGACACTGAAAGAGCTTTATTCTTACAGGAAACTGTATCTTTCAGTTCAGAGTCCTTTAGATAATGACATTAAAGGTAAATGCAAAGAATAATTACAATGAAGCACCTCTGTAACGCACCATTCATATAAATAGCTCAAGGCAATTTTTATTTCATTACCTCATTAATCTTTGTGTTATCCTACTGAGTAAGAATGTCAGGTATTTTATTTCTCTTATATGTATTTTTTTTTTTTTTTAGTGAGACAAGAACTTTAACATCCAAGTACCTTCACAAGAGCATCTCAATGACTGGTTGAACTAAAATTTGACAAGCTTATATCTCCTATGCCAAAACGCTTCATTAATTAGTTAAATCATGATTATAAAATGAAGGCTTTGAAGAAAATCTACAGTAAAACTGGAAAAGGCCTTAAATACTAGGCTCAGTATTTTTAAAAGATTCTACAGGCAGTTGTGGCCTTGTGATAGCAATGAGTTATAGAATGCAAGTTGTAACTTAGCACTGAAATACTCATTTACATAAAATATATAGAGAAGGAATCTCTGATAAGCTTTGTGCAGATGCCCTCCCTAAAGCAAGTGTCTTAACAGCTCTCTATCCAAGATATAGAAAGTAGTAACATTTGAGGAAACTTGGCCTGATTTGTTTCAATTCAAGAAATAGTTAGCAAAACCTGACAAAGAGAAAAGAGAGAAGATGCAAATAAAATAAGAAATGAGAGGAGGGACTTTACTACTGACTTCACAGAAAGAAAAAGGATCATAAAAGGATACTATGAACATCTGTATGCCAACAAATTATGTGAATATGTATCATACCACTGCCTTCTCTCCTCCATGGTTTCTGATGAGAAATCTTATTGAAGATCACTTGTGTGTGAAAAATCGCTTTTATCTTGCTGCTTTCAGAATTCTTGCTTTATATTTGGCCTTTGACATCCTGATTAGTATGTGTCTTGGAGTAGATCTATTAAGATTTATTATATTTGAAGCACCTTGAACTTCTTGGACATAATGTATTTATATCTTTCATAAGAGGAAATTTTCAGCCCTCATTTCCTCAAATATTCTTTCAGCCCTTTTTCCTTTCTCTTCTGATTCTGGGAAACACATGGCGTGTGTGTTTGTGTGCTTCATGCTGTCACTCAAATCCCTGAAGCATACGCCAATTTTTTCTATTCTTTCCTATGATTTCTAACTGTATAATCTCAATTTTCCTGTCTTCTAGTTCATGGATTCTTTCTTCTGCCTGTTCAAATCTGCTGCTGTATGCCTCTAGTGTATTATTAATCTCTACCATTGTGCCTTTTATCTTCATAATTTCCATTATGTTTCTTTTTATACTTTAAAATGCTTCTTTATGCTTATACATTGTCTTCCTAATATCCATATATCTCCTTGAATTAATTTAGATTTATTTGCGCTTTTTTGGTTGGTTGTTCAAAATTCTGTGTCTCCTTTGAAGTTTTAATTTATTCCCTTGCCTGAGTCATATCTTCATGTCTCCCCGTGAGGGCTGTAATGTTTTTCTGATGTTGAGGCATCTGATGATCTTGACTAGTACCTCTGAAGGTCAGTTTCTTCCCATTGTCTAGGATTTTATGGTTATTGGCTTTGTGTTCCGACTCTTCTTTGATGCTCCATCTAACTTATTTTACAACTTTAGAATAGTCTGTGTGTCAATGTTCAGATTTTCTCAGCTCTTCTTCATCTGGTTCTTGCCCTAGGTATGCGGTACAATTTTTAAGATTGCAGTTTTTATGCCATTTTTTTCACATCCAGCAGAAAGCTTTTTTTCTTCTGTCCCTTCTCTGGGAATGCTGATCTGTTCTGTTTGTTTGTGCACAGAAGGTACTCCTGTGATTTGTTTAAATTCTCTCCCTCACTCAGTACCCTGTTTTCTTTTCGCTTTTGAGTTCATGGACCCTCTTGTCTTATAGCAATTCAAATTACCCCCATGCTTTTATTCTCTGTGAAGGTTTTCTGCCTCCAGTTTCTTTTCCATTAGGAAACCTACCCCGTGTAATAAGACAGGATCAATCCAGAAAGGTGGGTTATCCAGAGAAGTCCATCTTGCGTTTAGGTGCTCCAGTGAACAGAAACTGGATTGAGTGAGTACATCAACTACCCACACTTCTGCAGTGGTCCACAACCCCATCCCACACCAAAGCCCTTTCATTATTCAGTACTTCTCAGTGGTTTGTGTTCTATCCTGGGCCTCTATGGACTTGGGTCCCTGTGCCTGGATACGTGAGGGGTTCTAACCCTCTGCCAAAATTGGCTGTATAGTCTGTGTCTGCAGTAGGAGGGACCCAGGCATCTGCCTCTGAATGACTCCCAACCTGTGTAGAACTGAGTGAGGGGAGGATCACAGATTGGCAGGTCCAGGAAACACATTTTCTACCTAATATTTTTCTTTTTCTTTGAATCAGCACTTATGGATTCTTTCTCTAGTCTCTTCCATCCTTCAAAGTTCTAGGCAAATGTTATTTGTCCTTTTATTTGAAGATAATCCAATCAATCAGATTTGATTTGGCTAGTTGAAGACTTTTAAGGAAGAAGGGGGAATTTTCACTTCTTCAGCCAACAAAGCTCTCTGTGGAGTTTGATGAGACCCTTCATGGGAGTTGCCAGCTTCTCAGACTGCCTTACAGATTTTGGACTCTTTATTCTCACAGCTGCATGAGACACTTTCATAAATTTCATATTTACAGATACCTCCTGTTGGTTCTCTTTCTCTAGAGAAACCTGACTAATATAACAAGTCATGAATATCTTCCCAGATTCCGCTAACCAGAGTTTGTCACTCCTTTGCTCTAATTTCCCAAAGCCCTTTTCTCAACTCAACATTGCATCGTTTACCACTTTCTAACTGAATTATCTAACTATATATGTGTCTTTCCTATTACAGTATTAGCACCTAAAAATAAATCTCAAGATTTCCATTTTAGTTCTTATTGCATTGTCTGGTATTGCTGTAGGCATTTAACACAGCCTTGTGGAATGAACTGTATTTTCCATATTTCTTCAGTTTTCTTGAATTGCTTTTAAGACTTCTATGTCACAATTCAATTACATGTTTTAAGCTATGTGATCTTCTATTTACAAACAGGAGCAGAGAGATAGCTATTAAAATAGTCCTTGATTTCTAAACTCTTCAGAAATATAAAACAGAAAAAAATAGATTTCATGAAACACTACAGAGAGGTACAATTTATATATTTCCCAGTTTTAAGTACAAACCACCTTTTTGTTGAAATTTTGATTAACAAATTGTATTTTTCTAAAGGATTGATTGTACTGCTCTATTTACCAAGCAAGTGGTATTGAACCTATAGTACTGTTTTTCCCCAAGCTCAATAATACCCACTATGTAAGGTTCAGCAACATAGACTTCTGTAAATGGCAACTGTTTCATAAATTTATATTTATAATAAAGATAAATTATCTGAGTACGTTAGAGCCTGGAGGGAACAAACATTTCATTTTGTCACTATATAGATGAAAAAACTGAGTCAAAGGCACTCCCCAAGCTGTTTTAGCAAGGGCTTTAGAGAAACAGAATCATCAGGAGATATTCATAAATATTAAATTTATAAAAGTGTCTCACATAACTATAAGGATGTAGAGTCCAAGGTCTGTATGTCAGGCCATGAGCTGGCAGTTCCAATGAAGTTCCTCAATGAACTCTCAGGCGAGGCTGACTGGCTGAAGTATGAAGAGTGATTGTCTCTTCTCACTCATCCTTAAAAGCCATCTGTTGATTAGATTAAGCATCACTCATTGCAGAAAACGCTCCTATTAGCTGATTGCAAATGCAGTCAGCTGTAGATATAGCGAATATAGTCATGATTTAAGTCCATGAAATGTCCTCATAGCAGCAGACAGGCCAGCACTTGTCCAATCAGACAACTGGCTACCACCACTTGACCAAGTTGACACATGAACCTGACCATGATATTAAGTAAGTAGCATCATGTGGAGTTAATGACTTTTGGAAGAAAATCAATGCTGTCTTTGATATGATGTCAAGAAAGTTCCCTGTTTTAGATCCACCCCTAAAAATTCTGAGATCTGGAGCCAGAGAACAAATCAAAATCCATATTCTAAATATCTAATCTATAAATCCAGCAATACCCTTGGCCCAGCCTGTATTCCTACTAAAGACCTCTTTGCTCATTTGGCATGAATGCTCCTCCAACTCCAAAGGTTAAAAAGGACCTGTGTTTCCACAAGACTAAGGATCTGAACCACAGAGCTGGGCATAGCAGGGTGGAAACTGGTTTCTACACTGTGGTTCCATGCACACAGCCCCACTTCAGATCTTGGTCAAGCTTTCCAGGAAGCCCAGACTAGATGGATCTCCTCCATCTGCTTCACTTCTCTGACTTGGGATTTCCAAGGCAATTTCAAGCAAGTCCCTAAACTACCTCAGCTAAGAAGGAAGTAGCACAAACTGCAAAACACTTTAGTTGTTTTAAGACATTGAACTTTTAATGAAAGCACCATTCTTTCATCCATTTCCCAGGACAGAAGCTGTGATGTTCTCCTTTCCCTGTCATTTGTTTGCAAGTTTGCAAGACTTCATCCTCTGGCCAGGTGAGCCTAGATTGGCTTGAGTAAACCCTTAACATAATTTCAGTTTGTTAACAAGTATTTCAAGTTTTTCCATATGGAAATAAAAGGAGAAATGTTTTTGTGAATCAGTGTTTGTGATTTGCAGAGGATTTTTAAAATGTTGTTATTGATATCTGTACCTAATGGTGGCAGTGCCTTAATTTCTAAAGCTGGAAATCTTGAAATATTTTTATTATAACAATAGCCATAATGAAGTCCATAATGAAGTCATCAATCTCTAAAACTTCGGAATATATGTGCGGTTGACACTGATTTCAGATTGGGTGTAATCAACTGAGAATACAGGTAAGTTAAATTATGTCTTAAAAAACATTTTGAGTACATGATTATCTGCCAAAAAGATTTGTATTCATGCATTGCTATGTTCTTTCCCAGGCAGTGAAAGAATCACATAAGACATAATTATTTTAATTGTTAAAAGAGTTATAAATCAAAGCACTATCCCTATCACAATATACTGATAGTGAAATTATTTATGATACTGTAAAGGTATAAGAGGAAAAATGTCTCAAGTAACCCAATATACAAATTAGAGCGTGCTCATGAACATTTTGACTGATGTTAATATTTATAATTATAAAATTCATTGCACTTGGATTAATTATTTTAAATATAAAAATAAAGATGCATGATTCTTTCAAATCCTAGGATCTGGTTTTTAGACTTGGTCCCAGTTATGATAAAGATCATTAGGTTTTTTTTTGTCCTTGACATTTAGAATCAGTTTCATCCACTGCTTAAATCTGATTTTCGAAATCAAGCTCAAGGAAGGAAACAAATGGAAATGCATCTTTCAGCAGCAACTTCTGACAGTTTATGATCAACAGTATCATTTACAGGGCACTATATCATACCATTTACATTAAGAAGGAAGAAAAATGCTGATTAAACTTCCATTTGGCCCACACCTTCCAGCACATACAGTGTTAAACAATTCAATCTTTTCTAGTTTTAAAGCTACACAGGTCTCTAATCATAACATGCCAGAAGCAATAAAACTGCAAGAATGACTGGGGCTGTTTACTTTTGACACATTATAACATCTCTGAGCCAGCAATGTTCCAAAAACATGTGTTATTGTTATCTCTGGATTGGCAGCTTAGCACCCACAGGCCTCTTTCTTTCCCCAGGGTTTGTTTTTAAAACTCACAAAGGGCTCCCTTAAAATAAGTGTGAAATTTCATTTCCCATTCAATGACTAACTCACTTATCTCAGAGAAAAATAAAATCATATGACCATTTTCACCATCAAATAATCTCAATTTTTGGAGAAAAGTTAAGCAAAGCAAGAGAATTGCTAAACATTGTTGAATTTTAGTTATTGCATTTGGTGTGAATTGTTCATATCCTGAAATTGCTCATTTTTATTTTGTTGAACATACTGGAGATGATAGCCCTCCTAGAGGAATACCAAGGATTTATAATATCAAGATAAGAACACAAAGAGAAAAACCTCATTACTTTATCATAACTTCAGATGATTCCGTTAAATATCTGAGTGGACACTGATCTTTTCACTAATTTTGAAGGAAATTTTTCCTGTGTAAAGAAGTAATAGCACAAACAAGTTGTAGATAGATTATTTAGATCCATTCCCCAAATAAATAGATTTAAACACTCTCTAATATTTCAAAATCATTTTATCTTCTCAGTGTGACTACTATAAATCACTCTTGCCCTTTCCTTGAAGCAATTTCCAACATATGGTCCTAACATCCAATTTCAGTTACTGAATGTAGTTAAAATAAGTAAAATATATGCATTTTAAATTTGTTTACAATTTAGATTTGCCTTTCCTACCTTATATTAGTCCAAAGTACTTTGATTTTTCTTTTCAATTTATAAACTCCTGGTTGAAAGCTGATGTTCTTTATTATACATCATTTATTTTAATTATCCTTGAAAAAAACTAAGGCAAGAAAGAATACTCATAACAAATTATCCTTTATTAAAATTCAGAAAGAGAACAATGTGGACAAAAGGTTCCCACTGAATTAATGCTGTAAAATAGGGAATGGAAGAAAATGGACAAGTTAAATCTCTGTAGGAATAAAGTAATCTATGTCATTAAAATTTTAAATCATCTGAGAAATTCTATTTTTTTTATTTTAGTACCTTTAACTTTTCATGCTGATTAGGGCAGTTAGAGTTGCATGAAATGTTGTAAGTGTGTGTGTATGTGTGTATGCATGTGTGTGTGTAATCTACATGGCTTTAAAATTCAATACTGGAACAAAATTCAGATCCTGATCCTTTGTCTTTGATTTGAGCCAAATCATGACTTGAGTTTAAACCATTTTTCTATGGGATCCTTGACCACTTTCGCGTATCCTGACTTTCTAAATGCTAGTTATTGTACAATTGAATTGCCATTTATTGTATGCTGCCTCATGATGATAAATAAATCTGCCCCATCTCTATGTATGTATGGATGCATGTATTTATGTATGTATGTATCTATCTAATCATCTAACATCTAAACATCCATCCATCCATCTGACACCTACCTAATGACTTTTCAATTACACATTCAACCTTTAAGTATAAGTGTAAATGTCACTTCCTCTTGGAAACCTGAGACCACTCCCAAACTAGGTCAATTCTGTTAATTTTACATGTGCATAATTTTCTATAGTTTTCTTTTATATCATTTAAAACAAAGTATACTTGAATTAGTATCTGTGTATTGATATATGCTGAGACCCATTCTTGACTCTAGGTTTTGTCAACTCCTACCTATATCACTAGGATCTAACACAGAGTATGATTATAAAGCAGGAGTTAATTCATTTATGGATGAATGAATAATATTAAATGCCTTTCAGATCACAGATTCATAATCTTTACCTGGTGGCATATTAGTTTGCATTATTACTAAAAGTTAATTCCTTTGGTTAAACACAGCTGGGAATTGGTAAATGCAATATATCCCTTATACCTGTTAATGATTCCCATTAGACATTGCAAAATTGAAGTATAGACTATTACTATAATAATTAACTTTCTTTTATCTATTCCTCAATTATTAAACATTGATTAGTTGTGAAGTACTGTGATGGGGTGGTGATAATATGTTTTCAAAATTGAGCAAGCTATCTTCCCTCTTATGGTTTATTAGATGAATGTTAATCAAATAATGACAAAAATGAATATAAAATCAAAACTGTGATAACTGTGCAATTATAAAAATATATCATCCTGTGGTATACTGTGTTAGGAAACTGTGTGAAAGATTGATTCTCCATGTCAGAAAAATATCATACCAGCTTTTTCTGAAGAATTTAAGATAGAGCTGAGATCTGAATAAAATATAAGATTTAATTAGTTGATAAGTAGTGTATGTGGCAGGGAGGGAAAAGCATTTCAGATAGAGGGAACAGCATGCACAAGAAAAAGACAACGTGGCTAGGAAGAGTATTGGATTAACAAGGAATAGTGTCAGGAACAGATCAAAAGTCCATCAGTGTTATAAGATGAAAACTGTAGGCTAGGTACGGGTGACAAAGTACGATACTTGGACTTGAAACTAAGAGAAAGGAAAGTCAGTAATCTATTTTATGCAATGGATAGTCAAAATGATCCTCACCTTTTGAAAAGATTATCCTGGCTTATTCTGGTGTTAGAAGAGAGTGGTAAGTGGAAATCTAACTCAGACAAATAAGAAGATTGTGATATGAATCATTTTCAATAGTGTGGTGCCTCCAAAAATAATAAATTTTTTTAACTTATTTGACCAAGCATCCTTTGTGTTCATTTGTTTACTTTTTAATTTGTTTAAATCCTTGAATTAGCATGCCAAGGAACAGACTTGGGGTAGGGGTGATTTAATATTATCACATCATTCAGATACAAAAACAAAGCTTAGGAATATTTAGAGATTTGCCAGATATGCAGCTGATTTCTGGAAGGTCCAAGGACAGATCTCAAGGGAAAGTAAAAGTACAATTTACTGAGGCAAAATCATGTGCTAAGACTCTTTGAAGAATATCTCTCACTCTCTGTGAGTTCTTTCAGTTTTCTTTATCCTACTTATTGTTTTCTCCCACAGGAAAGGAGAACTAATTATCTGCATGATCAATAGCAAATAACTATTTGCTATATTCATTAGTCAACATTGTCACCATGCTCTAAAAAGTACACTGCTCCATGAGTGATCTTTTATACTTATTCCAAGCATCTAACTGGCTGAGCACATTGAACTGTGACCATCTCTCTAGTTGCAGTGGCCTCCCTTCAGCCACCTTACTCTGTTAAGTGTAGTGACTTAGTGGGCACTCACCTTCCTTCAGGATCCATGTCACTACTCTGTCTCTCGGCATGATTGCCACTGCTTCCACTTCGTGGGGTGTATGACTAGCAGGAGCGCTCAACACTATCCCAGGAGAAAGATGTGGTTCATTGTAGCTAGAGAAGAAGTCCCCATATTGACCTTTAGTCCTTTTCATGTGATCCACCCACATGAAAAGTTGGTTGGTTCATGGTTCTGCACTGAAACTGCCAAAATCCTGCACATCATATAAAGTTAAATATCATTTAATCATTTAATTTAATATCATTTAATGATATTTAACTTTATATGACTGTTACCGTGTATATTCTTCTTGGGAACTTCATGGAAAGTAATAAATATGATCAACTGACTGTGTTTTATGGCAAGATTCAGTCATCCCCATTTACTTGGCTACAATATCATTTAAGACAAAGGTTGGCAAATTAAGCCCCATGGCCCCAATTTTGTCTGTTCCCTGTTTTGTAGATAAAGGTTTATTGGAACACGGCCATTCCCATTCATTCCCATATCATTTGTGGCCACTTTCACTACAACAGCAGAGTTGAGTGGTTGCCACAGACTGAATGGTCTAGAATACTAAAAATATTTACTATCTGGCCTTTTATAGAAAGCTACTCACCTAAGCTAAATCTTCCCCCTAATAGTCCCCATAATAGTAAGTACTGTTTATTTAAAATTTCATACAACATATATATATATATATATATATATATATATATATATATAAATTGAAAACCAATTGATTAAATCATCTGCTAGAAGTACTGAGGATTTACAGTGAACTAGACTTCATCAAGAAGAAATTGTGTAGCCAAGCAAAAAGTAATTTTTCTTACCAAATACTGGTATAGATAGAAGAGTAGAGGGCTTGAAGGTATTTGAATTTTTTTACAGCAGTCAGCGACCTCTTCTCTGAAATAATATTCAGTCTTAGATTGTTCAGTTGTTTGTCTTGAAGTACATGGAGTTGGTTAAAGTTGTGTTTCTCCTATCTGATCATTATAATTAACTGGGAATCCTTCCTTCCTTCCCTCCTTCCTTCCTTCCTTTCTTCCTTCCTTCCCTCCCTCCCTCCTTCCCTCCCTCCTTCCTTCCTTCCATCTCTCTGTCTTCCCTTCTTATCCCAAAGAATAACAAGTTTAGGAAGCATTGACCTGAACGTTGAGTGGTGTAAAGAAGCCTAGGAGGGTTCCTTTCAGCTGTCCTCGCTATCTCCAGACCCTCTGCTCTCTGTATGACACCCTTCTTTTTTACTGGTATGAACACACTGTGGTCACTGGGCCAGTTCCTCAGAATCTATGAATCAAAGACACAGTTTTGAGGTGTGCTAAAAAATGAATTTGCCATAAACAGGATTTTAGACGATAGTGAGAATGGACAGAATGGAGAGGTCTTTCTTTCTTATGGGAGACAAAACAAAGACTTCAAGTATACAAAAGAACCCTTAGATTGCTTATATTTACCCCTTTCTACATACCAGCCCTTTTGCAAGCTGCTTTTCCCTCCAAATCTCTCCTCAGTATTTATTTCAATCAGATTTCCTCTCTACCATTAAATTTGACTCTGGGCCTCACTCTACCCTGTGGAGGCTTTGCCTGAGGGGCCTTGATAAAATAGCATTTTCTGAGGGTAAAGAAAGTGTTCTGTAGAATATGAATGTTGAAGCATTAAATTGATATCTCTTTTAGTCTCTAGTGTTTTAAAGCAGCAAGAAGTAAAAACTTAAAATTGTGAAATTGTAACCCATGTCAAAGTCTTGAATATGTTCTATAACTATGGTGCTGTGCTTTGAAATGTATAGTTTTTTATTGTATATATTATTATTATTCACAAAAAAGAGGGAAAAAAAGTTGATTGGGATGATAAAAAAGTATTTAAGCCCTCTAGCCTCCTATATTCTGGAGCAGCTAGAACGAGAAATGTGAGATGATAGCGTGGTAGCCCGTGACAAACTCTGGGATCTGTCCTGTGACCACTTGTTAAAAAGTGCTTTGAAAACTATTGTTTTTTTTATTTCTTTGCTTTGAATATATGTTATACTATACAATAAGAAAAGTAAACAAATAAATAAATAAATTTTAAAAATAATGGAAAAAAAGTGTTGTGTAGGACGTGTGCAAGACAAGCAAGGATAATTCTTGACTAGTTGGCTTTGCTGACATGAGTCATCTAGACTAAGTGCTGACAGACCAATATAGCAATGACATGTCAAAGCAAACAAAAAATATATGAGAGATGAAGTTTTAAAATATTTTATGAATCAAAGATTTTTGTGCTGACACTTTTTCAAATTAAATTAATGGAACATTAATTCATACAGTAAAATCTATTTGTGAAATATTCCAGATTGTTTCTATAAAGATGCACTTTAAATTTCTGTGAAAGCAATCTGAACTAATACTTACCAATAGCCCCTCTTTTTATTTTGTGGGAATAACAGAATATAAATTATTATAATTGGATGCCTCTGTTAAGTATATGACATTGTTAAAGGACTCTCCTATTACTGTGCTTATTTGCCAATAGAAATTCCTCAGGAAAATCATTAACTTTCAAGGGCCTTAGTTATCTCTCCTCTAAACATTGATCAAATGATAACTAAAATTAAAATTATTTATAGATGATCTAAAAAGATTACATTGCTATCTTGTGGTACGTCAAGTACCCTCAGAACATTCATGAAAAGCAGATAAGGCTGCACATCATTGTATTTAATTCATCCATGAAGAAGTCAAGGAGATTCAAATAAGAGCCAAAGAAAAAGTAGCTTCAGCTAAATTCATTATTAAAGGATGTGTGTCTTCACTTAAAATACAAGATGGAATATCAGTACTCCAGGTATTCTGGGAATATAAGGTCAAATATTAGGCCACGTTATACTATTTATTTTGATTAATTTCTATTTTTACCAAGTTATAGTTGCATAATTTGAAGGGTCAATTAGTACTACAAGGCTTATGACAAAAATCAAATCTCTGAATCCCTTCTGTTCGCCACCCCTAGAGCCAACTGCTTTCAATTTTTAAAATTGTTTTTGATATATAAATCTCTATATATCAAAATAAATGCTTACATTGTTACTTTTCTGATATTTTATCTTTGGCATTGTCTAGTTACCCCACCATGAAATCTGAGGACTGAGACCTCCTTTGCACACTGCCATGGATTCCTCCCCACCCTGCACCCCCCCAGAATCTCTCCCTATCCCCACTTATGTTCACTTATTGTATATAGTTGTATTGTAATTGTCCCTTTGGTTAGATCAATGCTCATTATTTCCTGTAACTCCTGACTCACTGAGGAGGAAGGGCATCTAGGTTTAAATATTAAATTTTCAGTATTCTTTCCGTTTTGCTTCATGTTTACTCCCTCAGTCAGAGGTCCCTGATACTCCCTTGTGAGGGTTCCATAGTATAAAATCAGATTTTTTATCAGCTTTCCTCACTGCCACGTGGTGATAATCTTTCTTAAGTTTCCAAGTCATTTACCATGTATCTATCTGGTTTTCCAATTTCCCAAATATTGATATTATCTTCTATCATCTTTATCTTATTTTTTGTTTGTCTTTAAAAAAAAAAAACATTTCTTAGCTATAAGTTTATTGGTAGTTCAAAGGGCAATGGAGCATCATGGCCAACCTACAATCTTTAACTTGATGCTCCTAATATTAAAGAAATCCTAATAAGTGAAAATATATTATTACTGGATGGATGACATGCATATTCTTATATTTATACTTGTATGAAATGAAATAACCAGTCCACAAGTAACAAATACCCTGAGGAAATCCTGGGGTGGATGCACACCTGTCCTGTACTGGTTGTTATTTATTCTGAATGATTTAAATAGCTCTGCTCCTAGGAAATAAGCAGTTGAAGAAGGGTAGAAAATTTGTGAGGCCCTAGATAAGAAGCAAGAGAAATATCTGAGGTTACTGCTGATACTGGAAGAAGATGAGAATTCTTAGTATCCATTTACATGTACTGAATTCATATACTGCATAAGTTCTTTCAGAGGACATCGTGAATGTCCTACCACAGCATATCGATATGTTTTTTTTTTTCCTGCCTACTTGGCTCATCTCATCTCTTGACCTAAATATGATTACTGTAAAATACCTGCCTTTTCACATGCTGTGCCTTCTATGTAAGAATGTCATCATTTTGTATATAATTCTTTATGGGATTTTCATTTCTATAAATAATTTCTGTACTCAGGTATTACAAAGTGTTCTTTCCTTACTTGTAATGTTTTCACATTTTATATTTCACATTGAAATATTTCTTCCATTTGGTACTTTTTTCTGATACAGTTTGTGAAATATGGATGCACTTTTTTTCACTATTGAATAATGCTTGCTATGTTTTTTAAAGTATCAGTTCTTTCTTAAATATTCAACATTTTATTTTATTTAGTAAAATTTTTAACTACACTTTTGTTAATACTTACTTCCAAATTTGCAATATGTTTCCTTTTAAGAATTTCATTTTGCTCTTGTTTTTATGCAAATAATTAATTGTGTGGTTGTTTACTTCTCTTTCTGGGAATTTTGAACTGTGAGCCCATTTTTGGTTGGCTCTATGTGTGGGTATCTTGTCCTGAATTGAGGCTCAATCTCTTCAGAGAATACCTGCATTTGTTTCTGTTAAACACCCTAGTTGCTAACAACTTCTAAATTAATGTTGCAATTTAGGATTTCCTGGAACATACAGGCATCATAAATAAAATCTTCAATCCCACTGAAGGAACAAGCTTTTGCACTTGTGAACCCTCAGAAATACACTTATTTCCCCAAGATTTGAGGTTAATAAGACCTGTAAATAACCTCAAGGCACCTGTGGTTTCAACATCTGTTTATCAAACTTTTTTCTGCATCTTCACTCTCACCACCTGTAGATTTGGTTTACTTTCTTGAGAGCACAAAGTTTGTGGTTATATTTACTCAACATTATTATAATATAGACAAAGGAGGAGGAATATTTTTCCTACGGTATAAATAGCCCGCTATCTTTCTAGTCATATTACTATGAAGTGATTTTAGTAAAAGAAAGCTACAAAAAATAGTTTAAAGCAACATTAGCATTTAAAATATACTTGTTTTAGGACAAAAATATTTTGACCAAGTTTGTTGGCATCCTCTACTTCTAGCAAGTGAGAGCAGGTAAAGGGTATCCTGGACAAACAGAACAGAATCATCATAATAAAGAGGTAAAAAAGCATGGAACGTTCAAGAGTAAAGTAAAATTTGTAATTTAATCTGATTCTAAACAAGAATTCTAAGTTAAGCACTGGCATGAAAGAGTTGAGCTTTAGTAATGTTGCTGGGAGCCTCATTATCGTGCTCTGAACTCCTTTTATTTTAACTGTGGCCATTTGGCATGTTCAGTTCTTTCTCTAAGACCAGCTTGAGGTGAAACTGGGAGTTCTAATGTGATGAAGCAATCTTAGAAGTTCTTTTTCTGCCCAGATGTGCCTGGACTGCTTGAATTGTTTATGTGCTCTCTGGTCTTAAGAAATGCTTTGAACATGAGTTTATATTGACAATTTCTCAGCAAACATTCAGCAATTTGTATAATTATGTCCTACAATGTTCTGGGTCAGGAAAATATGTGTCTAATAGTAGGAAAGAAGCTCTAGGGTGGCATAGTGAATAATAGTGAAGAAAGATACATGGATTTATTATGCAGTTCAAAAAAGTAACTGCATATAAAAAGATAACCAAAATGTTTCATGGACTGCTACAGTGACCAATTGCATCCTTATTAAATCATCTCATGGAAGTAGTTTAGAATGTGGAAGTTCCCTGATCATTATCAGAGACACCGGCTAGGGTCCAAACCTATTATTTCATGTAACCCACCACCACACTCAAACACACACACACACACACACACACACACACACACACACACACACACACACAATGGGTACTCCATGAACAGTTAGGCAGCTAGAACCTTTCCGGGGAAGTCCTCATTCTGTAAGATCCAACTGTTGTACTGTGAAATAAACAGGCTATTTTATTGATTTATATGTGTATTTGTACTGTGCATTTTAATGCAAAGTACTTCGCCTTAATTGTTTAGATATCAATGATATCCATTTTGTCATAGATAGGAAGAAGTCTTGAAATCTCTCGATCAAATTTAATGAAAGATAACTATAACACAAATACTGGATTCACAGAATTTGGAGATTCGAGCAATTCTCTTGCATTTTCCATTTTGACCTTGAACCGTTGTTTTCCCTTCCTTCCCCAGAATAAATGTTAAAATTCTATCCCAGTTCTCCTAAGTGAGAACTTGTCTTATCATGTGGTCTTGAATTCTATTTCCTGCTTGCATTCTTTAGAATAGGGCCCAAATTATGAGCAATTTTAATTCTAGAAATCCAAGTCCTATTCTTGGAAACCATTTCTCAGCTATCAGTTTACAGATTTGGCAACATAAATAGCCTGCTTGTATATCTAAATATTTTGTGGTGGCTTGGAGTGATGCATCTTAGAAAAATATGTCCTTAATCCTAAAAAAATGATGAGGTTTCTTCCGTTAAGGTGTGGCACAATTGATTCAGAATGACTCTCAGTCTTATTATTGGAGGCCTTATAAGGAAGGTCGCAGAGAAGCCATGGGGAACAGCCAGAAGCTGGAAGTCAATGGAAGTTGGAAGAGAGAGAAGAATGCCATCATGCACATTGCCATGTAATGGAAAAGCCAAGGAACCCCAAAGATTGACAGCTAGTTGGAAGACTGACTCTGGGTAGAAACAAGCCTTATAGCCTATGAAGCCACATCACTAATAAATAGTTAAGCCAATCCATTGTTGGTTATTTGTTTTAGCAACCAGGAAACTAAAATATATTCCAACTCTCTTGTACCTATATTATACTTGAAAACATTTTGCACTTGTTGCAAACCTATTTTTACTCCACATAAAACTTCTCTCACTCATATTCCTAAAATTTATGAGGCTGGAATTTTCTTTTAGCACCTGCTTCTGCAGTTTTCAACTCTCATTTCAGTTTTCTGAACATAGTATATTTGTTCTCTCAAGTTGTAATAATTAGATATAATTTGCCTACTGAATTTCCAAAATATGACATTTAAAAGTTTTGAATGCTAAGGTGGGGGTAAAGATAGAGGGAGGGATACTGTGTTAATTACCTATTACTGAATAACAAATTCCTACCAACTTAGTGGCTTATTGTTCCATGAATCAGGAATACATGTTCCATGGATCAGGAGTTTAGGCATATTTTAGCTGCACCTCTGTTCAGGGACTCACAGGGCTGCGATCTAGATGTTGGCCAGGCTGTCCACAGGTTGTCAGTAGAATTTAGAGCTTTGCATTTGTAGGACTGAGTATCTGACTGGTAGCCAGTCAGGGATCACTCTTAGCAACTAGAAGCCTCTGCCATTCCTAGCAACTCAGCTCCTTCACAACATAGCAGAGCAGCTCTTCAAAGCCAGCAATACCTCTGACTCTGTAATTGTATGGAGCATAACATTACCAAGGAATGATTTTCCCATTAAATTTACCATATTCCACTGCTTGGAAACAAGTCACAGGCTTCACCCATACTCATGGGATAGGGTTATACAAGGGTATTTCTCACTGGGGGTCATTTTAGAATCTTGCCTAACACAGACATCAATTTGAAAATTAGAGCATAAGGAATAA
This sequence comes from Tamandua tetradactyla, assembly GCF_023851605.1. Classification (NCBI taxonomy): domain Eukaryota; kingdom Metazoa; phylum Chordata; class Mammalia; order Pilosa; family Myrmecophagidae; genus Tamandua; species Tamandua tetradactyla. The sequence goes on from NC_135340.1 coordinate 27,388,660, forward strand.
CATCTATGAGCTCTCCCCAAAAAATAAAATGAAAAATAAAAAGTGAAATACCTAATAGATGCTCCTGGTGGATAATTAGTAATTAAACATCATCTAACAGATAACTAATTGTTATCCAAGAATTATAAAAGAAATATTGTTATATAAATGGCATCTTTTTTTTCACAAGAATTCTGTCTTTGTGGCTTTGGCTTTCCTCGGTTCTAGTATAACTGATCTGAAATTATAAATCTATACAGATATCATTCATTATGACAAATTTGGCAAAGCTGACTCAGAAGCATTTAGTCAGCCTATGGAATCTTATTCTCTGCATCACTGACTTTGAGCAGACATAGGCTAATGCAATCTGATTTGCTTGACCAAAAATCGTTTTGGGTGTTAGAAGGGAGGAATATTGACATTTTTAAAAGAATACTCAAAGTCTTGCTTATCCTTAGTACTATGGGAAAAAAAACTGTGCAGATTCTTTTATAGGATTATTACTCATTTTATTAAGCAAAAACTAATTACTCAGATGATTAAGCCTTCTCTCAATGAAAGCCGATCGTGCAGTAAAGGCACACAGAGGGGAGTGGTTAAAAATCTAGCCGTAGAGATGGCCCAACTCTAATGTGTTCTTCTAAGGCACCAGCTTAGCAACTTCATAAACATGGCACACAAATTCACTTCTCAAAAAAAATTTTAATATTTCATGGAAAGATGCCCAATTTCATTATTTGGAAGTGTAACAAAGCCATTTTCCAATAAAGTATACAGAAGAGAGCACAATAGTCATGAATTCAGGTCATTCATTGATTCATTTATTCCATAAATATGTGCTCATTTACTTCTAGGTCTGAGACCCTTTGTTATGGGTAGTGCGTTAAAAGGGGACCAAAGAGAAACTGCCTCTGCCCCCATAAATCTTCCAGTCTAATAGAAGAGGCAGAAAATTAAGCAATCACTTATGGCCAAGTATGGATGTACTACAATCCTGTAGAACTATTAAGCAAGCACACCCAACCTCTTGAAGTGGAAAATGGGCAAAGGAAAGTTTCATAAAAGAATAAAAGGCAAACAGGGGTTATTCAGATGAAACTTTAAGAATTAGAGGATGCTAGAGGTAAGAAAGAGGGACTGTTTGGAAGTGCCAAGCATAAGGAAATCAGAGTACTAGAGATGTAGAACCCTAAAAGGGTTCAATATGATAGGTGCATAGAATAGGATATGTCTAAAGTTGGGACAAGGGATGGAAAAGTGACACAAGTTTCATATGAAGGACCTAAGAATATCAGGTAAAAACCTGTGAAATTTATCCTACAACAAGGGTAGGCCATTTAATAGTGTTAAACAAAATCAGATTTAAGATCAGGTTTTCATTTCAAATTACTCTGGGTTGTTTTTTTAAATAACATTATTGAATTAAAAAATCACATAAAATAAAATTCACCTGTTTAAACGCACAATTCATTTTTTTTCAGTTGATTCACAGAGTTGGGTAACCATTACCATTATCTAATTTCAGAGTATTTTCACCACCGGAAAAATAAAATTTGTGCTCATTATCACTCAGTCTCCATTCTCCCCACCTCCTAGCCTCTGGCAACCACTAATCTTTTCATTTTTCTGTTCTGGAGATTCTGTATAATTTCACATAATATTATGTGGCCTTTTGTGTTTTATTTCTTTCACTTAGCATATATTTTCAAGGTTCATCTGTGTTGAAGTATGCAACAGCACTTCATCCCTTTTTATGACGGAATAAAATTCCATTGTATGTATATACCATGTTTTGATGATATATTCATCAGTTAATGGACATTTGTGTTGTTGCCATGTTTTGGCTGTTATGATTAACCTTGCTAGGAACATTCATGCACAAGTATTCTGCAAATACATATGTTTACAATTCTCTTGGGTATATGCCTAGAAGTGGAACCTCTGCATCATACTAACTTTATACTTAATATTTTGAGCAATTGTCAAACTGTTTTCAAAGTGACTGCAACATTTTATACTTCCACATGGAAAGAATGAGGGATAGGATTTTCTCCACCTCTTGTCACCCTTTTTATTGTGTATTTTAATTTTAACTGTCCTAACATGTGTATAGTAACCATCCTAATGTGTGTAAAGTGATAACTTACTGTGTTTCCACATGCATTTCCCAAAAGATAAATGGACCTATTTTCACATGCATATATATGTATATCTTCTAGAAAGAAATTCCCAACTCCTTTGTCAAGTTTTAATTTGATTATTTGTTGAGTTGTATGAGTTCTATATATATTCTGGATATAAGTCCCTTGCTTTTAATTTTCTTAATGGTGCATTAAGAAAGGTTTTAAATTTTGATGAAGTCCAACTTATCTATATTTTCGTTGTATGTGTGTTCTTTTAATACATCTAAGAAACCACTGCCTAATCCAAAGTTACAGATTTACACCTCTGTTTTTGCCTAAGATGTTGTGTGTTTTGCTCTTAATGTTAGTTCTTGGATCCATTTGGAGTTAATTTTTGTATATGATGTGAGGTAGGGGTCCAGTTTCATTATTTTGCATGTGTATATGCAGTTGTGACTTAGAATCCTTGTTAGATTTCAAATGCCCATAAATGCATGGATTTAATTCCAGATTCTGAATCATGTTCCATTGATCTACATGTTTATCTTATTGTGAGTAGGAAACTATCTTGATTTATTGTAGTTTTGAAGTAAGTTTGGAAATGAGGAAGTGTAATTTTTCAACTTTGTTGGTCGTTCTCATGATGGTTTTGCCTATTCTGGGTTCCCTGAAGTTCCTCATGGATTTGACAATCAGCTTGTCAATTTCTGACCCGCCCTCACTCACCACAGTCCAAGTCCCCCTGCCCCACTGTGCTGGTTTGAAAGAAAAGCCATGCTTTAATCTAAATCCCATTTCATAAATGTAAAATAATCCCTATTCAATACTGTATGTTTGAAACTGTAATCAGATCATCTCCTGGAGATGTGATTTAATTGAGAGTGGTTGTTAAACTATATTAGGTGACGACACATCTCCACCCATTTGGGTGGGTCTTGATAAGTTTCTGGGGTCCTATAAAAGAGGAAATATTTTGAAGACTAAGAGATTCAGAGAGAGCAGAGCAGAACAACATAGCCATGAGAAGCAGTCCACCCACCAGCGACCATTGGGGATGAAGAAGGAAAATGCCTCTCAGGGAGCTTCATGAAACTGGAAGCCAGGAGAAGAAGTTAGCAGATGATGTCATGTTTGCTATGTGCCCTTCCAAATGAGAGAGGAACCTTGACTGTGCTCACCATGTGCCTTTCCAGATGAGGAGAGAAACTCTGACTGTGTTCACCATGTGCCTTCTCACTTGAGAGAGAAACCCAAAACTTTATCAACGATCTTGAATCAAGGTATCTTTCCTGGATACCTTAGATTGGACATTTGTATAGACTTGCTTTAACTGGGACATTTTCTCAGCGTTAGAACTGTATACTAACAACCTATTAAATTCCCCTTTTAAAAAGCCATTCAGGGGCGGGCCGCGGTGGCTCAGCGGGCAAAGTGCTTGCCTGCTATGCCGGAGGACCTCGGTTCGATTCCCGGCCCCAGCCCATGTAACAAAAACGGAGAAACAGAATACAATAAAACCAGAAAATGTTTAAAAAGATGTTTCCCTTTCTTCCTTCCTTCCTTCCTTCTATCCTTCCTTCCTTCTCTCTGTCTTTCCTTTAAAAAAAAAAAAAAAAAAAAAAAAAAAGCCATTCAGTTTCTGGTATATTGCTCTCCTGCAGCTAGCAAACTAGAACACTCACCAACCCCCTGTTACATACCTGCCTCACACTCCCACCTCAAGTGTAGCCCAACCCACCTCTCCTGCACCCCTCCCTATCTCCCCTTTTCTGCTCCCTGCAGGCTGTCGCCGGTGCATAAAGGCTGCGGGCATTTACTTCCATACCCAGGCTATATCCGATCTCAGCCCAAACACCCTGGAGCTCTGTGCACAGGTACATCAGTTTAGACACTTCTAGCCCACACATGCACAGGGCCCAGACCCATGCCCCACCCCAGCTCTGGGAAAGTGCTGACCTGTGCATTGGGATCACATCTGCCCGAGCCCAGGAAGGCATAATGCCAACCCACTGCCATAGCTCTGCACATGTGCACAAAGAGCTCCATGACCTAGACCAGTGCACATCAGGGATACATGCCCCAGGCTCATGCACCCACATAGCCCCATCCTCCATGGCTGCTGGGCACTCACGTTGCAGGCACCAGTTTAGTATCCCCAAATTGCACCAGTGCTGCAATGCATGACCACACTGTTGTGCCCCACCCCATGCCATTCATCCTGCTACACATCAATCCCACAAGCACAAGGCTTTAGACCACTGAAGGAAATCAACTTCCAAAGCAAATTAATCAATATGTTTACATGTGATGAAAACAACAAAAGATCACTAAGCATATCACAATACAGGCAGATATAGCCCAGCCTAACAACCAAATTGAAACACCAGAGGAGACACAGATGTTGGAACAACTAATCAAAGATGTTCATATAACCACTAAATAAAATAGATGGAATGACTAATGACATAAAGGAGATCAAGAAGACACTAAAAGAGCATAAATAGAATTTGAAAGAATAAACAGAAAAATAGCAGATATCACAGAGATTAAAGATTCTGCTGACCAAACAAAAAACATACTAGAGACCCACAATAGTAGATGTGAAGAGGTAGAAGAAAGAATAAGTGAACTAGAGGACAGGATAACAGATTTTGAACACTCAAAGCAGCAAAAGGCAAAAAAGATGGAAATTATGGACAAAACAATGCACAAATATGAGAATCATTGGTATCCAAGAAGAAGAGAGGAGAAAAGGACTAGGAAGAGTAGTTAAGGATGTAATGAGGGAAAACTTCCCAACCCTTATAAAGTACATAAATATAAAAGTCAAAGATGCTCAATGAACTCCAAACAGAATAAATCCAAATAGGCATTTCCCAAGACACATACTAATCAATCTGTTAAATGTCAAAGAAAAGCAGAAAATTCTGAAAGCAACAAGAGAAAAACAATCTACTATATCTAAGGGAAACCAAATAAGACTGGGTTCAGACTACTTAATTGCTACCATGGAAACGAGAAGGTAGTGGTATGATATATTTAAGATCCTGAAAGAGAAAGCCTTCCAGCCAAGAATTCTGCACCCAGCCAAATTGTCCTTCAAAACTGAATGAGAATTTAAAATGTTTACAGACAAACAAATCCTGAAAGAATTTGTCAACAAGAGACCAAACCTACAAGAAATACTAAACAGAGTTCTACCAGTTGAACAAAAAAGACAGGAGAAGGAGGTCTGGAGGAGGGCACAGAAGCACGAGTGAGGGTAATTTAAAAAATAAAAAGAGAAAGAGGGAAAAGAATATATAAGTATGACAAAGAAAATTAAAAAGATGGTAAATTCAAGAAATGCCTTTTCAGTAATAAGTTTGAATGTTAATAGACTAAATTTACCAATTAAAAGATAAAAATTGGGGCAGTGTGACAGTGGCTCAGTGGCGGAATACTTGCGTGCCATGCCAGAGACCCAGGTTTGATTCCCAGAGCCCCCCTCCATGGAACAACAACCAAAAAAAAAAAAAAAAAGATACAGATTGGCAGAATGGATTAAGAAATATAATCCAGTTCTATGCTGCTTACAAGAGACTCATATTAGACAGATACAATTAGATTGATAGTGAAAGAATGCAAAAAAAAAATTTTCCATGCAAGTTGTAACTAAAAGAAAGCAGGAGTAGCTATACTAATATTGGACAAATAGATTTAAAATGTATAGACATCATAAGAGACAAAGAAGGACACTGTATCTTAATTAAAGGGACAATTCACCAAGAAGAAATAGCAATCACAAATGTTTATGCTCCCAATCAAGAAGCTCCAAAGTAGTACATGAGGCAGACATTGGCAAAACTGAAGGGAGAATCAGATGTTTCAACAATAATAGTAGAGGACTTCAATACATCACACTCCTCTCTAGTTAGAACAATCAGAAAGAAGACCAACAAGGAAATAGAGAAGTTAAACAAATTGATAAATGAATTAGACCTGACAGACATATATATGTCATTGCACCCCAAAACACAAGGATACACAATCTTCTCTGGTTCTCATGGAACTTTCTCCAGGACAGATCATACACTGGGGCACAAAACAGGTCTTTACAAATTTAAAAACATTGAAATTATCCATAGCATTTTCTCTGATCACAATGGAATGAATCTCATTCTCAATAACCACCAAAGAATAAGAACATTCACAAATAAATGGAGATTAAAAAACACATTCTTAAGCAACCAGTGGGTCAAAGAAGAAATTCCTAGAGAAATCAGTAGCTATCTGGAGATGAATGAAAATGAGAATACATCATATCAGAACTTATGGAATGTATCAAAGGCTGTATTGAGAGGGAAATTTATTGCCCTAAATGCATATAATAAAAAAACAAGAAAGAGCAGAAATCAAGGACTTAACTGCTCACCTGGAGGAACTTGAGAAAGAACAGCAAACTAACTACAAAGCAAATAGAAGAAGAGAAACAACAAAGATTAAAGCAGAGACAAATGAATGGGAGAACAAAAGAACAATAGAAAGAATTAATAAAACCAAAAGTTAGTTCTTTGAGAAAATGAATTAAATTGATGGGCCACTAGAAACATTTACAAAGGAAAAAAGGGAGAGGTTGCAAATAAGCAAAATCAGAAATGAGAAGGGGTGCATTACCACAGACCCTGAAAAAATAAAAGAAATCATATGAGGATACTATGAACAACTATGTACTAACAAACTAGACAACATAGATGAAATGAACAAATTCCTGGAAACACACAAACAAGCTACATTGACTCAGGAAGAAATAGAATATCTCAACAAACCAATCACATGTAAAGATATCCAATCTGTCATCAAAAATCTTCCTACAAAGAAAAGCCTCGGTCCAGATGGCTTCACAGTGAAATTTTATCAAACATTCCAAAAAGAACTAACACCCATCCTGCTCAAACTTCTCCAAAAAACTGAGGAAAAAGGAACTCTAGCTAAATCATTTTATGAGGCTAAAATCTTGTTAATACCCAAACCAGGTAAAAATGCTATAAGAAAGCAAAACTACAGGCCAATCTCTCTAATGAACATAGATGCAAAAATTTTCAATAAAATATTAGCAAATCAAATCCAATAACACATTAAAAAAATTATACACCATGACCAAACGGGGTTTATATCAGGAATGAAAGGATGGCTCAACAGAAGAAAATCAATTAATGTAATACAGCACATTAACAAATCGAAAGGGAAAGGTCATATGATCATCTGAACTGATGCTGAAAAAGCATTTCACAAAATTCGACATACTTTTCTGATAAAAACACTCCAAAGGATAGAAATCAAAGGTAGCTATCTAAATATGGTAAAGGGAATATATGAAAAACCAATAGCCAGCATCATACTCAATGGAGAGAGACAAAGTTTTTCCCGTAAGATCAGGAACAAGACAAGGATGTCCACTGTCATCAGTATTATTCAACATTGTGCTAGATGTTCTTTCTAGCTAGAGCAACCAGGCATCACAAAAAATAAAATAAAAGACATTCAAATTGGAAAGGAAGGAGTAAAGCTATCATTATTTACAGATGATATGATACTATACTTGGAAGATCTTGAGAAATTTACAGCGAAGTTACTTGAGCTAATAAACAAATTCAGCAAGGTGGTGGGATATAAAATTAATGTGCAAAAATCAGTAACATTTCTATACACAAGCAATGACCTAGCTGAGGAGTCAGTTAAGGAAATAATTGTATTCAAAATAGCAACCAAAAGAAGCAAGTACTTAGGAATGAACTTAACTATGGGCATAAAGGACTTGTACACAGAAAACTACATTACATTGCTGAAAGAAATCAAAGGAGATCTAAATAGGTGGAAAGATATTCCCTGCTCATGGATAGGAAGGCTAAATATAGTTAAGATATCAATTCTTCCCAAATTGATCTACAGATTCAACACAGTACCAATTCAACTTCCAACAACTTACCTTCAAGACTTGGAAAAGCTAATTACCAAATTCATCTTGGAGGGAAAGAGAACCCGAAAAGCTAAAAGCATCCTAAAACAGAAGAACGAAGTGGGAGGATTAACACTTCCTGAATTTAAAACCTATTATAGAGTGGATGACGGTGGCTCAGTGGCAGAGTTCTCGCCTACCATGCCAGAGACCTGGGTTCAATTTCCAGTGCCTGCCCATGCAAAAAAAAAAAGAAAAAAAAATATATATATAATATATTTTTAAAACCTATTATAAAGTCACAGTGGTCAAAACAGCATGGTACTGGCACAAAAATCAAAGGATTGACCAATGGGATCGAATTGAGAGTGCAGAAATAGACCACCAAATCCATGGTCAACTGATTTTTGACCAGATCCATAAATCCTCTGAACTGGAACAAATAGTACTTTCAATAAATGGGCATGGAAGAACAAGATATCAATAGCCAAAAGAATGAAAGAGGACCCCTCACTCTCTCTAAGTCCAACTCTGAAAGTGAAGTCATTGCCCTCCCCCCCACCCCTAGTGGGACATGACATCCAGGGGTGAAAGTCTCCTTGGTGACATGGGAGATGATTCACAGGAATGAGTCTGGCCCTAGCACCATGGGATCAACAATTCCATCTTGACCAAAAAGGGGGAAAGAAATGTAACAAACAAAGTATCAATGGCAGAGAGAATTCAAAAGAGTTGAGAGGCTACTCTGGAGATTGCTCTTACACAAGCTTCAGTTATACTTTGCTACCTATCATAACCTGCCAAACCCCAAACAGGACCATTCCAGCCAATCCTAAAGAACACCTAGGGCAATATATAAGATTCAACAAGGGTTCCATGCACTAGATTAACTTTCCAGAAACTTACAACCTCCAGATAGGTCCCTGGAACAGATAAGTCCTGAAACTTAGAGGGCCCAGCCTCTCCAGAACATCAGATAGTTCCATCTCCCTACCTCATATTATTGACAGAAAACTTCAGAATGGCCATAGCTCAAACACCCTTAAAGAGAGGAATAGAGAGACCAAAGCTTATGGTGGAGTTATACAGAGAAGATAGGATTTAACAAATGGAATATGACAGCTGAATCATTTAAATGAAATCTCTTTTAGTCTCCAGTATCTTAGAGCAGCTAGAAGTAAAAACCTAAAATTGTGGAATTGTAACCCATTCCAAACTTTGAAATATGTTCTACAACTAATTGTTGTGCTGGGTTCTGAAATGTATTGCTTTTTTGTATATTTGTTATTTTTTACAAAAAAGAAAAAAAAAGTCAATTTTGATAAAAAATATATTTATGCCTTCTGGCCTCCTATAGAGGCAGCTAGAGCAGCTAGAATGAAATATCTGAGAGGATCATATCATAGCCCATGACAAGCTCTGGGATCTGGAATATAACAATATGTGGAAGAGTGATTTGAAAACTATACCTTTTTTCTTTCTTTTCTTTGTATATATATCATATTGTACAATAAAAAAAGTTTTAAAAAAAGGATAAAAGGCAGAAGAAAAAGCCCCAGAGAAGTTTAGAGGAAAGCCCCTGAGAAAATGAGAGAAGACTCACAGAAAACAGAGAAGAAACTGAAGCCAGAATCTGAAAACAGTGCAACCCAGGAGAGAAGGACCAGCAGATGGTGGTCTTGCACCTTCCCATGTGACACTGGAGTCCCGATGCTGATGGGCTGTCTTCAGAATTCGGTAATATCCTATTGATGCCTCGAGTTGGATCTTTTGTGGCTTAGGAACTATAAATTGTAAGTTAGTAAATCCCCATTTAAAGGCCAACCCAGGTGGCTCAACAGGTAGAGTTCTCGCCTGCCATGCCATAGACCTGGGTTCCAATCCCAGTGCCTGTCCATGAATTAAAATAAATAAATAAATAAATGAAAATTAAAAAACATTTCTGGTATAGTGCATCCCAGCAGCTTTAGCAAACCAAAACAGGTAAGGATCACAATTCATTCTTTTGCATATGGATATCCAGTTTTTCCAGAACAATTTCTTGAAAAGACTATTCTTTCTCCATTGAATTGACTTGGCATTCTTGTCAAAAATGAATTGGCCATAGATGTAAAGGTCTATTTCTGAACTTTAAATTCAATTCCATTGATTTATATGTCTGTCCTTGTGCCAGTCAATGCTATTTTGACCACTGTAGTTTCATAAGTTTTAAAATCAGGAAGTGTGAGCCCTCACACTTTTACTTTTTCAAGAAAAGTTTCTATTCAAAGCCCCTCAACCTTCTATATAAATTTCATGATTAGCGTTTCCATTTCTAGAAAGAAGGTTGTTGGAATTATGATTGGGATTGCATTGAATCTGTAAATCACCGTGGGTAGAATTGGGTAAATCTTAACAATATTTAATTTTCCAACCCATGAACACATAATGTCCTTTCATTTATTTATTCTTCCTTAAGTTATTTCAGCAATGTTTTCCATACTTTCCATACTTGTTTAAATTTATTCCTAGATGTTTGATTCGTTTTGTTATGATTCTAAATAGATTTTTCTATTGCTGTTCATTACCAGTGTTTAGAAATATGATTTTTGGATGTTGATCTCATACTCTGCCACTTTGTTGAATTTATTAGTTCTAGTAGCTCAGTTGTGGATTTTTTCAAGATTCCCTATGTAAAGGATAACGCCGTCTCCAAATAGGGTGAATTTTACTTCTTTCTTTCCTATTTGGTTGCCTATTACCTCTTTTCCCTGCCCAATTGCCCTCACTAGAAATGTCAGTACAATGCTGGACAACAGTAATGACAGGGTGTTCTTGTTTTGGTCCCTTAGGGGAAAGCTTTGGATCTTTCACCTTTGAGTAGGAAGTTGCTGTGAATTTTTCACAAGTGTCTTTTATCATGTTGAATAAATTTCCTTCTATTTTTAGTTTCCTAAGTTTTTTTTTTTACCCAGAATGGGTGCCAGATTTTGTCAAATTCCTTTTCTGCATTAAATGAAAATGACCATGTGTTTTTTCCTTCATTATATTAATGTGGTGCATCACATTATTTGATTTTCTTCATATTGGAAAACACATGGTATCGCTTTGTGCCATTACAGATGATATTAATGTTAGTCATATGATTAAGACGGTCTTCTCCAGACTTCTCCATTTAAAGGTATTTTTTCCGTTGTAATTAATAAGTAATCTGGGAAGAGATAGATTGAGCCTAAAAGAATATCTTGTTTCTCCAATGATATTTCATGCAATGACTTTAGCAACTATTGATGACTTTTTCCTTTATCAAATCATTGCTATGGTGGTTGTGAAATAATTTGCTATCTCTTTAAGTTTTCTGTATTTCATAATGTATTATTTAACATTTTTATCCCCGCATGATTTCTTATGTTTTAAAAAATAATGAACAGTATGAATTCATTGATTCATTTTTCATTCAATATGTTATCATTTATTTCTATTATTGTTTATATTGATACTTAATGTGTCCTAAACTTGAACAATGAGAGTCCTTTAAGCTCATTCTTCTGTCAATTCATTCTCATCAGTGCTTGAATACTTTCTTATATAAATGTAAAATTACAATTATTTAAGTTTATATCAATTATATCTATATAATTAAGAGTTAATTCTGTCTTTCATTCAAATGCAAGAGTACAAAGTGTTTCTTCTCCTTCTTCCATTCCCTATTATACCTCCTTTTTCCTACACTGAGAAACTTAATTCCTAGTAATATGAGTATGTTTACTCATTTGCTCAATCTTATGATACAAACAAACTAGTTTCAGGCTTATTTGCACTAATTTTCACTAAAAAAGCTCTATAATAATAGCATAGTTCATCACAAATACATTTCTAATGACATATTAATCAAGAGACAGCCAAGTGAAATTTAAACCAGAAGGGTAGCTCCCCATTCCTTATTTCTCTTGTGTCAAGATCACATTAGAAAATGGCTTACTTGAAAGAATTGCTTTGAAGTTAAACCCTTATGACAACCTGAGGCAGAAAAAGTGAATAATTAGATCTCCTTCTGCCAAGTTTAATGAAAATTTGCCCCAGTTTTATGCCTTGCATGGACGGAGAAAAGGATTATGGGTTTTCTGTAAAAAATAATAATCATGTTAATTTCTGAATTATCTTCTTCAGAGATATATATTTGGGGGGAAGTTATCACCAGTAGCTTCTCAAAGGCAAACTCAAAAAACCCTTCATGTGCTATTTCCTTATTTTATCAAATTGAAACTCCTGTAATTTAGAAGGGCAAGAAGTCACCACAGTAACTAAAATTGAATAAAACTGCAAGCAGTGTCAAATACACTGCTTTGAACTTGCTTAAGAGTATTTTATGTTACCGCTCACCAGCTCCTCTTCTCTGGTCATGGTCTGCCTGTGGCAAACTGCTTCTCTCTGGGACTGAAAAGATTACTCCCACTGAAAGTCCTTTGACAGTGTGAATGTTGACTTCCACTTATAAAGGTCAGGCAGTTCCACTTGTTAATAGGAGTGAGAAGAGCAGCTCCAAGAAGTCTCTTTGAAAGGAATTTAACCTTCAAATTGAAAGCATGCTGCTCTGTGGAGCCAATTTTGGCAACTAACAGAATACATGCTTCTTTACTTTCCAAAAATACCAAGAGGGGCCTGAAAGTTAGCATTGTCATGGGAAAAAGCATGCAATGTAGCAGGAAAATGTCCGTAGGAACACCGTCCAGAATATTCCTTTTTTAAAAAATATTTATTTTTGTATATTTTAAAGGGAGTTGGATACTGTGGAGTAATCCTCAGGGCCCTTCACTTTCCCCAATGTATAATAGCCTTTTCAGCTTTTGAGAACCATATGCTGTAAGATGATAAGATGCCACATATATTTTTCTCAGCATCCTTCTGACATAAGATCAAGAGAAAGGTTTATTCCCAGTGGAGCATGCCATCTCCTCACCCTCCTTTGAAAAGTCCTTCGCCTTCTGTTTTTGTCTCACAACTGAGAGTTCAGGGCAGGCGGACATAAATTTAAGGTCTGTGGCAACGTGGCCTATGTGTTAATAGCAGGGTGCCAAGTACAATATGCAAGAAGGATAGGAAGTGGAGAACAGGGCTGAAAAGGAGAATGAGACTCCACTTTTCATCCTGATGGAAAATAAAACCAATATTTTTAATTTTTAATAAAACACATTTATATTGTGACACCAGCGGCGGAAAGAATGAACAGCATATAAATGAAGATGATTCCCTAGTTTGTCTTGAGCAGTGGAAGACAGGAGACATAATGATGAAGAGAGCCTTTTACAAGTAATAAGTAGGAAGAAGAGTAAGTTCTGGGTGTCTTGGAAAGCAGAGCTTTCTTGATTCCAGAGCATATTTTATAAAGGGCATTACGGCTTTCACTGCTTTCAGTTTGGCATCAGCAAGATTTTAGATTGTGCTGAAATCATTCTTAATACCCTTTCTGCCTCAGAATGGGGGACCATTCAAGTAACAAAGTGCCAATCAGGGGCTCTTGTTCCTCTTTAGCTTGAAGATGTTACTGTGGAGACTTTCCTGAGAGCATGATTCCTCTGCTTGAGACGCCCTTTATTATAACTATGGTTAAAGGTCTGCTGACTTAGCCATTATAAAGCTCTAATGTTCTCAACTACACAAATTTGCTCTAAAATAAAGCTTAGCATACAAAATTGGTGCCCAGGGGAACACTGCTTTTGATAAATTTGAAGGTAATAAAATAGACATTGTGAATTAAAAGAGAGTAACAAAAATATAAATATCAAAGCTATTTGAGTTATGTGTGTCACTGCTCTGTTATCTCCAAAAATAGCCTCGTTAATTAAAATGAAGTTGGAAAGTAACTAGTTCATAATGTGCACTAATCATTTTTGTAAGTTTGGAATATAAAAATGTAATTAAAAAGAAAAATGGGTTATAGACAGGATCATTTTCTTTGTTGGGAAAATATCAGTGAATTTCTTAACTCAAAATATTTCTGAAAATATAGGATATGAATTGCTATCACAGACTTTGCAGTCTTTTGATCAATGAATAAGCTACTCCTATAGCTTAAGTCTTCCCTTGTAAATTTCTCAGGCATCTTTAGGAAATTAATTGAGTTGAATGAGAAATAATAATTTGTAAAAAACAAATACAACAGCAGCATAGAGGCAGAGTATTGCAAAGGATGTATCAGGAAGTAGCTCTCCACACTTCTGAATGTGAAAATCCTTTATTATAATTAAAAATATATACTTCTAGAGTCTTGTGTTTAAGAAAATAACTAGAGAAATCTGTGTTTTTCTGGTGTTTGCATCACTTTTTTTAGAATTAGAAAAATATCAAAACTTGGAAAAAGAATCTATGTACTTTAAGAGTAAGCTTCTAGCATAGCAACCTTTCTGAAGTTAGTAATCATAAATTTAGGACAACAGCAAAACTACCGTAAGGCTTTAGGAAGTGAACAATGCTAGGCAGATTGGCAGATTCTGGAGATAACACTGATACTTAGAAGAGGGGACGTGCAAAGAGGAGTTGCAATTCAAATAGCTTTAGCCTGAGGGCAGGCTTCAACCTGCACTGGACAACTTAATCTCTGATAGAAAATGAGCAGTGTTTTTGGTCTAAAGAACCAGAAGACAGAATTTGTGACAACTACAGTCAACTGGTAAATGAAAGGAATATCCTAGAGGAGATAGAGAGGAAAAAGATCACTTTATGTGTTTAAATTCTGCTAAAATCTCTGGCTGACTTTTGAAACACTTGTCTATGGAAACACATAGTGAAGGGGGCTCAGACAATAAGCATCCAAGCTAAGGGCAAAAAATCTCAGGTTTGAGTGTTTAGTCAAGTTTGAGTCCAGCCAGGCTTAGCATCGGTTAAAAGGAAAACATTTAACACTGTTTGAATGAATTATTAAAGAATCCAGAACCTCCACAACATGGCTGTAATTTCTAGGATAACATCCAAAATAAAATGACATACACAAACAACCAGAAAAATGTAACCTCTTCCCAAAATAAAAGAAAAAGCTTGTAGATACACTCTGAACGCAGCTGTACTAACTATATCCAATGAGGTAAAGGAAAACACACTTGCAACAAATGACAAGAGGAGAAATAGAGCAGAGATAGAGAAAATATAAAAATGAACTTAACAGAAGCTATAGAACAAAAATTGCAATATTTGAAATTACAAATTCACTAAATGGTCTTAATAACAAATGACATGGCAGAGAAAAGAATTAGTGAACTTGACAGTACATCAATAGTGTAACTGAAAAATTGGGATTTAAGGGCTGATTTTTATTACAAAATCATATTCCATTTTGCTTTCTGGGATACTGGAGTATACGGGGGATACCTGAAATCCCTAAACTATAATTCAGCTGCCCTGATATCTGAAATGAATGTAAAAGCCCTTATCTTGTGCCTTTGTAACTGTAAGAGCTAGTGCACCTTTATCTATTCATTTTCTTGTAGGGCAAAGACCCTAATGCTAATGAACTCAGCCATTAACTAGCCTCAGCCCCAGACATTTGTAAATCATATCAGCTAGACTCTGTATTTGAAAGATAACTTGTCTCCCTTTCTTTTGACTTACACCTTTAGTACTGAACTCATAGCTCTGCCCTCCCCTCCTTTCAAATTATGTTCTCCTATTGAAATGATAATGGTAGTACTGTCTCCTTTTCTGCTTTGAACTTGCTATTCAAAATGATCTCATCTCCTCTTGCTAAAATCCTTAAAATCTTTGAATCCCCTAAACTCAGGGAGACAGATTTTGGGAGGCTAGGCCATCTGCTCTCCTACTATTTACCTAGTAATAAACTCTTTCTCACTTTGAAACCCTAGTCTCTCAGGAATTGGTTATTGAGGGCATCGGGCAATAGATCTTATTTAATCTGAGGAATAAAACAAAAAAGCAAAGAAATAATAGAGCTCCACACTCCAGTGGGGCAATATTAAAAGTGGTCTAACATGATTGGCTGGAATCTCTGAAGAAGAGGTGTAATGGTTTGGAGCTCTATGTACCCTGGAAAAATACGTCCTTAAACCTAATCCATTCCTCTGAGTTATCATTTCATCTGAAGCAGCCATAATCCAGGAGTACTAGTTCCCAGTAATCAAATTTGCCAAAGATTTAGTCATAAGCCAGACACCAAGATATCTTGATTTACTAAGCAAAGTACATTTAGCTGAATATGATTATACAATCACAAAGTCAGGATTCAGGGGATGATTATGATTACTGAATCATTATATAGATATTCCTTCTTTACTTTCAGGTATATTACAGTAGACAGAAGGAAATATGTGAATTCTCTGAACTGTAATTCAGCTGCCTTGATTGCTGATAATGATTGTATAGCCTTTATCTAATGCCCTTCTAATTGTGAGAATCTTGTAAAACCCTCCCTTGTACCCATTTGTCTTAATTTGCTAATGCTGCCAGAATGTAATGTACCGGGAATGGAATGGCTTTTATAAAGGAGATTATTAAATTACAAATTTACAATCCTAAGGTCATAAAACTGTCCAAACTAAGGTACACAGAAAATGATACCTTGACTCCAAAGAAAGGCCAATGTCTGTCCCTTGATAAGGCATATGGCCAGCATCTGTTTATCCTTGTTCCCAGTTTCATTGCTTCCAGCTTCTGATTCCAGTAGCTCCCTCTCTAAGCATCTGTGGGTCCTGACTTAGCTGCACCAGAACAAAATTCTGTGTTGCAACTTTTAGCTTAGCATCTCCTGGGGCTGGCAATTTCTTCTTTTCAGGTGCTGGCTATTTCTGTGAGTCCTTGCTTAGCCCCTAAGCATCCAAGCATCTCCAGATATCTGTGTCTCTATCAGCTCTGACCTGTCTCTCTCTCAGTGAGGTCTTTTAAGGGACTCCAGTAAACTAATCAAGACCCACCTTAAATGAGCATAGTCACTTCTTCATCTAATCAAAAGGTCACATTCGCAAGTGGGTGTGTCACATCTCCATGGAGACAATCTAATCAAAAGATCCCACCATACAATATTGAATCAGAATTGAAGAACATGGCTGTTCCCATAAGATTGGATCAGGATTAAGAGAATATAGATTTTCTGGGGTACATAGCAATTTTAAACCAGCACACCATTTTTTCTGGATTTTTAACTTTAGAGTCCTATGATCACTAAAGAGAGCTCTTAATGTTTATTAGTGAAAGGCTTTAAGTCAGTTCATAACTAGCCATTACCTTGGTTCTAGAAAAGTTCCAATCCTTTACATTTGTAAATTGTATCTGCATATATTTGCTATTCAGATGTAATGAAGCCATCTCCCCTCCTTTCCACTTATACTTACTATTGAAATGGTAATGACTCCATGTGCTCTTGTTTGAATTCATAGAAACCTTGAACTCATTAGACTCAGAGAGACAGGATTTTAGGCTCTCTGATCTGCTTTGCATCTAGCAAAAACTCTTTTCTCTCTTTGTCTCAACAATTGTTCATTTGAGTACATCAGGCAGATAATCCACCGCTTGTGTCAAGTATCATTTACAAGGACAATGTGTCCTTTGGCACATGTCCTCAGAAAATCAAGTTGTAGACTAGAAGTCATCATGGACATCAGAGATATGGAGCAAATGAAGTTAGTTTACTTACAAAATATGTCTGTCAAACCAGGGTAACTGAATGAATTTCTACTCTCATTATATCTGGTAACTTCATCTCTCTTCTAAAATCAGATTACCAACTTTCAAACTAAGACAATAATGAATAAATTGACAGCATCTTATCATTGACTTCTCTTCTTTCTCAAGGTATTGGGAAATCTAATTGAGAGTCTGTTAAAAAACAATGGTTCTCTAACACACCTTATGACCCTATTCATATATTCATATAAAATACAAAAATTAACAAAACAAATTGAAGAATTGAAGGACTGGTTGTGGCTAGAGACTAGAAGTGGGGTATATTTCTGGGGTATATTGTAGTGTTCTGTTTCTAGATCTGTGTTATTCATAGAATGTGTTCAGTTTGTGAAAGCCTTGTAAACTATACATGTATGGGGGCTAACTACACTTACATAGTTATGCTAACTACACCTATGTAGCTATGTAACTTAAAAGTTTTTTTTTTTTTAGAAAAAGAGCAAACCTATATAGCATTTAGGAAAGTAATGTAGAATAGTGTTTAAAAGCACCAACTCTAGAATAAAAATGGAACTGATTTAAAAGTCAGGTTCTACTAGTCTCTATCTGTTTGACCTTAAACTGATATTTAAATTTCTGCACCTCAATTTATGACCAATGTTGTGAACCAAAAATTCTTTT
This sequence comes from Tamandua tetradactyla, assembly GCF_023851605.1. Lineage (NCBI taxonomy): Eukaryota > Metazoa > Chordata > Mammalia > Pilosa > Myrmecophagidae > Tamandua > Tamandua tetradactyla. The sequence goes on from NC_135340.1 coordinate 27,406,993, forward strand.
ATGAATTGCTATGTAAATGTTACTACATTACTTACAAAGATTGGCATAAGTGACTTCAACATTTTTTGCTATTCTAAGACACATCACCTTTCTCTTAAAACAGTTGTGACAGGCTTCTATCATCCTCAGCTTGTTCTAGTTTCACCACTATTTGTCCAATGAAACAAATAGTTGCTACACATCCTTCAAGTCTTAGCTCAAGGATTATGGTCTCTGTGAAGCTTATCCAACTCCCTGGAATACTTAGTCGAATATTTACCTATTTCTCACTGTATCTACTATATTTTTACCAATGTAAATTTCATTTGAAGAAGTAGCAATAATGAAAATGTTAATATCCAAAATACATTAAGTACTTCTATAGACTAGTTATCCTTCTAATCATGTATATGTATTCTTATTTCATCTGCAAAACCTTATGAAATAGATATGATCATTATTAGCATATTGGAAATAAAGAAGCAGAGGTATAGACACATTTATTACTTTGACCAGAGATGGATGGGGTTTGAATCTAATATTAATTCCAGTACAATATTCCCTAAGTTTCTATGTGGCTTAACAACCCTTCAATAGAGAAATATTTATTTAAATAAATGATTGTTATTTTTGTAGTTTTTGTAATTTGTGTGATTAACATAGTGACTGATTCCACAAAGAAGGTCAAAAAAGTTTTTTTGAATAATTTGATGAAAGAAAAAATATAGTTGAGATCCTGAGACAATCAATACACTCTTCGGGATCTAAGAATCCTTGGTGAATTCACTTGAAAGTCAGATTATTTTCCTTGGATTTAAGGTTGTTGTCTAAAGTAGTTGAAGCCTGTATGGACTTGGCTCTTGCAATATAATTATGGCAACTAAATTTTCACATAAACCCCAATGCTAAATAATATTGGCTCTTAACTTGATGTTTATTGTGTTGGATGACTCCTGTCTGGACAGTCCAAATTTTGAGAGCCTAGGTTGTAGCTTAGATCTAAGGTGTAAATCTACTTTTTTTTGCTTATAGACAATCCTATTTCAAGTTAAAAGAATCTGTTTCTGGTACCTCTTGATAACTGGAAAATTTGCTTTTGAGTAGAGCAATTTATTGACTAAGAAATCTAGATACAATAGAGAAATGAGTGTAGTCAAAAAGGGGCAAAAGTGTTAGAGAGAGTGAACTTATGATGAAAACATAAATTACATATTTATCCTTCAATTTTGAAACATTGGTAATAAAAGATTTCCAAATACTGATGGGTGGCTGTTTTGGTTTCCTAAAGCTGCTGGAATACTTTATACCAGAAATGGGTTGGCTTTTACAATAGGGATTTATTAGCTTACAACCATCATCAAGATGATACCAGACTCTGAAAACAGGCTGCTGGCATCCAAGACACCTCTTTTGTATGGGTCTTTCACTCTCAGCTTTCATTGCTTTTGGATTGTGCTTCCAGTGGATTTTCTCTGAATTTCTGTGGGTTCTCTCTTAGCTTCCCTGGGGCTTTTCTCCATAAACTTCTCTTAATTTCATTGCTTATGAAAGACTCCAGTAAAAGAATTAAGACCCACTTTGGAGAAATTCTTCAATCCAAATAGCTTAATAAAAAATTCCCAACTACAATGGGTCTGCACCTACAGGAATGGATTAAAAGAACATGGATTTGGGGGAGTTCACCTGCCATTTGTGAAACTGCTGCTTGTGACTGAATTGGAAGGAGTGACAGTTTTAGGATTAAGCAGTTTGAGAAAATTCAAGTGCAAATAAGCAGTGTAGATGTGCATGTAAAAGATAGAACATTTATTGTCTTTACAACATACTTGGAATTAAACACATTATTTCCCTAAAACCTACGCTGTCTCTAACTTAAACATTTTCAAGTAACCAGGCAACTTTTGCTATTGTTCCTGTTGCTAATGAAATTATAACTATCCAAGGACAGGAACTAATTATTAAACTTTTTGTATCTACCATGGTTCTTAGCACATTGCACCTACAGGAGCTTGTAAAATCAAAATAAGCTATATGTTAATCAACTGTGAAGGCAGCATTTGCAACACATGAAATTCAACATATTAAGAGTCACAACCTGATAATTTGTAATTTGTAATTTATTTGTTTCTGAGATTTTCCCCCTTTTGGTCTTGTAATTCTAAAGCAGAAATTTAATGATCCCAAATAATTCTAGCTGAATAATTGTATTTGAAACAAATTTGATTTAAGAAAAGCAGTGGGTAAGGCCTAATTTCTTCCTGAAGAAATATGCATTTAGAATGTCAGAGCAAACTAATAATTTTCCTTCAAATTTGTATTAATTTCTTACAGAAAAGCAAGAGAGGTAATCTTTGTTTATAGAACTCCTTTTGTGTTGGTGGGATGATTCATAGAAAAATGAAATTTCTGTCAGATGTGTCACAATAATATAGTTCTTTTAGTCAAATTATGTTATAACATGGTGATGTTTTAAGTTTACTTAATGACAATAAAACTTCATGAAACATTATTGCTTATAAGAATAAATACATGCATTAGAGAAGTTCATGACACATTTTGAATATATAGATGTCATTATCACTTCCATATATTCTTAACTCTAGCTTAACTTCTAGTTTAGAATTGCACAATTAATTCCAAAAACAGTTTACTCACCCTCTGTCAAAAGTTGGAAAGATGGTATTTGGTATGAAAGCCAACTTGTTTAGATGACAATAGTATATTGATTTTAGAAAGCAACTTTTGGATCTGTTCATAAATAAGGAAACTGAGGTACAAGTGATGTGCCCCAGTCCATGACCTCAACTGGTGCTGGCAAAACAGTTTGCAAAATTTCCCAGGATTTTCTCCTGTCTCTTATGATTGATAACTGGTACTGGACTAGCCCTCTTACTATAAACAATCATAAAAATGGAAAAATAGATAAGGCAATTGTTTTTTAGACATTACATTACAGGTGGCACAACACTGTGGTCCTAAAAGAAGGGGATTCAGAGGTGGCCATTGCAATAGCTCAGACTTTTTCTTGGGCAAAGAGGAAACCACAGGGTGGGAGTCATAGAAGTCCACGTGGGAGTTCTCCTGTGACTCCCTGAGTGGGGGACAGACTCTTTATGTACAGGATAAGACTATAAAAATCTTTCTGAACTAGATGCTTCAGAGTCGGGAAAGAACTGAGATGCTAGAGGTTAAGTTTTGGAATTCTGACCCAGACAGAATTGAGATGTTTCAGAAATGCCTTTGGTTGCTATTGTTGGGCTTGTTTATAGATTTATTCTTGTTTTCTCTTTAGATAATTATGGATTCATGTGCTTTTTATATGGCATATTACTAGATCCTGGAAACCCAGTTTCTTCCAATAATAACTTTTCATAACTATAATAGAAATCATAACCAGGAAATTGACATGGATAAAATCCACACAACTTATTCAGATTCCACTTCTTTTTATCCATTCATTTGTATATGCCTATAATCAGTTCTATGCAATTTTACCGTATGTGTGCCACAGTTAAATTAGCTATCCATGGTCGAACACCAGCTCCTTTTTGGTCACAAAAACAGGAGGGAGTTGGGATCAGGGTGCTAACTAATGCCAACTTTGTGCTGCCTCATTTTTCTTGATAAAATATTGGAAGAAAAAAACTTGTCTTATCTCCTTCTTGTAATTTCTCTAAAAGGCAGACAGTTTAAAGCAACATTACTATCACTGCTAAAAAGAATTCATAACATGTATACAAGCAAAAGGAATGGAAATAATTGCTGTGATAGATGGCAGAGGCAAGCCAAGGAAACCCAAGTTGATTTTTTTTTTTGTATACTGTAGGATGTGAGTTACATTTCATTCTTTTTCCATGTGAGTATCTCCTTATTGCAGCACCATTTGTTAAATTTTTGTTTGGTTGCTTTTTTGTTTGTTTGCTTATTGGCCTTTTGTTTTTGGAAAGTGTACAGGCCAGAAATCAAACCTTGGCCTCCTGCATGGCAGGCAAGAATGCTACCACTGAACTATTCTTACACCCCAGGAAGCCCAAGTTTTGTTGGAAACCAGCACCAGAAGATTTTAGTCTTCAGGGAGAAAGCAAGCCTTGCTAGGTTTTGGACTTCTTTTATCTACCAAACTGTAAGCCAGTAAATTCCATTGTTTAATACAGCCCATTCTGGGGCATTCTTCAAAGCAGACTGGCAAAATAAGACTAAGAAGCTAAGACTAAAATAAGACTAAATAGCTAAGAAGTCACTACTGGGAAAGAATGGAATATAAAAAGAATATTTGATTAATATTAAATGAAAGAAGGTACAGAACAACAGAAGAAAAAAAAAAAAAACTAGAAAGGACAAATGTAAACCAAACAGAAAGATGACAAAGAAAATTCAATAGCATCAGTTACTACAATAAATATAAAAGCTAATCATTTCATCTGAAAGGCAGAGATTGTCAGACTTTATACAAAAGTGAAGCCCAAGTTAATGCAGACAAAGGAGATGGCCTTTAAATTTAAAGACAAAAATAATATAAAGGCAAAGATTTTAAATAAGATACACCATGAAAATGATAAGTAAGAAAGCTGACCGACAATATTAATATCAGTAAAAAGTGAACTTTAAGGCAAAGTATGTTACCAGAGATATAGAATGACATTTCAAAACAACAAAAGGACCATTGTCAGAAAGATATAACAATCATGAATATGTATATAAATTTCAAAATCCATGAATCAGAAAATGACTGAGCTAAAGGAGAAATAACAAACTTCAAATTCACAGTTGGAAATATTAACACCCCATTCCCAGTAATTTATAGAAAACAAAGTAGCCAAAAAAAAATGGTGGGTATATAGAAGTCTAACAATATACAATATTAACAAATAACTGGAATTACTGATTTTTGCAGGACTCTTTACTGAGAAGATGCAGAGAATATGTGTAAACACACACACACACACACACACACACACATATTTCAAGTGTACATGGGGCATTAACCAAGATAGAACATGTGCTACATCATTAAATTATCCTAATTGTATTGCAAATATTAAATCTTAAAGGGTATTTTCTTTTACTTCAACAAATTTATATTAGCGGGCCACGGTGGCTCAGCAGGCAAGAACTCTTGCCTGCCATGCCAGAGGACCCGGGTTCATTTCCCGGTGCCTGCCCATGTAAAAAAAGAAAAAAAAAGTTTATGTTAGCCATCAATAACAGAAAAATATAACCTGTGGATCAAAAATGAAATATTTAAGGGAAATTAGAAAATATAAGGAAAGCATGATAATGTAAAGCCAATATCACAAACTTTCTGGGATGCTGCTAAAATTACAGGGAAATTTAGAATTTTGAATGACTATATTGGTAAAGATAAATTAAACTTTTGTCAATAAAATTCAATGAAATAGAGAATAGAGAGTAAATAGCGAAAACCCAGCCAGTGAAAAGATCAATGAAGTTTCTAAGCCCCTAGATACAACCAAGAAAAAAGAGACATAATACATAAATTTCCTATTATGATTGCAAGGGGGGGGTGATATAACTCTAAATTCTGCAGGTATTAAAAAAGTAAATAGATAATATTAAGAGTAATTTTATTCTAGTAAATTTAATAATATAGAAGAAATGACATGATCGAAAATGAACTTGGCAAAATTATTAAATAAACTGAATTCAAAACCAAGAGCTATCCCCAAAAGAAAACTCCAGGACCATATATATCCCTAGTTAATTCTTAAAAAAAAATAGGTTTAATTCCAAACTTGCACAAATGATCATAACAGAGTAGATTAATTCACATTTCATTTTAAGAGACCCGCAAAATTCTGTTAACAGCACATGAAAAGAAATTACCAGAAAAAAATTATAGGTCAATATTCCTCAGTAGTTTAGATGCATACATGTCTTACAAATCAAATATAGTAAAACATGAAAAGGATAATCCATCATGAATAAGAAATGGTGTTTCCTGATTGATTCAATAGCAACATTAACAGAACAAAACAGAAAAATCATGTGATTATCCAAGGATGTTCATATGTTCATTCTTCTCACTTCTCTTCCATTTTCATGTGGATGTCTCATCAGGTATAATAAAGCAAGAAAATAATTAACTTTTTTTTTTACATTTTTATTCACTGTTCAAATCACTCTGTGATTTATTGGGATTAACTATTAAAGATTAGAATGGAAGAAATAAAATTATTTATTTAAATTTAACAAGGTCACACAAATAAATGTCAGATATGATAATCAAATTTGTTTCAGAATACAAGCAATAAAATTTACAAAATGAAGTTTTTTTTTTTTAATTCACAAGTTTCAAAAACTAAACATTATGGTAAAAGTTAACTAAATAAATGAAAGACTATCAGGCTAAAACTTACCAAATTCTGCTGAATGAGAGAAATTAAATGAGAGCTCAAAAAATTAAGAAATATACCATGTACATGGATTGAAGACTTAGTATTTTCATGATAATCAATATCCCCAAATTAGTCTTTGTAAATTCAATATAATAGCATCAAACTATAGCATATATTTCAGAAATTGAGAAACTGATTCTAAAATTTTATGGAAATGCAAGAGGTATAGAAAAGCAAACATTTTAAAAATTAGAATAGGAAATATTTCTCAGTGAAGAACAAAACTGAAAGATACACTACCTGATTGTCAGAGTTATTCTAAGCCTGCAGAAAGTAAGTTAAATTGGGCATGGTGTTGCTATAAAAGCAGAAGCCAGTTAAAAAGCATGATTCTCTTTAATTTATGATATTTGGTCAACTGAATTTTGAGAATAATTCCTAAAGCAATCCAATGAGGAAGGAATAGTTTTATTCAAAAATTGGGTCTTGAGCAACGAGACTTCAATAACTAATTCAGGTTATTCACAAACATAAAAAAACAATTTGAAGCAACTCACAGACCTGCATGCACATAAGAAAGGAGAAAATCTTCACAAACTTGGAGTAGGCAAACATCACGCAGACAGGACATAAATAGTACTAATGATAATCACTAACCATAAAAGAAAAAAGTGATAAAATAAATTTCATTCAGATTTAAAATGACTGCTTTTCTAAAGATACCAATATGAAATTTAAAATACAAGGCAAAGATTGGGTGAATATAAAACACACATACACAATACATGCATATAAAGGATTGTATACAGAATTCATTTAAAATTCATTTAGATTCACATTTAAAAACTCAATAATTTGGGTGGGCCACGGTGGCTTAGCAGGCAGAGTTCTCATCTGCCATGCCAGAGACCCAGGTTTGATTCCTGGTGCCTGCCTATGCAAAAGGAAAAAAAAAAAAAAACCTCAATAATTAGGAGACAAATAATCAAGTAAAATAATGGGCAAAAGATTTGAACAGATGTTTCATTAATGACCAAAAGCACATGCAAGTATGTTCAACCTTATCATTTATCAGAGAAATGCAAATTAAAGTCATACTGAAAATTTTTTCCAACCTCATTAGAGTGGCTAAATTAAAAAAAAAATAATAGCTATCATATAATAATTTGATGGCAATTTAAATTTAAGTGTTGGTAAGCGATACGATAGTAGCTTTGGCCAGTATTGATGAGAATATAAAATGGCATAACCACTTTGGAAAACATTTTTATACTTATAATCCTAGGTATTTTACACCAGAAAAAAAAAATTTAACTCCACAAAAGAAATTTTATTAATAGGAGGTAAAAGCTAGAAACAATGCTATTGGCCATCAACAGGCGAATGAAAATCAAACAATGGTGTATTCTCACAACCATATAGCGCTCGACAATAATAAGGGATAAAATACTGAATACTGACAAGTTCAACAATATGAATAAATGGATCTCAAAAATATATATATTGTGTGAAAGAAACCAGAAACCAAAGAGTACAAATGTATTTTTTTCATTTATATGAAGTTATGGAAAAGGCAAAATTAACCAATAGTGACATATCAGTTAATTGATTGCCTGAGGCAGGTAGGAAAAATAGAGTATAAAGGCAAAAGAAGCTTTTTGGATGACAGAAATTTTCCATATTTTGATGGGCTTCATGACGGTATACATTTTTCCAAAGTCTCAAATTGTACATATAAAATATGTAATTTTTATTTGATGTGCATTACAACTCAGTAAACTTCATTAAATCAAAAAAGAAAAAAAAATAACCAAAACAATTTAATATTCTATTGCCTCTAGACAACAATGACTCTGGCCTACTTTTTATAATTTGGAAAATTTTAGAATTAATAGGATTCTTACATTTTAAACTTTAAATATTGAAACAAGAAAAAAAATCCCTTAAAACATTAATGGAATTACCTGTCCATTCTGAGATTTTAATAAAGTTGGAATCAGAGTCCAGATTCCATAATGATGATCTAATATCTTGTCTATGATATGATGTTATCCTCAAAATTCCTGTTAAGGATATTAAATGCTCTATGATCAATGTTTTATTACAGCAAAACATTAAAAATAGAATGGCTTATTGTGGTTTGGTCCATCTCCTCAGTTTAATAAATAATAAGCTACATTATTTCTTATTTTAAGAAAGCTATCCAATTTTATGAAGGTTAATAAATTATTATGGCAAGCAGACAAATATGTAAAATAGTAACTTAAAAGACAATATTGCAAATCAAATATTTGATTACTGTAAAATAATCAATGGTCTTGAGAGATAAGAAAGTATTTCCTGTTAAGACGTAGTGACATCCCCGGATGTCCAAACTCCTAGGGTGTGGAGCATAAATCGTGTTTTATGTCTCCCCAGAGTCCTTGGGCACCTCCTCATAATTATCCTACAACTTCCCCTTCTAATTTCACCTCAAATTTCCCCTTCTCATTCGCATCCTAAGATCCAGGCTTTAAAACACAAGTAGTCTAAATGAGAACAGCAGCCTTTAGAGGAATGATATGTGTCTGATAATAGGGAGGGAAAGAGTTTTCTCAGACCAAGGGATCTGAAAGAGTTTATCTTAAGTCTGTCCTTTCTACTGCTATTGAAAGGACAACGGAGACCTGAAATATCTGCAAATATGCTAGCAAGAGAAAAGAATGTGGTGAGCAAAATTTGAGGAAAAAGTGGAAATAGAGCTCTGATTACCTATAATAATATGAAGCCAAGTTCAGTGTCATGTATTTTTTGAAGACAGAGGAGGACCTCTCCTAAAAATGGCAATACATCCTGGCTGAATTTTTCTGAGATTAACTTAGAGCAATAAAGGTCAAAAGCCATAGCATCAAAGGAAACAAACTTCGGAAGTGAGGGTGTTTTCTTTGATTCATTCCTGGTGGAAAATAAAAAGGTGCAACAACTTGGGTAGAATGTAGTACAGGGCAAGTTGAGCGTACCCTAAAACCCGTTCCATTTCTTATGATCTACCCTCAGGAAAATCCTGTACATGTGCACAAGCAGCTATGGAAACAAATACAAGACTACCCATTGCAGGATTGCTTAGCTATGTGAATAGATACACATTTCAGAAGGGTGCAGTTGGTAAAATAGAATGTGTATTTAAAACATTCAGCCTTCACCTCATTCAAGTACTTACCCAAATGTCACCCTCTTAAAGAGGCCTTCCTTGGGCACTACAGTAAAATTTCAGTCAGTGGTTTCCTGTTATTCTCTTTTATTGCCTGTATGTCCTCCTAGAATGCAAGCTCCACTAGAATAGGATGTTTGTCTTTTCGCCACTGTTATTTCCTCAACATTTAAAATAGTATTTCACACAGTTTAAGCACTGAATCAAATTTATATAGTAAATATTAAAATCCTGCATAGGAAAGAAGCACCAGTTTAAGAAGTGTGGCTATCTGTTGAAAGGGAGAGATGGGAAATTGGATTGGGGCTCAAAAAGATTTAAATTTTATCCTTTCTTTTTATTACTTAAAAAAATCCTAAACAAAAATGGTAAAATATTATGGTCAGACAATGAAATGGTAGGTAAACACTTGTTCGGTGTTTTTTTTAACTTTTCCCTAAGAAATATTCCTTAAAATGTTATTTGTTAAAGGAAAAACATGTTGAGGAGCAAAGTAAGAGGTATAAAGGAAGGGTTGAAAAAAAAGTTAAATGGGTAGAAAGAAATGCTGAGAAGATGTTGAAGGAAGATTTAGAAAAACTAATGTTTTTATTTCATGGAAATAAAACATTAAAAAAAATAGTGTTTTATTTCATGGAAAGATTTAGAAAAGAGGACAGTTTAGCCCCAGTTCTTCTTACCAATTTTACGCTCCATTATAAATGTATTACAAACCTCTGCTCTCTATTTAATGAGAATTACATTATATTTGGTCATAATATTTATCATCTGCCACATTCATTCGCACAAAATCATATTCTGTCCCGTATTATTTAGCCTGTGAGTGTCCCATTGTTTCAGCTAGATTCCATACAGTTTGAAAACCATGAGCCTGCCTTATACAACTTTGAATCCTGAACTAGATTTTGAACAGTGCTAGGCGTGGACCAGCTGCCCAGTGAAAACTCAGGGTGTGAATGAAGACATAGGAAGAAGAGGAATTTGAAAAGAAAACTTTTTAACTACAGATTTGTTTTGTTCAACCTTGTGTTTTTCCATTCTGTGTTCTGTCTGCCTTGCAGTACACTTGATCATAAACTGAGCACAAAGAAACATAGATCCAAATTAGTTAACATGCAAGTGATGGATATGGAATGTGGAACATCTAAGCACAGGTGAAAGGGGAAATATGGTGGAGAGAAGGTGAATCACATCATGTGTGAGCAGCATAAGTCCTGACTTGGCCACTCTCTGAGTCACCCTCATTTGCCAAAGGTGATCCAGGAAGAAAGCATGGAGGAGCTATCTTATTCTCCAAAACCCACATCCTTATTTTTCTCTTTATGCACAAGAAACACACTTCAAAGAAATACAAAGAAAAGGGCAAAAGAGTAGATTCAAAAGTATGCTTTTACATGCTATCTAGAGAAATGTCACTTCATTTACAGACCATTGCAAACAATTATCACCTTCTCCTAAAGAGAACTCTTTGCTGATTTTTCATAACTTTGATGTTAGCTTCTATTTTTTGAGAATATATTCAGTAATTCAGCCCAGCAATAATGCAACCTAACTAAGTTTTAAATATTTCATGATATCTAACTCTGACTGCAAAAATAATTGGTGGGAATATCTTTCTTAATAGCTATTACTTCTAGATCTGCTGCCTTATATTTATGATAATCCTTATATAAATAGAAAGAACATTTACTTTCTACTTATTGTTTTTGTTTTTACTAATCTTATTGAAAATATGCCTTTGAATTGTATACCTCCTAGTCACTTTTTTAAAACTTTTTTCTATTGTGTACTATAACATATATACAAAGCAAAGAAAGAAAAAAGTAGTAGTTTTCAAAGCACTCTTCAACAAGTAAAGGACAGATGCCAGGGTTTGTCATGGGCTACCATACCGTCATCTCTTTTTCTTTTTAGCTGCTCCAAGCTAGAAATTTGAGGCTAGAAGGAATAAATATTTTTTTATCATCAAAATTGACTTTTTTTCTTTTTTTCTGAAAAATAATGTATATACAAAAAAGCAAAACATTTCAAAGCACATCACAACGATTAGTTGTAGAACAGATTTCAGAATTTGGTATGGATTGCAATTCTACAATTTTAGGTTTTTACTTCTAGCTGCTCTAAGACACTGGAGACTAAAAGAAATATCAATATAATGATTCAGCAATCATACTTGTTTGTTAAACCCTACCTTCTTTGTATAACTCCACCATCACCTTTGATCTTTCTATCCCACTCTTTAGGGATATTGGGGTTGAATTTTTCATGTTGGAAGGGGCTGTCAATAATATACCATATGGAGATGGATCTAGCTGATGTTCTGGAGAGGCTGGTCCCTCAAGTTTTCAGGACTTATCTTGTCCAGGTACCCATTTGGAGGTTGTAGGTTTCTGGAAAGTTACCCTAGTGCATGGAAATTTTGTAGAATCTTACATATTGCCCTAGATGTTCTTTAGGATTAGCTGGAATGGCTTTGGTTGAGTTTTGGCAAGTTATGATAGGTAGTAATGTCTAACTGAAGCCTTCATAAAACTGACCTCCAGAGGAGCCTCTTGTCTCTATTTGAATTCTCTCACCCAGTGATGCCTTACTTGTTACACTTTTTCCCCCCTTTACATCAGGATGGCATTGTTGATCCCATGGCATCAGGGCCAGACTCATCCCTGGTGGTCATCTTCCATGCCACCAGGGAGACTTTCACCCATGGATGCCATACCCCACATAAGGGGTAGGGCAATGATTTCACTTGCAGAGTTGGGCTTAGAGAGAGTGAGACCATATCTGAGCAATGAAAGAGGTCCTCCAGAAGTAATTCTTAGGCATACCTATAGGTAGACTAAGCTTCTCTGCTATATACATAAGCTTCACAAAAGAAAGCAACAAGATCAAAGGCTTGGCCTATTGATTTGGGTGTCCCTAATGTTTGACACAGAGTCAAGGGTTTCCCCAGGGATAAAGTTTAAAATTTCCATATATTTTCTGCCAACCCTCAAGGGACTTTGTCAGTACTTTTTGATTATCTCCTTAATATATGCTAGGCATTATATTAAGTTATACACAATTAAAGGCCCTCATTCTTATTCTGGGCTCCCTGTGTTTGGATTGTTTAAATGATCTATCCTGACAGGTTGAGTTAGATTATGTACTACAGAAAATATAGTTTCTAGACAAAATAAAACTTTCTTCCTTTCGTCTCAATGAGCAGGTGAGATTCTAAAATATAGACAATGTCTTCATTATCCCTGTGTTCTGAATTACCTTAGTTCTGACTTATCATCTTCATTATTTTCTGTAATACCAGGTTATACATATATAAAAGAGCCTCTCAAAATCGAGAAATAATAGTTACCACTCCAGACTAAATGTGACTTTTATAAGAACTTACAATCTAGGCCCCTGTTTTCTTATAAACATTTTCTAAAGGAGATCATACAATAACGCTCTTTTGTTTCTGGCTTATTTTGCCTCACCAAATATCCTACATTTTCATCCACATCGTTGCATGCCTCAAAATTTTGTTCCTTTTTGTAGCAGCACAGTATTTGATCATATGTATACACCATTGTTCACCAATCTACTTCTCAATAAGTGCATCCTTCAGCCACCTGCATTCATTAGGCATCATGTATAATGCCCAAAGTCCGCACTCTATCAACACTCTCAATTTTAGATAATTTCACTGTTCCCAAAAGAAAGATAACCAGTAAACATGCCCTCATCAAATAGGAAATATAAACATCCCTTTAACTCTTGTTCCTCCACCCATTATTTATTCCTGGTGTTGCTATGGTACTGTGAATGTTTTCCTATTAATCATAGCCCATAGAATGCAATAGCAGTTTTCCATCTATTCTCTGAATTTGAAGACTCTTTGTACACGAATCATACCTTTGAAGTAGTTCATGCAAGAACTTATTCATATTTGTAGTATTAATCAGTGGGATGCATAGTTCTATACAACTCTGTTTAGTCATTTGCATTTTCAATATGGCAATATTACTTATAGACCCACTAGTGACTGCCTTCACTTCTACTCATTCCCTTACATTTGAGTTCAACCTCCTTAGCTAACCATCCATCCATCCATCTCTAGCTTCTCTGTATCTCTAAACTCCTACTCACTTTTTAATCCATTACAATTATTCTTCTATCCACACCACTTTGGACATGTTTCACTAAATTTATGATAACCTCAAAATTGCTAAATCTAATGCCCTATAGCTAATCATCAACCCATTTGAGCCTTTTAAAACATTTTTATTGTGAAATATAACATATATACAAAAAAGCAATAACTTTCAAAACACATTTTAACGAGTAGTTATAGAGTAGGTTTCAAAATTGATGGGCACAATTTAAGGTTTTTCCTTCTAGTTACTCTTAGACACTGGAGACTAAATAGAAATAGCAATACAGTGATTCCATAGTCATATTCTTTGTTAAATCCTCCTCTTCCTTTAATCCTTCTTTCAATATTTAAGGATATGTGACTTGTGACCATTGTAGCATAATTCATGTTAAAAAGAGATGTCAACAATATGGGATGGTGGGGTTGAACTGGTTTACATTCTTGGAGAAACTGGTCCTTCTGGGAGAGACTGGTCCCTCTAGGTTTCAGGACTTATATGGCCTAGGAATTATCTGAAGGTGTTAGGACTCTGAAAAATAAACTTAATGTGTACTTTTGTAGGCTTTCCAGGTAGAACATTGGTCACTCTTTAGGATTAACAGAAATGATATTGGCTAGGGTTTGGCAAACCATGGCAATTAGCAATATCTAGCTGAAGCTTGCATAAAAGTAGCCTCCAGAATAGCCGCTTGACTCTATTTGAACTCTCTTAGCTACGGATACCTTATTTTGTTACATTTCTTTTCCCTCTTTTGGTCAGGAAGGCATCACCTATTTGACCCTTTTTCACACAAATTTTACCATTGTATCTTTCTAACCCTCTGAAATTTTCCAGGAAACCACATTTGCCGAGTTTGCCTCCTATATGAAAACACTGTTTCTATCTCATTTATTGGCTCTACTTTCAAATCCATTGCCTCATTTTAGTATTCCCTGAGAGTTTAAAATTTGGAGCAAGTTACTCCATTGTGTAGTGTGGGAACACAGCGTCAGACACAACAGAAACTTCAAAGAAATGACCATTTTATTACTTACACAGCACAAAAGTCCAAAAGGGAAGGGGAAGAGATTCCTTCATGGCCATTCTCCCAGGGAGGCCAAACTTCTGAGGTCAGGGTCAGTGGTTGGCTGCTCCATAAGCCCCACTTTGCATTGGAGGGGAGAGAGTCTGTGCTGTTTGAATTTAAAGTTTTAACCATCCCAGAGGGAGAAAGCCTTGCCATTGAGAGTTCCTGCCCTGATAAACATCTGGGACTGCTTGTTCCTGGTTTGCAGATATAAGGTCTGGGATTTTTCATTAGACCCAACAACTTCCCCATGTTGTGCAATGAAATAAAACACAATAAAAGAGGAGGTTTTTGGGTGGGGTAGGTGAGGACTGGGGGTTGACTGACTTCCCCAGGACACACTCATGGAAGGTCCAAGTTCAACCACTATAGACTGATGAGAAAGACGGAGAGATCGATAGTGATATAACTTTGGAAAACTTATTTCCCCCTCTGGACCTTATTTGTCTCATCTGTAAAATGAATATTTTTTTAGTGGATCGCTTCCATAAAAAGAATTCTTTCTTAAATGGTTCCAATTATATCCTCATGTTTTTCTTAGAAAAAACATATTTACATTAATTCCATCACTCAGATAATGGTTATTTCCACATTGTGCATACATTTGATGGTTGAATATATACATGACATATATTCTTTTGTTTTTCTTTTTATATTCATTATATATTTTTATACATTTTAATATTTCACTTTAATAATAATTTAAAGCTGACAATAATTACAGAGAAAATACAAATAAGGAAATACCATAAAATTATATCTCCATCTGCAATGAGCTGAATTATAGTCATGCCTTCATATGTATAGTTGTTCTAGTTTATAAAGCATGTCTCTGCCTTTGGAAATACAATAACAGAAGGTTAAGTTAGATATTCTATTCGGTGCCACTGTTGCAGTTTAGTCTCTTTAGACCTTTAATAACTTCTTAAGTTACTAGCTCACTGAAGACCTTGTTTGTGTTCCTGTATTGGGGAAATATATATAGGGAAGCAAAATGACTTAGCATCCAGACTATGAGGCTGGAAGTCCAAAATCTGACCTCCTCTTTCATCACTGTCATTGTGAATAATCTTGAGTGCACTTCTTAATCAGTTGGTATCTCTGTCTTCTCATGTGGGCAAAGAGTGGAGCGGATAGTATCATTACTTTTGTTTTCTCTAAAGGAGTTACAACATAAATAAGATAATAGGAAAGAGAAACAAAGTGACTTCTTTTAGGAAAAGCCACTTTATCATTTGGTGAAAAATAATTTCATATTAGGATGTACACACACATTCATTGTTGTGTTTTTTTTTTTTTTTATCATTTTTATTTCTTCAGACCCATCCAGTTGCAAGCCAAGAGAGGAATGGAGGAGCTGGCGTCCTTGTTCTCTGCTTTCAAGGAGACAAACTGTTCCTTTCAATGGCTGTAATATACCTTTGGTGTGGAAGTGTGGTGGTGGGGGTGAAGATGGACGGAGGTTTACAAAAGTTGTTTTCTTTTTTTAATTGCTTAATGAAAGATAATAAGTTGTAATGGGTTATAGTTCTATTATAGAGTGATTCACTCTCAAGGGAACGAGAGAGAATGAGGGATGATCAAGTTCTGACACTGTCAGCTGGAAAAAATGCCATACATAATGTTCAGGCAGCTACTGGAAAACCAAGATGGAGAAGTGAAGTAAGTGAAGAGTGATCTTGTGGGAATTCTCATCATTTTTAAATATTCAAACTCTCTTTTCTTCCTACCATCAATTGAAAGTGACCTCAGTTGTAACAGAAGGAAGAATAACGTAGTCACCCAAGATTAAACTAGAAAAAATATAGGCAATATGGTGTGAGCAAATAAATTAGCTTATCTTGTCATGATCTTAATTATGGACATTGCAGTAGGTTTTGATAAACGTGCTTTGTCCTAACTAGACATCATGCTGGCACGTCAGTTGTTGCCAAGGTAAAATCATGTCCATCTACTTTCTGAAACATTTACAGATGCGTTGGTTAAAAATAAGTAGATTTAAATATGTGAATTCTGTTCAGTGACTGCTGTGGTGAGCATTACAAGGCATAAAAAGGAGATCAGAGTCCTGGACAATGTAGTCAGGAGAAGATACCACCTCCTCTCCACACTCTCTAACCATTTAAAAATATTCCTTTTAGCCCCTGAACAATATCTGTTTTCTCAGCATTGCTTGCTTTTCAAAGATTCAAGCAGCCACTCTTCCTACATTAGAGCGACAGGTTTAAAATACCATATTTCTAAGGATCATGTCTTTTTTAAATAAATTTATGTGAGGGACTGAACCTTAGTATTGGTGTCTTCTGGAAATTGATCATTATGAATCCATTTTAGTCATCAAATTGTGGCAGGTGCTACAGCTTTTAAATGTGAACAGAACTGTACAAACTTCTTTTAGCACAAGATACTTTCCCTGCCAGTACCAGAAAAGTAAACTGTAAATGTGTAAGAATATTAACTGTTACAAAAAATATCATTACAATTTACGGTATCATTTTGACATTAAATAATTTCCTGATTCATACCTTAAATACTAATTCAAATTTACATTTATTTACCATATATATGTCTTTTAGGAGGTAACCCACAAATACGAAAACAAATATTAAAAATATTACTGACATAGGAAATATCCTCTAAAGACTAGGTAATAAGAAAAAGCCTGAACAAACTGTGTGTATGTACGTGTGTGTATATATGTATATATATAAAGATAATATTTTGAAATGGATAAAAATATAGCATAAATTTTCTCAAATTCCAATTTTCTTTTAAAAATCTACTTCAATTGTATCTAGAAAATACCAAATGGAAATGTTATTATCCCAGAGACAATTGTTAAAAGCTCCAAGTCATCCTAAAATATCCCCCAAATTATACAGTAAATTTCACTTATTTTTATAAATTATTTTATAAATAAACACAATCACTGCCCTTAAAAATATTCCCCAAATTCTGTGAAGGAATAATAAAAGTAAAGACTACCTATGGGTACTTTCATGTTGGCACTTCTTGACTAAGATCCATTTTTGACCATATGGCTAACACTGAAATGTAATTTCCCTCTGGCTATGTCTATTCGATGGTTTTAGGATCAAGGACAAAATGTTCACAAACAGATATGAAGGTGGAATGAATTTTAATTTTTATTGCAATTTTAGAAATGTCCAGTTGTTTTATGCTAAAAATAGAAAAGATGCCACACTGTCTCTTCCTCAGCCAGAATTGTTAAGACAAATTTCTGGCAAGTGTGTTTCTGTTACCTCTAACCATCATGCCAAACTAAAGGATATCTACTGAAAATCTTTTCAATTCCTTGGAAGCTAATGCTATCAGAACCATCTTTGTCTCTCTACATCTTCAAGGCTAACCTGAACCCAGATACAAGTAAGAGAACTTTTTACATATTTAAGCACATATATTGTGATATGAATACAATTTGAAACTTATATACGCTATTTTGTGGGTTTAGGAATTAGTCTCTGCTTCTAATTACTGGCTTGCTGTTTCATTCCTCATTATGATAATGTTTTTGCCCTATCCCATATTTAACTTCTTTGATGAGGTCCCTGTCTAATACAATATTTTCCTTAAATATGCCTTCCTTCCTAATCTATTTCACATAAATATAATATATTCCTTATTAAATTTTTCTTGTCTAATAATTTAAGATATTCTCATGTTCAAAAAGCAGGAGGCTATCTGATCCTCCATATTTTGAATAAAAAGCTATGTATATAAAAGAGTGATTTTGCTAGATACATTTTAAGGTATCTGTCTACCCCTGGATATTTTGAATCTATGAAGATCTCCCTATAGTGTTTAGACAGTTTCTAATATAATCTTTTAGTACCTACATGTATTATATTTACATTCAGACTGTACAAAGAAAAACTATTGCCTTTCTATGCTTAAAGGAGAATTAGTGGCCTATGGATGTAGAAAGGCTAGCTGCTGTAATTCTGAGCTCATTCTTATAATATTGCACACATGAAAAAGGGCCCTTAGAGGCAGGGTGTGGGAGAAGGGCGTGAGGTGTCA
The DNA here is from genome assembly GCF_023851605.1 of Tamandua tetradactyla. Classification (NCBI taxonomy): domain Eukaryota; kingdom Metazoa; phylum Chordata; class Mammalia; order Pilosa; family Myrmecophagidae; genus Tamandua; species Tamandua tetradactyla. The sequence goes on from NC_135340.1 coordinate 27,425,755, forward strand.
AATGTAAAAAATGCAGTTTTCTTTTCCAAGTTTGGGAGAATGGTGATCACATAGTTTCATTTGACCAAATACCACCAGAGAAGGCTGAAATTCAAAAGCGTCAAGAGGAGCAATCTTTATGATAGCTGTAATAGAGCATTAGATCCTAAATTTGGGATACACTCCCCCATAGTACGGAAGGGCGTTATTGTCAGTATTCTGGCAATCTCTATTCTGAAAAAATCTGGTCAATCCCTAATAATGAAGGTAGAACTGGAAGCATCCTCTTACCAAATGGAATCTATACGAAATGCACACTACAAATAACGTGAGCTATGATAAAATAGGTTTTAGCTCCATTATTTAATCTACTCAGAATCTAAATTTTAACCATGGCTTGTCTTGGTATCCTGGATGAAGTCCCTGAGGTTTCCTGAATTTGTACTTCCTCGTATTTTAAATAGGAAGCTAAAGTCTTCCCAATGTTCACTCACTTTTAAAATGAAGTGCTAAGGTGACTTCCACTCTATAAGCCTGTAACAGGACACAGTTTTAAACTCATCATTAACATGTGTCCTTTGGGTATATAGCTCAGGAACAATTGGACTACATTAGACTTAAGGGAATCCAGGGCTCCCACCATAGGGAGAATAGCCTTAGTGCAAACTATGAAGTTAGAAAAGCTGTGGAGAATGTCAGGAGTATGTTAATATTCTTGGGGCTCTATGAATAGAGTGATTATTTTTTCATGTTTCCATATCAACATAAATTCACAATCTCACTGGCCACAATCATAAAGTCAGACCTCACTTGGGTGACATAAAAGAACTTTTTTATGAAATAGATTTGCAAAGTTGTAAAAGAGATTTGTAAAATTCACACACAGAGATGCATACATGCACACACACACACACACACACACAAAACAACAAGTACATCTGCGACCCGAATAAAGATCCATAAAGTAAAATGAGAGTGCTTTTAAGTGTATGAGCAAATTTATTCATTTTTTGTCGTGAGGCTGATGCTTAAAGCATTAACTTATAAATGTTAGAGGCAACCTTGTTATTTGTTTTGGAGAACATGAAAGTATACACGGATATAGAAAAATTAATTGTATTGACTAGAAATTTGGGAGCATATAAGAAGGGCTGAATATAGGAGAGTATCTAATCATGCAAAAGCCATTTAATACATCTCAAAGAATCCAAGCATTTAAGTCATTAAGGATATTATTAAGATAAAGTAATAAATGAATGGGAAACATTATAGTAATTGGGCTAGAACATCCATTTGTTAAAGTTATGTATTGTGGTGCATTTGGTGTCATATGTGTCCCAGAAAGACAATTTATTAAACTGAGTCCATTCCTGTGACCCCATTGTAAGGAGAAACTTATTTGATGAAGTTACTTCAGCTAAGGGGTTGCCCACCTCAGTTAGGATAAATCTTAACTCTATTACTAGAGTCCTTTATAAGCAGAGTGAAATCCAGACACAGTACAGAAAAGCACAGAGGGAGCAGTCAGAAGCTGAACTGGAATCTGCAAGAGAAGAGAAAGGCCAGGAGAGGCCACCATGTGCATTGGCAAGTGGCAGAGGATCCCAGGACCAAGGTTCTCCAGCAGCCAGCCCCAGAATGCCAGTCTTTGGGAAAAAAGCATCACCTTGATGATGCCTTAATTTGGACTTTTTCCGTTGTTTAAGTGAACCCATCCAATAAATTGTATGGTATTTACTTGGGCAGCCAAGGAAACTGGAAAATATATATACAAATTAAATAAGTTATGAGCTACTTTCACTTTCATCTATAACATGTTAATTAGATTATATGGAGTCCTGCAAATGCAAATATTTGCAAGCATAAATCTAAGACAAAGAAGAAATGTTGTATGTGGCCAATTTACTCACAGCTTTTGAATTTCAGACCTCGCCCCTTATCGATGGTATCTGCTTTAACACTTTTAGATCTGATATTTTTAGCAGAGACTGCTCATCTTCAACAATGTTGTTTCTTCTTCTTCCTGGGCACACATTTAAATTACCTTTCCCAGTTCCCATGCATAGAATTGGTAGTTGCTGTTTGAATTCTAGACAATGGGAGTAGAAGTGATATGCATCATTTTAGGGCCTGGCCCTGTACTTCCTCAGACAATCCCTCATGTTATTTCCTTTTACTCATCCATACAGATGGAAGGAAAGTACTTCCAGGCTTCAAAATATGACATCACATGAGAAAGAAGCCTGGATTCCTGAGTCATCATCATGTAGTCTATAATTACTCTGGAGAGATGTGATTGTACCAAGAATGCCCACACTAGACTACAGCTCTGTAAAAAATAAACTTTTATTTTATAAACCATTGTAATATTTTGGAACTGTTTGTTATTGTAGTTAGTTTATTCTGCATAACACTAGTTTTACTGCCAAAACAATTTCTCATTCTAGGTTCCCCAAAATAATTAAAGTGGCATCATTCTGTAATCTACCTAATTATAACTTCTGACATTATTTTTTGTTTCTGTCTTTCATTTACCCAGGTTCTCTTTCATTTCTTTTTTCAATACTGGTCAGATTAATCAGTTTTTATGATTTCCCCCCAAAACTCTCTGAGTTCTCTTTTCTCAAAAAACACAACAGAATCCTAAGAAACTCCTCTTGCTAACGTCTGTTTCTGCAGACCATATTTGTACTGTATTCGTCTTTGGACTTAATTAGCTGGGCTTGAAAAACTTTTGGTTATATCAGTTCAATATGAATGAACTGGTGTGGTCAATGAGTCCCTTAAGGGTCTCATGCTGATTTTTGTTTCTATGCTTTTTACCTTTAGAATCAAATATGCATATTTGTAAATTTATATTCTTCATTAGCTATCTCAGGACTAACATGCCCAGAATGAAAGAGCACCCACTAGTTCTGATGTCCTTTGGCACCCACATAAATTTGAAATATTCTAATTGTTTAATAGGTGCATGGCAAAATGCAACCCTCCATTCCCAGTACCATCACCGATAGACAACAGTCAGCATTCTTGTAAAAGAAACATCAGATTCTTCAACTTCTCAGTTACTGCATAATTTATTATTAATTTTGCACATTCATGGACCAATGTATAAATGTTTTGTAAGAAATTAAGAAGAAAGCAGATAGCAAAGTTCAAATGTCAACAAGAGCTCTTCTAATCTGGGATAACTTCAAACTTACAGGAAAGTCACAAAAATAACATAAAAACAATATATAGAATTTCAACATACCTCGCAACATGATAACCAAATTTACCAACCACAGCATTTACACATATTCTCTCTCTTTCTCTCCCTCTCTTTCTCATTTACTTCCTAAATATTTGAAAAACAATTTCATTCATCATGCTCCTCTGTGTATCCATTATGCATTAATTCCCCCCTTGATTCTCTTCCTCAACCCTGGTAACCTGACTATACTTTCTTTCTCCATGAATTGGCTTAATTTAGTTATTTTACATAAGTGAAATTATACAATATCCATCTATTTATGTGTCCCTTATTTCACTCAACAGGGTAACTTGAAGATTCATCCATGCAATAGTATGCATCAGTTTCATTACATTTTAGGGCCGAATAATATTCCATTGCATGTATATACCACATTTTGATTATTCGTTCATCTGCTGATGAACCATTGAGCTGCTTCCATCTTTCGGCTATTGTAAATAACACTGCTTGAACATTGGTGTATTAATATTTGCTTGATCCTTTCTTTCATGTCTTTTGTGTATATATCTAGAAATGGGGCTACTGACTCATTGTAGTTTTATGTTTAACTTTCTGAGGAACCAGTAACTGTTTTCGATGGTTTCTGTACCATTTACCTTCATACCAATAATGCACTAACATTGCCATTTTCTAGATTCTAACCAGAAGTGGTCATTTTCTGTATTTTTTTTTTTTTCAGTTACAGCCATTCTAGTGAATGTGAGGTAGTGGCAAATTTTGGTTTTGGTTTGCATTTTTCTAATTGCTAATAATGTTGAGAATAATTTGATTTGCTAGTGCCACTTGTATATTGTCTTTGGAGAAATTTCTTTTCAAGTTCAATTTTAATTAGTCTGTTTATCTTGTCGAGTTGTAGGATTTCTTCATATATTTTGCATATTAAACTCTCATCGTGGATTAATATTTGGTTATTATATATTTATACATGTAGTTATATAACATATATGGTTTCCAAATATTTTCTCCCATTCTGTTTGTCTGTTGTCTTTTCACTTTCTTGATAACATCCCTTTCACCCCAAGAGGTTTTAATTTAGGTGAAGTTCAATTCATCTATTTTTCCTTTCTTTGCTCATGCTTTTGTTGTAAAGTCTCAGAATCCATTGCCTACTTTCCCTGTGTTTCCTTCTAACAATTTTAAAGTTTTGTCTCTTATGTTTAGGTTTCTGATCCGTGTTTTGTAGGAGCCAAAGGTTTAAAGCAAGACCTACAGAATTTGTTGCAAGCAGCTGGCCTCAGGATGGCGGCAGTAAATTGTGGAGATTGTTATGTAGAGCAGTCTGGGAGGAAGAGAATGTTTACCCCAAATGGTTATGCTAAGTATGAAGAACACTGAAAGATAAGAACTTTGCTCCCTCAGGAAATGCATGCATGCCTATTGACATCTTGTGGTATATAACCAGGATCTGGTTAAGAATAAAATTGTCTGATGTCTGATGTAGAGTTAAACTTCAGACCCCCTGAACCTATTTGTGTCTGTCTTTCTTTTCTTCCTTTTTCTCTCTCTTTCGCATCATTCCTTAATATCCTTCGAGCTCTGTTTCAACAGAAAGCAACATGTTTTGTTAAATTTTTTTATATCATGTGAGGTAGGGATAGACCTTCATTCTTTTGTCAATGAATATCCACTCTTCCCAGGGCCATTTGTTGAAGAGAGTATTCTTTCTCCATTGAGAGAATTTGGCACCATTGTAAAAAGTCAACTGGCCGTAGATCTGTGGGTTTATTTCTGCATTTGCAATTCAACTCCATTGGTATTTATGCCTGTCCTTGTGTCAGAGCCATATCTTCCTATTTCTTTAGATTTTCAATAAGTTAGAAATCAGGAAGTGTGGCGTCAACTTTGTTCCTCTTTTTCAAAGTAGTTCTAGCTATTTGGGGCCTCTTACTTTTCCGCACAAATTTTATGAATAACTTTCCCATTTCTGCAAATAAGGCTGTAGGAATTTTGATTGGTATTGCATTGAACACATAAATCACTTTAGATTATACTGTCATCTTAATGATATGAAACCTTCCAATTCCTTAACACAGGTTATCTTTACATTTATTTACATGTTCTTATTTACTTTCAGTAATGATTTGTGGCTTTCTGTGTATGAATCTTTTACATATTTGTCTAAATTTATTCCTAGATATTTTATTCTTTTAATTGTTATTGCAGCATAGTATTTTCTTGATTTCCGTTTCAGATTGTTTAGTGATGGAGTAAAGAAATACTATTGTTTTTTGTTTGTTTGTTTGCTTGCTTTATCTTGCACAGTGCTATTCTACTGAATCCATTTATTAGCACTAGTAACTTTCTTAAAATTTGGGGGGAATTTATATATATAGATATATATTTTATATATATATAAAAATTCCCCCCAAATTTTAAGAAAGTTAAGTATATATATATATATATATATATATATATAATCATGTAATCTGCATATTGGGATAGTTTTATTCCTTTCTTTACAACTGAAATGTTGCCTAACTTCTTTGGCTAGAGCATCCAGTACAATGTTGAATAGCAGTGGTGAACACAGGCAGGCATGTATTGCTCTTGATCTTGGGGAAAACTTTCAATCTTACACAATCAAGTATGATGTTAAGTATTGTTTTACATATATGCCCTTTATTCTGTTGAGGAAGTTTCCTTGTATTCTAAGTTTTCTAAGAATTTTATCAGTAAAGGTGCTGGATTTTGTCAAATGTCTTTTCTGCATCAACTGAGATGATTGAATATTTTTTTCCTTCATTCTATTAATGTAGCATATGACAATGATTCATTTTCTTATATTTAACCACTCTTGCATTCTTGAGATATATTGAATTTTGTGTTTGCCTATAATCTTTTTAATGTGTTGTTGGATTCAGTTTACTAGCATTTTATTGAGGATTTTTGCATCCTTATTTATAAGGGATATTAGTCTGCAATTTTTCTTTCTTGTAATATCTTTATTTGGCTTTGGTATTAAGGTGATTCTGGCTTCATAGAAGTATTCTCTCTTCTTTAATTTTTTAGTGAGAATTTGAGCAGATTTGTGTTAATTCTCCTTTGAATGCTTAGTAAAATTCACAGTGAGGTAATCTGGCTTTTACCAACTGTCTCTTCAGTTTTCTCTTTTCTCTTCCAAGAAATATTTAAGAAGTGACAACTATGTGCAAAAAAGTATGGTAGATAATTAGAGGAATTGTATTAGTTACATCTTGCTGTATGACAAATTAACCCAAGCAGTGATATAAAATAATAAATATTTACTATATTACTATTTCTGAGAATCAGGTATATAAGAGCACTTATCTGGATGGCTCTGGTTTGGGGTCTTTCAAGATAATGTTTCAGTCACTTTGAGGTCCGGGACTAGAGGATCCATTAACCAAGACGGCTCAGTCACACAGTTGTTGGCTAGTTTTAGTTCTTTACCAGCTGAGGTGCTTTATAGCCATATATACCCCAGAAACACATGTTCTTAAAATGATTTCAGTATAAACCTATAGTGAGTAAGACTTTTCAATGAGGTAACTTAAGTTAAGTTGTGGCCTACGTCAGGTAGAATAGGTCTGAATCCTATTGTTGGAATCATGAGAAGAATGAAATTCACATAGGAAGAAAGCTACAAGCAGCAAAACCTGAACATGAATGGAACCCAGGAGAGAACCAAGAGACCAGAAGACTCTACCGTGTTCTTTGCCATGTGAAAAGCTGTTCTGATTTGCTAAAGCTGCCAGAATGCAATATATCAGAAATGGGTTGGCTTTTACAATGGGGTTGTATTAACTTACAATTTACATTTCTTAGGCCATAAAAATATCCAACTCAAGGCATCAACAGGATGATACCTGGACTCTGAAGACAGGCTGTCAGCATCTGGGACACCTCTATCACATGAGAAAGCACATGACCAGTGCCTGCTGATCTTTTGTTCCTGAACTTCATTGCTTTCAAATTCTGATTCCAGTGGCTTCCTCTCTGAGCTTCTGTGGACCCTTTGCTAGCTTCTCCAGGGCTTTTCTTGATGATCTTCTCTTAATTTCACCTCTCAACTTCTCTGGAGCTTTTCTGATCTCTCTAGGCTCCATGTCTTTTAAAAGAACTCCAGCAAGGGGATTAAAACCCAACTTGAATTGTGAGTTACATCTCAATTGAAATAACCAAATCAAAAGGTCCCACCCATAATAGGTTTGTACCCACAAGAATGGATTACAAAAGCATGGCCTTTTCTGGGGAACATAATAGCTTCAACCCAATGCACAAGCAAAGGACCAATTATCTCCAGCAGCCAGGCCTAGAATGCTACAGTCTTCAGTAAGAAAGCATCGCCTCAATGATGACTTGATTCAGACTTTTTCATAGCCTCAAACTGAGCAGATAAATTCCTGTTGTTTAACCCAAACTATTTGATGATATATGTTTGAGTAGCCTAGGAAACTAAAGCACCAGCTATAGGGCATCTCAGTTTCTCAATATGTAGACTTCTCCATATGATTGCTGGAATAGCTTTACAACATACTAGGAGTTTTCTGCAAAGCGAGCAAAAATTTCGACAGTCAAATTATATCGTCCAAAACACCATCAGTTTAGACCATCTTTTTCAGCCCAAGCTGTCATTGTTTCTGGCAATGTAATTCTTTTAAAAGTGTTTGGATCTCATGTTATTCTTATGACACCAAAATTTGCATCCATAAATTTCTTTGATATAAGTCCTTTTCTGCTTTAGAATTCTGCTAAGGAAACATTACATTAAGCTTCTTATTAATGTTATTATTTGATTTAGAAGATCTTTGAGGGACACAATTTAATTCTTTAGAAGGCCTTTATCTGACTATTATTCTGAGGCACCACCCTCAATATTTTTGAGGCCTTACCAGATTCTACAGTCACAACCTTGATTTTAGATCTTTAAGCTATGATTTTCTCTGTCAGTGTCCTGGATAAGGTCTTTGCTTAGAAGTTATGTTCTGTTTTCACTTTTTGTTCTTGTTTTTCTTTTTTTTTTTTTTTGAAATTTAAACAATGTTTTCTATTTGGAAAGGTTGAGAATTTTCAAAGCAATTGTATTAGTGTTCACTAGTAAAACAGAACCAACAGGAGATAATTGTAAATATGAGATTTTATAAAGGTATGTCACACAACTGTGGGGATGCACAAGTCCAAATTCCATAGGGCAGGCCATGTGCTGACAACTCCTATAAAGGTCCTAATGAATCCCCCAGAAAAGGCTGGATGGCTGAAGCAGAAATAGAGATTCTCTTTATGACTTCTCCGTTAAAGCCTTCATCTGATTAGATTAAATACCACTAATTGTGCAAGACACTCCCCTTGGCCAACTGCAGACATAATCAGCCATGGGTGCAATAAATATAGTGATAAAAAAGAAAAAAAAGAAAGCAGACTACTGATTTATTGACCAGTAATGAGAAGTCCTTACAGTAATGATTATGTCAGTGTTTGCTTGACCAGACTACTGGGCACCATTACCTAGCCAAGTTAGCACATGAAACTAATCATAACAGCAATCAAACTTAGTTCCTTTGTGGTTAACAGTACTTTCTTTATTTCATCTTTCTCTCACATTGTACTATAAACATTAAGAAGAAACTAGGATGCATCTTCAACACTGGGCCTGTAAAATTCCTTAGCTAGAGCTCCCAAGTTATCAGGTACATTTTTTACTCGCCATCATATTGTTGGCAACAGTGTTACTATTCTCTGTGCTACTTCATCAAGGACCCACTTTCTTCTATGTTACAGTAAGATATTACTTGTTTTCTATTCAGTCCTCATATACACCCTCCTAAGAAGCCATCATCCTTCTACAAAGAGTTTCTTCAAGGCCCTTAAACTTTTTACTACTTCTCTTCTCAAAGTTCTACCAGCTTTCATTCACTGTCGGGTTGCCAAGCATGATCAGATTTTACATTTTTGTCATAGCAGCATGATGAATCACTTTCAGGCACTAGAATTTGTACTAGTTATGAATTTGTTTTGGAAGTCATACTATATCATTTCCACTGTATTCTATTAGTTAGCAGTAAGTCATTAAGTACAGACGACTCCAAGGGAAGGGGATCTAGGTTCACTCTGGAGGGCAGAATGTCAAAGAGCTTTATTTTAATTCATTTCATAAAACACTTGAGGAAGAAAAAGTGAATGACATATCCTTTTTCTTCTAGGCTTTCACAACTATTAAAAGTAATACATACATAAATAAGCATGACACAACATAAAGTGTACCCAAATAGGATTATGTGAAATGCTTTTTTAGACACAGAGAAAGGGATAATATATTTATGTAGTTTGGATAAGATTGTAAACTTGAAGAATAAGTAGCAAATCACAGTTTGGAGAAATTGAGAAATGATATTCTAGGTAGAGGCGACAGCATGAGAGGAATCTGAAGTGCGTGGAGAGTGTGGTCATTTTGGGGAATGGTTCTAATAATCCATGAGAAATAGCTCTAAAGAGTGAAGAGTTACTGGATATGTTATTAGCTGGCATCCAGGTGTGAAGAGACATTTGTTGGGATACATTTTTATTTGAACTAAAAATCCAAGTAGGATTGGTTTTTACAAATGTGATATTTCTTTGAGTATTCATATTTTACTGCAAAATGCATGTAGAATTCCATGTTATTCTTTAATAAATCAGTATTTTATTTTTAAAAATTACCAGAAATCCATGTTATTCTTTAATAAATCAGTATTTTATTTTTAAAAATTACCAGATCCTTAAGTAAAAATTACAATTCTTTGAACAGATACAATTGCTCATAATATGGTTTCACATACAGTTTGCACAATGCTGAAGATTCTTTAATCCAACCACATATGCAAATCATGACACTGTCAACAATGCAAAGCATAGTAAAATATATTTGAAGGAGTTACCAAAATCAGACATATGATTGAGAAACTTAACTCTGGGTCTAATGAAGCATATAATTTTTATTTTGGGAAATTAGGAATTTTATGTTGAAGGTTATTATAAGACATAGTTGATATTTGAACAAGAAAAGGAACAACTTTGTGAGAGTTTCGGGATAATGGACTGCACACTGGAATTAATTATGCTAATTAATAAATAGTGAATTATTTATGTTTTATGAAGTGTTCATTTTCAAACAACTGGCTCTGATAACTTTGTACATAGAATGTATTTCCCTCTGGGATCCACCCATTCACTTCTTGGTCCATTTTGTGACAATCACCATTGGAGAGAACTGTGTAAAACAATGTAGACAAATTCTCCTCCAAAGATTCTACTTCATTCTTTTATAATGATTTGCTATTTACATATCTAATTAAATTACTTTAATTTGCAGCAATATATTTAATTATTTTTTTAGACAGAAAGACTTAAGGGAATAATTTGTAACCTTAAAATTGCTGTGTTGAAGAGGCCAAAATCTGGTTCAGAGATTAGATATTATGCCTATGGAATAATAATGCAACAAGCTCTTTATCCATAAGGACATTTTCACAAAAAGAAAGTAAAAAATTTACATTGCTCACATTTTATTTACAAAGGAAAAATGGAATATTTTCCAAATAAAATCAAAATATTTATTAACAATATATAAAACAAACGTTCCTTCCACCCATATATTTTCACCTTCTGCTGTTCACTTCTGCTCCTGAAGAAACTCATGTAGACAGTAAAATCTGCCTCTCAATCCATCCCATGAACCCACTTTTTGAGGTGCCAGAGTAAGAAATAGCACAGCTGCTACTTAAATCCTGTTTTTTAAGACAACGACAGGAATCATGTATACTGAGAAGATGCGGATGTTTAAATGCCTTACTTATCTTCCATTAACAGTCAATTAGCCTGAGGAGAAAACTTTTAGTAGAAGGTGTGGGAGGAATTGTCAGAATGCTTACTGGAGGCGGATCAAAAAGTCATAATGAGCTCCATGCCAAGATGCCTCCTTCTCCCCAAATCCCCATGAAATCTTGACAATCCTGGAGTAAAGCAGATGTGATTCTATATGCTTGAAGCAGAAGGAAGAAGGAAAGAAAAAAAAAAGACCAAAAAACAAAACAGAACTAGCAATTTGGAAAGAATTCACTTAGGGAGGAGGAAATAACGTCATCATTAAAGAATGGAAAATAACTGAAACTAAGCCAGAGAAAAGGCTTCACAATAGCAATGACTTAAAGTCTTTAATTGGAGTCAGGAAAACTGTGCTGGACTTTTATAAGCCCTTCAGAAAGGTAATGTATAGCCCATAAGAGAGAAGATATACAAAACAGTTACTTTGGAGACTTCCTCTTGATTTACATTTCAACAAAACTTGCACTTAGAACATGTGAGTCACTACTATCAAGGGAGTTTGGTGTTTTACTGAGGCTATAAATCCAACTTTTCACATAAGATAGGCTGTTCCAAATAGTAGATCAGGATGTATCTGAAGTTATATAACCCTTATATCTAGATCATTGCTTGCTAGAAGTTAGGAAAGTGAAGTATGGAGTTGAGGTTAAGAGCTTTAGCTCTGTAGTGGCAGGAATTTTAAATGCACATTCTTCAATCTGTGAAAGGTCTTAGGCAAAGTATTGAGTTTTTTTTTTTTTCTTTTTTTGTTTTCTTCTTAGTGTGCATGGGCAGGCTCCGGGAATAGAACCTGGGTCTCTGGCATGGCAGGTGAGAACTCTGCCACTGAGCCACCATTGCACCACCCCAGAGTATTGAGCTTTTAAAAGAATTTTAAATGGATACTTACAGAAAGTTGGAGAGAAATATATAGGGAAGTCCAGTGAACCATGCACCCAGACTTCCCCAATGTTAACATCGTGCATCTATATATATAAACATAGAACAATATCAAAATAAGGATTGACATTGGTACAATTCATAGATTATATATGCTGTCATTTGTTATGGATTTATGTGTGTTTGTGTGTGTGTGTGTGACCTTCTGTGCAATTTCAACACAAGTACCTCATGTAAATACCACCACAAACAATATACTAAGCTATATCATCACTGGAAGCCTCCCCATGTTCCCACTTTACAGCCACATCCATCCCCTTCCCAACACTCCTAACTCCTAGCAACCCTAACCTGTTTCCCGTATCTATGAATTTGTTGCATCAAGAATGTTATATTGATGGAATCATAAAGTACATAAAATTTTGAGGCTTTTTTTCAGTTATTATAATTTCCTTGAGATTTATCCAAACTTTTGAATGCATTAATAGTATGGTCCTTTTTAATAATGAATAGTGTTACATGGAATGGATATACCACAAATCATTTAACCATTGTTCCATGAAAGGGCACTAGTGTAGTTTCCAATTTGAAGATATTACAAATAAAACTGCTATGAACATTCATATACAAGTTTCTCTGTGAATGTAAGTTTTATTTCTCTGGGATAAATGCCCAAGTATGCAACTTTGGGGGCTTACAGTAAATCTTTTAGTTTTAAAAAAAATTTCAAAGATATTTTCCAGAGTGGTTGTAGCATTTTACATTTCCACAAACAGTGTATGAATGTCCAATTTGTGTCCTCACCAGAATTTGGTGTTATTGCCAAATTAATTCTTTATTGTAGCCATTTTTTATAAATGTGTAGTGTTATCTTATTGTGGTTTAATTGCATTTTTTCTAATGGCTAATGTGGTGATTTGAAGCCAAATGTGCTCCAAAAAAACATGTTCTTCAGTCTACTCCATTCCTGTGGGTATGAACCCATTGCAAATCGGACCTCTTACTTCAGTTAAGGTGGGGTCCACTTCACTCAGGATGGGTCTAATCCTATTACTGAAGTCCTTTCTAAACAGAATGAAATGCAGACAAAGGGTGAAGAAAGTCATGGAGAGCAGCCAGAAGCTGAAATTCAATGGAGCCCGGAGGAGAAAGCAGAGGCCAGGAGAGGGAACAATTTTCACTGCCATTTGACAGAGAAACAAAAGTCCAAGGATAGCAGGCAGCCAACTCCAGAACACCACAGTTGTCGGGGAGAAAACATCACCTTGATGATGCCTTGATTTAGACATTTTTCTGGCGTCAAAACTGCAATCTAATAAATTGCCATTGTTTGGCTGGACCCATTTCAAAATATTTGCTTGAGCAGCCTGGGAAACGATAAAGTAGCTAGTTACATTGACTATCCTACTGCATGTTTTTTTGGTATCTGTATATCTATCTTCAGTGAAATGTCAATTCATATCTTTGATCTTGTATCTGATACCCTTGTTGAACTCACTTATTAGTTTTAGGTTTGTAAGTTAGTTTTAAATATTCCTTGGTATTTTCTGCAAAGTCAATGAGCACCTTCTTTAAAAAGACACGGTTGTATTTTATCCTTTCTGATCTGTTTGGCTTTCTTTTTCTTGCTTTATTGCATAGGTTAGAACTTCAGTACATTGTTAAAGAAGAACAGCCAAGATGGGCATATTTGCATTGTTACTAATCTTAGAGGGAAATCATTCTATCTTTCACCATTAACTATAATGTTAGTATAATGTTAGTAAGAGTTTTGTGTAACTATCTTTACCAAACTGAGGAAAGTCCTTTCTATAGCTTGTTTGTTGTGGTATATATCCTAAATGGGTGTTGACTTCTTTGAAATGCTTTTTCTGCATCACTTGATATGATCACATGATTTTTTTTCTTTAGCTTGTCTATATGCTAGATTACTATGCTGGTTTGAAACTATTATGTAAGGATATAGATTCAAAGATTTCAAGGAAATTCAATAGATTTCAAGAAATCCATGTTTTAATCTTGATGCAATCTTGTGGGAGCAGCCATTTCTTTTAATCCTGATTCAAAACCATAGATTGGAAACTTTTAATTAGATTATCTCCATAGAGATGTGACATGCCCAATTGTGGGTGTGACCTTTTAGGTACATGGAGATGTGACTCCACCCATTCCATGTGCATCTTGATTAGTTCACTGGAATCCTCTAAAAGAAGAAACATTTTGGAGACAGTCAGAGCCTACAGAGAATTGACAGAAACTTCAGAGCCCAGAGCTGACACAAATGTCAACACTTGGAGACAGAGAAACAGCGATTTGGAGATGCTTGGAGCCCAAGAAACATCAGCATGAGATATTAAGCAAGCCAGAGCCTGAAAAGAGTGAAAGGAAGCCAAGAGATGAAAGCCAGTCCTGGAGAAGCAAAGTTATGAACACTGAAAGCAATGGAGTCCAGGAGCAAGGGACCAACAGATACCAGCCAGGTAACTCAACAGTTGACAGAGGTGTTCTAGATTCATCCTTCCTTGAATTAAGATATCTTTCCCTGGATGTCTTAATTTGGACATTTGATAAGCTTAGAACTGTAAACTTGTAACTTATTAAACCCCCATTTTTAAAAGCCATTCCAGATCTGGTATATCACCTTCCAGCAGTTTGCAACTAATACAATTACATTGATTGATTTTTGGATGTTGAACTAGCCACACATATCTAGAATAAAGTTCACTTGGTTGTGTTGCATTACTCTTTCTCTACAGTGATGGATTTGGTTAGCTAATATTTTGTTGAGGACTGTGCAGGCGTTGGTACCCCAGAAGAGCCATGTCCTTTAACCATCATTCAGCATTACTGGGTAGAATCTTTTTTATTATTTCCATGGAGATGTGGCCCACCAAATTGTGGTGTTCTTTTTTTTTTTTTAATTATATGGTTTCCATGGAGATGTGTCTCCACCCAGTCAAGGTGAGATTGCTTAAAGGAGCCCTTTAAGAAGGAATGATTTTGTTAAAAGCTTTAGAGACACCAGAAACAACAGAGCCCATGCAGCTAGAAGCCTTTGGACATGAAGAAGGAAAACACCCCTGGGGGATCTTCATGAACAAAAAGCCTGGAGAGAAAGCTAGCAGATGTCACCATTTGTCCTCCCAGCTGAGAGAGAAACTCTGAACTTCATTGCGCTTTCTTGAGTGAGGTAATGTCTTATAGGTGTCTTAATTTGGACATTTTCGTAGCCTTGCCTTAATTTAGACATTTTCATGGCCTTAGAACCATAAACCTGCAACTTAGTGAATTTCCCTTTTTCAAAGCCATTCTGTTTCTGGTGTATTATATTCCAGAAGATTTCAAAGTAGAACAAGCACTGTTATCTGTAAGTTCATGAAAGATATCAGTGTGCAGTTCTTTTTTTATACTGTCTTTGGCCTTATGCAGTCAGTTGGGGAATATTTATTTAATTTTTAAAGACTCATTGCCCCCCACCTGTTAAATATGGTGTATTAGTTAGCGTTCTCTAGAGAAACAGAATCAACAGGAAACACTCACAAATATAAAATTTATAAAAGTGTACATGTAACTGTGGGAACACAGAGTCCAAAATCTGCAGAGCAGGCTGTGAAGCTGATGAGTCCGATGGAGGGTCTGGATGAACTCCACAGGAGAGGCTCACCGGCCAAAGCAGGAAGAGAGCTTGTCTCTTCTGAATCCTCCTTAAAAGGCTTCTAGTGATTGGATTAAGCATCACTCACTGCAGAAGACACTCCCCTTGGCTGATTACAAATGGAATCACCTGTGGATGCAGCTGACATGATCAAGATTTAATTCTATGAAATGTCCTCATGACAATGGACAGACCAGCACTTGCCCAACCAGACAAACAGGTACCACCACTGGGCCAAACTGACACATGAACTTGACCATGACATATGGTGAATCATCTTCCTCATCTGTACAATAGGGATAATATTTTTTAAGTTAATGAGAATATGTAAAAAGTAAATACTTTGAAAAGTACTAACTTAGAATCTGAAATAGAGAAGACTTTCAATAAATGGAAATCAGAGATATTTATATTGATCTGATACCCAAAGCACTGAGAAAGCACTGAGAAAGAGATCTGAAATTCAGGATTTTTCCTCCCTTCTGCATTCTGCAAGTGTTGTATTCCAACTGCTTATAAGTTTTACTCCCAATAACCATCTTCTTGCAGCATATGTGCCATGACCTGCATCCGGACCACTATTAAAGAGAAGATGTTTTTTATAATGAGTGTTCTGGTTTGCTAGCTGCCAGACTGCAACACACCAGAGTTGGATTGGCTTTTAATAAAAGGGATTTATTTCATTAGTTCTTCAAAGGAAAGGCAGCCAACTTTCAACTGAAGTTCTTTCTTATGTGGGAAGGCACAGGGTGATCTCTGCTGGCCTTCTCTCCAGGCTTCTGGGTTCCAACAACTTTCCCCGGGGTGATTCCTTTCTGTACCTCCAAAGGCCTGGGCTGAGCTGCAAGTGCTGAGATGAGGTGCGCTGAGCTGCTTGGGCTGTGCTATGTTGGGCTCTCTCATTTAAGCACCAGCCAGTTAAGTCAAACATCATTCATTGCAGCAAGCACACCTCCTAGCCAACTGCAGATGTAATGAGCAACAGATGAGGTTTACGTACCATTGGCTCATGTCCACAGCAACAGAACTAGGTGCCTTCACCAGGCCAAGTTGGCAACTGAATCTAACTACCACAATGAGAAATCAAGATCAATCTGATGTAGAACATCGAGATTAGAACTAGAGAATTCTGAGAAGAACTAAATGCAAGCAACTCATGCAATGACATTAGGCAAGAACCAAGAGGAGAAAAAAAGAAATTGAGATTAAGAAATGGAGATTGCATCCTCTTGTTATTAAAAATCTGTCCTGGGCCCAATAAAATAAGTATCCCCTCGGGAGTTGTTTATAAAAGGAAAATCTCATGCTCCATCCCAGACTTACTGAATCAGAATCTGCATTTAACAGGATTCCAAGTGATTCCTATGTACAGTACTTATTGATAAAACAACAGCTTATGCAGCAGAATACAGAAACTGAAGCAGTACACACATACACTCACAATGACTTCTCCATTTTTATTTATTCCCTTCTGTGTTAGAATTATTGCAATAATGGTTCCACTGGCTTACCTTAGGAAAAAAAGGAAGATGAAACACTAAGCTGATAAACATACTGCTGAACTATTTGGGACTTTTTTTTTTTTTTTTTGCTCTTTATTATAAAGTTTTGTTTTTTGTGATTGTCAAAATAGTGCTCATAGCTTGAGAATTAAATACAGTGGCAAATTCTCAATTTCAAACTTCAAAGCCTTATTAAATTAGTTGGCAAGTACTTGCTATTCTTATATTCAAAGAAATGAAGAAAAAGGAAGAAGTTGAGCTATTATTTACTTTTGAGTACTGCATATTGTTTTTTTTGGGTATTGGGAGTTAACAATTTCAAAAATGTTCTCCATTTAGGCTTTCTATTTTCCCCGTGAATGGGACATAACGATAAGAGGTAAAGGCAGTTTGCAGGACTGAGAATCCGGAAAGAGAAATGTAGTGGTAAGATATTAACATTATGCAAAAATTATGAGTCTTCTCTTTCAGAGGCCTAGTATCAAATTAATTAACTTACTATTGGCATGGTTAAAAAGGAGTTACATTAAAATGTATGATCTTAAAAACAATATAAATTATTGTAGAGTGAATTATATCCCCCCCACTGGATCTCCTATTTCATATATAAATTTGTCCAATTACTTTGGAATTATTTGCTCAGATTTTCCATATTCTGTTTCCCAATATTGCTTTTTTTCCCCACCCTAATCTTATGGTGGTCACTCTGTGAAATAAGAATTAGGATAGCAATATTCCCTTGAACTTTTAAGTTAAAATTTCCATGGAATCAATTGGTCAACAGAAGAGTAAACAACTACCATACTTCATGTTTTGTTTTTGTACTATGGATGTAGTAGGGAGGGGTATGGAATTAGCACAGTTCTTTTGTAGCCTTGAAATGGGACTACACCTCCACAAACGCAAATATTTTGTTTTTCAAATCCATTTTCTGTTGAGCAAGTCTAAAAGTGTCTATTTCTGATCCAAAACTCTTTCTGCAAATGACCCTGAAAATATTTGTGTGTCAGTGTCACTTAGCATTTCCAACCACGGGCTCAAAAACATGCTGGGTGATGACGGGATTTTAATACTAATGATATCAACTTTTCTGTCCTGCAGGGAATCAAGATCCTATGTCTAATTCCCTTCTCATGGTAGTTTTCTCCTTTAACTAATGCAAGCAACTTATTCATGTCCTTATAGACTTCCATTTAGAGATGCAGTATTTTCTTGTCACAATATATGAATTGAGCTTAGCCTAATTTACATGTCTTTAAGTGCACATCTTGCTGCAAAAACAAAATGTGAGAATCATACCTCAGTGTTGTATAAAAGTATGCCAATTTCAATACTCTTATGGAACTGTTTGCTCTGTTTCTCACAGCATCTCTTTCCTGTTTTTTGTAGTTAGATCCCAGTTCCTACATTTATTATATCAGCATCACCTTTGCTCCCTCATCTTTGCTATAGATGAATTAATATATATTTCTTTAAATCTTGTTATTCATTTTAAAAGTTAAGCATTTACATATCATTTGACAAGTACTTTCCACGACATTTCTGTCCTTTAATAAGTGCTTAAATGCAGTTTAAATTGGCAATATTCGTTAATCATAATACGTCAATAATATATGTATAGATCTTTTTAAAATTTAGGCCTTTAGATATTCAAATAATTTAACGTGAAATTCAGAAACAAAATTACTATGTAATTATGACCTTGACAGTAGAGGATTCAGACTACATACGGCACTGGGTAGGACCCACACTGGATTAACAGACTTCAAACCCACCCTGGAAGCCAACAATTACAGCTTAAAACAAGATCCAATGTTTTTAAAGCAGCGATATAAATTTTAGCATATATATGCTAAGGATAATGTATTATAGAAAAAAACTGAGTGGAATAATAGACATTATGTTGTCAGAGACTCAAAGTAGCACTTCTCCACAACTTCCACAACATACAAATAATCTGACCTTTATTTTATTATGCTTGCCAAAATCAACACATTTTTAATTGTGTCATGTAGATATTAAACTATATTAAAGTTTCCATAAAATTTAAAAATATAATTCAAAGAATGAAAATTAACTCAGCAAGTCTTGCTCTTACTAAATTAATGCTGTTCCTATCACTCCTAATAGAACTGCAAGAGTTCATGCAGCCTGAGACCTTTGGAGTTGAAAAAAGAAAACGCCCCTGGGGAAGCTTCATGAAACAAGAAACCAGGAAAGGAAGCTAGCAGATATTGGTTTGTTTGCCATGTGCCTTGCCAGTTGAAAGAAATCCTGAACGTCACTGGCCTTCTTGAGCCAAGGTATCTTTCCCTGGATGCCCTAGGTTGGACATTTCTATAGCCTTGTTTTAATCTTGGATATTTTCACAGTCCTAGAACTATAAACTTGCAATTAATACATTCCCCTTTTTAAAAGCTGCCCCATTTCTGGTATATCACTTTCCAGCAGCTTGTAAACTAGAACATAGGTACTGTCTTGAGCCTCTGTTATCTTTGGTTTGTCTTACTATCCATTCTCCCAGAGCCTCTTGCCCTTTGCTTTAGTTTTGCTTTGTTCTACTTCTACCTCCTGGCCTCAGTGCCTATCAGTCTCTGCCCAACCACTGCTGTCCACAGCCCCCACACCATCCATATGCTTCAACCAGAACCCACAGCTGGTCCCAAATGATAAGTTACCATCTCTACCACCTTTACCACCTTTTAATCCCCAGCCCCTTTCCCTTTTCATGCACGTTTGCTTTAAAGTAGCCAATCCTTGACTTCCCCAAGAAATCTACTAACTGACACCCCTGGACCACCATAAAGACACAATCCTATGGGTCCTTCTTAGATTGTTTGTGTAAGCCCCACCTGCTGTTTGAGCCCCAGAGCTGCTGGCACTTCCTGTCTTAACTTACGGGTCCTCTCCACTTCCAGGATCTGTAAGTAACAAACTATTTTGCTTCATGCATTGTTGCTTCTGGGTCCCCATTTGGTTGTAACTGACCTCCACCCAAACACAAATTTAAAAACCTATTTAATCAATCTGGAACAGGGGGCCTCTATATACACCCACCCATCACACTAAAGTAAAATGTTAAATTTTTTTTTAACTTAAAAGTCATCATTTTTTATGTAGCAAAATAAAGCTGAGTTCTATTTTATTTTGTTTTCTGTAAACATTGTACCAATTATTGGCCTTTCTTGTTTTGTGATTGAAGCAAAGTTTAAAAGCTTCCCCTGCTTCTGCAACCTTTGGCTCACTCCTAAATCTAATTTCACTGTCAATACATTTAGAGATTTAGGGCAATGTTCATTTTGCTTTTGTGGGGTGTGTGGGGGTGTGTGCATGGTCCAGGAATCAAACGTAGGTCTCCCACATGTAAGGCAAGCATTCTACCACTGAACCACCTGTGTACCTCATTTTGCTTTTATCCGCGCACCTCATTTTGCTTTAATCTTTTTTTCTTCTCCTTTTGAAATCTGAACTTGTTAGAACAATGCACATGCTTCCACAGTGTATATAGATAATTGCTTTTCTTTTCAGTATCTCATTAGGATCCTTTGATATTTTTAACATTAGTTTTTACAAAAATTGATCTTCAGTATATTTCTTTTTATATTCTCAGTCTGTAGTGTGATGCCTAATATTTCTATAAAATGCTTAACATATTTCCTTAAATATATATGCAGATATATAGTGATCCATCTCACTTTTCTACTTATTTTTTTAAAATCATGGTCACTGTGTGCCAATAATATGGTTCCATACCCTAAACTATTTCTTAGTTATTGTCCATTAATAAGGTTTACTGGATTTTCAGTCCCTTGGCTACTTAGCCCAGCAAACAAATAATGATAAATAAAGGACCCATTCTTCTGCTTTAATTAAATGTAATCTCTAGTCAAAGATTGCTTCAAAATTTTTCATTTCCCCTGTATGTGTTCCTGCTCTGCTAATGGTATCACTACCATATTTATCTTGATTGAGTGTCTAAGCTTTGGTGATAAATTAACCATAACATCTAAATGGCTTAAAAACAATGAAATAAAATATTTATATTTTGCTCTTGTTATATATTCTCATAAATAAAATATTCCCTACCTAAAATTCACAGTGAGCCAACTTATCAATTAAGTGTGTGGGGAGAATAAAGATATTCAAAAATGTGCAAGATTTTCAAAATTTATACCTATAAATACCTTTTCTCCATAAAAGCAAGAGAAGTACATGGAAAAAAAAAAACAATCAGTTGCTAAAACTGTATTTCAGAATATTTATTTATGTAAAACAGTAAATATGCAAGATATAGTCATTCTCTTTTATATAAATCGGTAGGGTTTTTTTCCAAGGAAACTTGTAGATAAATACTGTATTAAAGGCCTCTTCTTTTGTTTTTTTCTTTATCTACAGATCTCATTGGTAAGCTGATTCTTATTCACTTCAGTAAATATCTATATAAAGAAAATTAAGTAAATTAATGTTCTGTATGGTCCTCAACGTTCAAATAACTTTCTTTGTATTATAAATTATAACATTTCATAATGTTTTTTAAGAAGAATCTTACTAAGTTGAATCCAGAGTTTCAGAAAAGGTTTCACCTAGTGCCTGGCAAACTAAGTGAGAGTAGAAACATGGAAAGGAAAGAAGTTATTTTGGATTTATAAAATGATTTTTGAAGAGTGCATATTAAGCTATGATTATAACAAATCACTTAATTCTCCACACTATACCATCAGTAGGAGTCTCCCTTTACTTTCCTTATACCTGAAAATAGTCATTTATCTGGAGGTGGAGAAGATTATTGAAGGAAATGCTCTTCTGAGTATAACTAGGATGTAAGGTCAATGAGAACAATGGATTTTGCATCTTTTCCTCTCCCTCTAGTGTATAGTCAGCACCTGGAAGAGTGCCTGATATGCTGCACACACAGTTGCCTGAATAGATGAAATAACTGATGGATGAATGAAGGACAAGACATAGGAGAGTGACTAACTGGTCCTCAGGATATTGCAAAGGAGAGGTCCCAGGATTATATTTGTACTCAGGTACAGGGGGCAGCCCAGCCAGTTTATAGTAAGTCAGATGCTTTTAAAATGATTTTTTACAGGACAATGAAATTAATAAATTAACTGATGCAGTAGGTTAATTATGAGATGATGTAATCAATATGCAAAAGTTTTGTGTTGGATTAGATATGCATATATGAAAACTAAACAAACAAATAGGCAGGAGAATTAACTCCAGAAGAAATGTATAAGAGGGGATAAAACAGAAAGAAAAAAAGAAAGAACTAAGTACTTATGCTCCATAGTGGAAATTAAAATATAGACCCTCTCCCCAAATACCAATACTAATATAAGCTTATTATCTAGAAACATGGAGTTGATTTCTGAAATAATCAATTAAGAGATATAGAAACCATTGTTTGAGAAAGAATTTGGGGGAGTGCTGTTTTTCAAAATAAACTTGTAGAAATAGTTGACACATCTTAGTATATGCAAATATAAGTGACAAAAGTGAAAACAAATAAATAGAGATGATCTCTTTGTGCCAGATACATGTCCCAAACCTTTACATCTCACCCCAGAAAGTCTCTGCATTCATCTTCCTCTGTAACCAACATCACTAGTGATTATTTCTTCTTGAGGTAACAACATGACTTTTTCTACCTTCTCACAATTGCAAAATCTATTATTGTTGCACCAGAAATTGGCCTGCTAGTTCTTTTTAATACTGAAAAAGTCTCATAACTTGTGGAGGATCCAGTACTACCCTTTGAATCTTGTTTATAGCCTTTCTAATAATTTTCTGCCTTTCATGTTGCTGAGGATTATCATTAACTTACTTAGAATAGTGTTCTTCCTGTATTCCATCTTGAATTATTTGTTGTATCCAGTCAAGGAACACGACTTGCCATCCTTCAAATTTCTTTTGTATCAGTACATCTTAGTTTGCCAGGATTCTATTAACAATACCACAGTGGATTGACAAATACAATGGGAATTTATTATCTCATAGTTTCAGGGCTAGCAGTCCAAAATCAAGGTATTACATGGCCGTGCTTTCTCCTCAAGGTGTGCAGCGTACAGGTGCTGGCTTGTTGCCATCTCTGGGACTCCTTGGCTTGCATCTCTACCTCCAAGTCAAGGTCCTTGATTGCCACCTATGCTTTCTCCTCCAGGTTCCCCTGACTTCTGGCTCCAGGTTCCACTATGGCCCTCTGATTTCTGACTTCCACTTACTTCTCCTAATAAGGCTCTAGTAAAATGGGTTAGTATCCACTCTGATTCAGTTGGCCAACCTTAACTAATAAGGATATCTTCAAAAGGTCCTACTTACAAATACATTCACACCATAGGAACATAGATTACGATTAAGAACACATCTTTTTAGTGGGTACGTAACTCAGTCTACCCCATAACATAAACTTCATGACAAGGGCACCTACCGGATAACCAACACAAACAGGAATAAAAACTTTACACATATATTTCAGGACATTGAATCACATGGCCTGGCATGTATACTTCCTAGGGTCCAACAAACTTGAAATGTTTCCTTTTTTATTTTCTCCTTCCCCTCAGGCAATATGTGTGATACATTAAGAAAATCCATCTGTCAGTCTATCATCCTTACATTCAACTATGTCCAATTTCTCAGGAATGTATTGTTACTACTTTCATTCAATTACTGTTGATTTATCTGTTCTTCCAGAAAAATCTCCTTCCAACTCATTT
This sequence comes from Tamandua tetradactyla, assembly GCF_023851605.1. Lineage (NCBI taxonomy): Eukaryota > Metazoa > Chordata > Mammalia > Pilosa > Myrmecophagidae > Tamandua > Tamandua tetradactyla. The sequence continues at coordinate 27,449,566 of NC_135340.1, forward strand.
TGCATCTGAATAATTCACTAAGCAGCTGCTAATATCTAAATCTGATAGCCACTCTTCAATCTATAACTTGACTTGCTTTGGCTTCTCTGTCAATCACTCCCTTTCCTTTAAATTCTCACTTCATAATTTCTAGGACACCGATTCTTTTCCTGCCACTATAACTATTTGTTCTCAGTACCCTCACTGCTGTTTTTCTACATTTAACCCTTTTTACTTCTACCTTTATTTTCACCCTTAATAGTTCCCCCCACCTCCAAAGCTTTAATTGGCATCTACATTTTGTCTACTCCATAGTCTGTTCCTCAAAATCAGGGACCTCTGTAAACTGTAGGGAAGAATTTTACTGTGCCAAAGATTCCTCAAACAGAACCCATCATCTTGCCCAAATTTCTCCACCTACTGTGCTCTTTATCCTCCTACAGAAACCCCTAAACCTGGGGGTCTCTCCTCTCTGTCTTACATCCCTTATTACAGGACAACTGCATTTTAGTAAGAATCACTCTTGTCTTTCCTAGCAATACCTTTCCATTCCTATAGCAGCTGCTTTAGGTTTGGTCTCCAGAGAGGATTGTAATTGGAATCCCAGCTGTGCCATAGTTAGTAGTATATCTTTAAGCAAACTAATCTCTTTATGTGTCAGTTTCCTTATCTGTAAAATGCGGATAATAATAGTGTCTAAGTCAGGGGATAGGTAGTGCTAAATGATACATGTAACTGCTCTTAGCACATTGCCCGATCCTAATACTATATTTTCTATTAAGGAGGTAGAAGATTAGCAAAGGTCTTTGTAAAATAAAGAGCATAGTTTAAAGAAGGAAGGGAGCTATGGAAAGAAGATATTGGCATGAGTTTGTTTAGGGGGCATGCCGCTCATCATTCTTCTGTAACTATGGCATGGATTTCCCCTTCTCAACTGGCAGTGGCCCTAATTCTTTGCATCACATTTATTATTTCCTTTCTGATCTTTGAAGAAAAGTTTTTCTAAAATTACTTTTTTTTTCAGGTAGATTACCTTTGGTACTATTTTCAAATCTTGCTGTCATAACTTTTATAACAGTTGCATTTCTACAAATTAGACTAGAAAGTGAATTTGTCAAAATAATCAGATTTTCTCATTGAATCCTAATTTAATTCAGGGATATGTTCCCACCTTGCTGATGACAATGTGAAGTGGAAGATGCCAAGACGACAGCTTCAGCTATCATCAGCACAAATCAGGATGCAAGCATCAGCTCTTCACGTTAACATTTTTTCTTTTTTTTTTGTTTTTCTGGAATGCAACAGATGTGAACAGCAGGAGAACAATTTTATGTCTCTAGCAGAATTCCATTAATTTAAGTCTTCAGGGAACACAGTCCAACCTTTCCTAATTTATCTTTGGCCAGTATCTATAATGCGAATTGCTAAATAAGAGGGGTAATCAAGTGCTTATTCTCCCCAACAAATATCTGCTGTGGAAAGTTACACCTTTAAATTCCATGGTAAAGAAAACTTATTTAGACACAGACAATTCAACATTTACCCAAAAGATATGTTGTCCTGAATATCTGATTTAGTTTAGTTTCAACTGTGGCTAGAAATCAACTGCTTTATAATTCAGTTTTGCTGTGCCATTTTTTTCCTGTTAATTATACATCAGAAAGAAAAGAATGTCAAGAAGTGCCTGCTCTAAACCTGTTCATGTATATGTCAGTTTGACTTAACTTTTCCCTCAGTTTAAGCTTTTTTATTGAAACTGGTTCATCTTTTCCAAAATATCAGTGAAAAATGCTATAACAAAATGGTGCTGGAAGGCACAGTCATTTTTAGCAAACCCTGAAACATGTAAAGCTCCTCTGAAAAACAGCAGACCTACTGAATACTCTACCCTCTCATAGGCATATGGGCCTCCCCAGTTTCTCAAATCATAGGAAATGTTTCACTTTACCCCCACAGCTTCCGCTAATGCATGTAATAGAAATGGATATTAAAAATCTATCCTCATTTATTGTAATATGAATGCAAGCCGAGAAAACAGTAAAAATCTGCAGTGTCTGCACATTTCCCAGCACTCTGGTTCGTGGGAGAGTAAGAATTATTTATGGGCATTCTGGCACAGCTCTAATATTTAAAGGGCTACAAGTCTTTCTCCATCAAGAACTACAGGTTTAAAAATGTCCTATGGAGATTTCCATAAATTAACCTTCTTACAAATAAGGGGGAAATGTGTGCCTTTATGTGGAATAAAAAGGGCTTAGATGTGTAATGTTGGCTTAAGCCTTTATATGTGCATTTCTTTATATTAAGGTACCGTGTGGCTTGATTAAAAAGAGTAGAAGTAGCTAGCTTAGGAAGAAAGATTAGAGACAATACTCTGTCATTTAAAAATCCTTGAAACCTTATGTCTATGCCTGTAGTTCTTTGGTATTTGTTTTACACATACACCGAAACATATCAAAAAAAGGGGAGCAAGTAATTTTTTTGTAAACTTGTTTTATAAAAACTAGCATTTTTCCTAGTCCACTGGAATAAAAGATATTCTGCTTCCTCGTTGAATATAAACTTGGTCAATTTCTACCATACCATTTCTCGTCACTAGGGGTAACTCACTGTTTTTCAAATTTAAATCAGGACTGTTACATCGGGGAATGCGAAAGGAGCTGTGGAGGGTGTTTCGCCCCCCAACATGGCTTCTGGAACCGCCCCTTCCAACCACCTGACTTCCGGAACTGATGAACCGCCCCTTCCGGCCACCTGACCTCGGAGAACTGCCCCTTCTGGAAGTCACCTGACTCCCTTGCTTAAAAACCCCCCACGCCATCACCCAGGCGCTGACTCACCTCCTTCTATCTTGGGTTGGGTGAGCTCAGCCCGGGAGCACAGAAATAAACCCGCCTGCTTTAAATTTCCTGGTCTAGGTCCTCCTTTCTCACCCTTTCGCTTCCTAAACCTTTCAAGGACTATACAATATTATTCAGAAAAGATCTTCCCAATTGCCTGTGCTCAGGGACAGAACCCATATGTGTTTATTAAGGAGAAAGAGAACTGATGGGCCTTTCAATCTTAATTCATACAGTTGAACATTTGCATACCAATTTAATTTTTAGAGGGAGGCAATCTCTGCATAACAACGTAAGAAAAGTTAGAATAGGTCATGCAAGCATTTCAGGGTACAAGAAAGTAGACAGCTGAAAGGGAGCAGTAAAGCTGCTGAAGAAGGAGACATTATCCAGATGGTAGAAACTCATGCTGATTGCCAACACATTTAGACAGGTCTGAGAAGGGGTGGTTAGGTGTTTATAGAATTAAAATATGTTTCCATGGCCCTTGACCAAGAGTACTACATTCATTGTAAATATCACCCTTCAGGGATGCTTCATGACATAGGTATTGGAAGCAAAAAGAGACTTCCCAAGTATATGCTTTTTTTGCCTATATATACATACTTTATATTATAACCTAGTCTTTTTATCATGCATATGTAACAGATTTGAAATATAGATTCAAACTCCTCAAGATGTCGTTTGAAATAAAGACTTGGAAGAATATCAAAAATATACTCCAAGGTATTTCTCTGGGCTCTGTTGCACCAACTCTATCCCTTTTGCACGTCAACCCGCACAAAAACAAATCTTGTGTAAGAATATAACGTTCTCTCCAGTTCTTATTACATCCATGCAGTTAACCCCAATAGCTGTTCGGCTTGTGAGAACAGTTATCTCGATTTCTGTCTTAATTTCTGTGGTTATACTGTAAGGCAAATTCTTTAAGATATAACAATGAAATATTATGCTATATAATATTAACAACGAAGAGGAATGTGAGCTCAGTGTGTGATCTGGAAATTAGCATTTTATCTGCTTTAAAGACAAGTTACTTTCCTACAGTGTCCATTGATTTACCCATATATTACGCCCCTATTTAATAAGGCAGTGAAAATATTTGAGATTGGCTTTAGGATAAAACATACACAATACACACAAACATTCTGCATTGTTAGAAGATACATGCAACGTAAGTCTGTCATAGAAGTATAATATGTATCTAGTGGACAAATAAACATATATTTGAGGACTGTGAAATCAGATTTGACATATGTAGAATTAAAGTAAAATAAGTATTGCAAGTGTTTGTCTCTGGAATTACCACACTGGATCAGCACCATTTCCACTTTAACTTTCTATAATTCTTTGAATATGCCTTTTCTAAATTCGAAGAAATATAAAATATAAGCAAATAGTTATAAGCAAAGCCTAAAATCATCATAATTTGCATTATGATCCAAATTTTGGATCCGAAATTTCAGAAGATGCATTTCACAGTTAGACATTTTAACTGCTTACTTCATCATTTCAGACATTACTGCCAAGAAATTGACCTTTTATAAGCAACGATTCCACTTATCACATGAAGCCCAGAGTCTTGCTTTCTTTCCACAAATAATTGTATTGATTATATTCAATGTTTCTAATGGAAAGCATCTTGAACCACACAAGTTCCATGTTTTGCTTAAATAAATTTAAGGTGCACTTTCATTTTTATGAGGCTCCTTTACAAAGGAAACCTCTGGGTTTGAGTATTCTGCATTTTCTATATTCTTGTCTATCCTGTATTTTGATATTGTCATGAAGCTATTGTGTCTTACTGAGATGATTTTTCCCCCAAAGTCTCTTTAAAAAGTAGCTCCATGTACAATGCTTTTATAGATGGAGCTTCTCCATTTAAAAGAGAGGAAGAAATTAATGAAGCACTTTACCTTGTTTCTTTCCTTGCTTTGTTATTATTTCTTTCCAAAGATGTAGTGTAATCAGATATGGGAAGGATGTGATTTGCACAAACTTCTTTGTGTTTTCCACATAATGGAAACCTTCAATAAACAAAATATCATCAATATATGTGAATATAGTGAGAATAATTATAACACTAATTATTTAATTATATCGTATATTCTGAATTGGGAGGCCTTTGAAATCATGAGTGAACAAAACAGGGACAGAATGTTTTTCTTCTTCAAAGATACATTGTTAGTAATGTAAACATACAATAATAACAAATCTGCAAGGAACAGTCATCGATTTAATCATAGTTGTGTACCTGCAGGAATCCAGTGGACGTCTTTACCCAAAATTATAGAAAATAGTCTTTGAATTACAGTAATTTTTCAGATGATGCCATACTAATCTTCAATCAAAGTCTAGAGTCAGGGTAGAAGAAGTTATATACTTAGTTTTGCTGCTTAGGTATCTTTGGCAATATTCACAGTTCTTTGAAATTACTTGAAACAAAATGATATGGTCCAATATTTAAAATTAAAGATAATTAAATTGCATAGGCAAACATTAACAAATAGGAGATTTAGATTAAGAAGTCATGAGAGCTCATTCTGAATGTATAGATTCAGCTAGAAACTTTTTTTTTTTTTTTAATTTTCCCTGAGCCTCTTTGGCCTGAAATCCATACATGCCACTCCTCATGTATCTCTGGATTAGAATTTAACTTTGGGTTTGTACTTCAGCTGAGGACTGGAATGAGAGTTATTAGAGATGTTGAAGATGGACCTGATGACCGACGAGGCAATTTGCCCTTATTATAGCCACAAAAACTTTCTTGAATCTACTCCTCCATCCTGAAAAGAAGGGCAGCGGAATCTCTGAAATGTGACATTTTCCAAAGAGAACAATCTGAAAAAACAATTACCATCTTATTCATCCATTCTTTCTCTTTCTCTAGCTTTCCCTCTTTCACAGTAACTAAAATCAGAAGTTCTGTTACAGCCTCAACAGAGCCGCCGATGTTTAATTCCATTCCTCATTAATGTTTGATGAAGCAGGATCGTTCAAATTTCCATCCAGCTTATGCTCACACCAGTTGCATTTGATATACCCTCTTAAATTATAAAATTCTGTACTATGCTAAATTTCAGAGGCAAATGAAGCAGCAAAAAGAATAGTTTGTGGTCAAAAGATTTTGCAGGGTGGATATAATTTGTCCCAAGTGAGACTGGGGTGACCATGAGATACGCATTAATCTTTTCTTTTTAGCTCAGTCCCTGACAAATGCAGATAGTATAATGGAGACATGTTTATTTTCCATGTGGATCTGGGCAGATACTTGGTTATGGCAGTGACTGACATTTTTTAGGGAAAAAATCTCACAACTTAACTTTAATTGAGTGCACTGCAAGTTAGCCACCAATATTTTATTTTTCAAAGATTTCCCAGGATGGGAGAAATGTTCATAGACCTGACAAGCATAGTGATTGCTTTCCCCCTGGGTAATAAAACCAGCTGCATTTCTCTTGCTTTTTGCCTGTAGTTCCAAAATGCAAACGAAAAGCAATTATCACATGAAATACATGCCTAAGGTACTCTTCCTGCATTAGTCGCTAGGCATCTATTTTGTTTCCATTTTGGGTCTTTGAGAAAGAAAGAAAAATTTCAGGCTATGCAAGATATGCTTCCAAAATAAAATATTTGTGAGAATTGGAGGATTTCTTTTTAATCTATTACATTGACTCTAATCTAGAGAGGTTAGTTTTTCCTTAATTATAGTATGATTACCCTAAGCTTGCCATTTTAAATGAAAAAGGCTTAGAAATAACAAAAATAATCACAATAAGTCAGTCATCTTCTAGCAGTTATTCTCTATTTTTGAAGCTTTCACTAAAAACTAGCATTTGGGACAGGTAATTAACTGACTTGAGGCTTTATATTGATTTCTTAAGGACATTATTAAAAATTAGTATTTATACTTACAGATGTTTCACTGTGTTTTCTCTTTGCTTCCAGCAGGAAATTTAACTTAGTGTGCCCTTGTTTCTTACATACAAGTAAGCAATATAACAAAAAAGAAAATTATGACCTAGGTTTTGGATGTTGCTATACTAACTCTCAGATGGGAATAAAAAGTATACCTCATTTATTTTAGGGGAAAAGTGGTAATGTTTGATCAATTAGTGAAATATTGTTTCAATTTTGGCATAGTATCAATAATAGTTTTTCATTCACACTTCAATGGCCAACATACTTGTATCTACTATAGGGTTTGAATCTTCAGCATCAAACACGAAGTTGGGCAAAACAGAGTCCGCAATAAACAGGTATTTAATAAACAGATGAAAAAGTCAAGTAATTTTGACATGTTCACCCAAAATTCACAAAATATCCTCATGTGTTTAAGTATACAGCTGCACATACACGAGGAACCTTACTAAACACAAATTAGGCAATGATAAATGTGATAGACATTATCTTGCTATCATGAAATTTACATTCTAGTGAGGATGAAAAATTATAAACAAGTAAATTTTTAGCAAGACTAAAGAATTACCACTTTTGATAATTTCAATAAAAGAAATAAATGAAGGTGGTCAGGTGATAGGATGCTTTATGTACATAGAGTCAATGACGGGTCACCTGAGGAATTGACCTCTAAGTTGAGATCTCAAGGACAAGAGGGAACCAGACATTCTAAGAGGAGACAGAAGAGAGACAGAGAGAGGAAGGAGGGAGGGAGGGAAAGAGGAAGGGAGGAAGGAAAAACAGGAACAAGAGAGAGAGAAAAGAAAGTGACAAGTAATGGTTGTAAATGCTGCCATGTTCTTTGTTAAGAAATATTCTCCACTGGCAATTTCTTCCTAGGCAAAGAAAAGAGTAAGAAAAGGAAAGGTGAATAAAGTGCCCTGGTTTTCATAACTGAAAATATATTTCATTCTGAAAAATAAAGATGGATGAATATAACATTGGTGCCAAGAAAAATAATGAAATACATTTCCAAATATATTGTCTTTTACATATAAAAGGGATTAATTTCTAATAATTAGCATCTGCTCATTAATAAACACAGCTAGACTTAATTATTTTCCAATATTGAGAGTGTTACAAAATTTCCGTGGACGAGGCTGTATGGATTTCCTTAGGGCATCCTAAATATTCCAATGGCATGCCTGTGTGTAACTGAGGGAAGTGTGGATCAGGGAATAGTACAGTTGTGTAGATGTGTAACTGGCAATTAGTAATGTCAAATTAAGGGAACATCTCCAGTGATGTGCTATAGAATTCCATCCCCTTGTCTTCAGATGAAATAAGAAACCCAACTGATTATACACACCTTTTTGTTAGGGCATCTGTGATCTCTCAAAGGAAATAGAGTATCATTAGCTAGGGAGAATTTCCTTACTAAGAGTACCAGTCTACTTTGGTGTAATTCTCATCTTTTGACCACTGTTTTATCCTTTGAAGTTGTATAGAATACTTTAATTCCTTTCCTATGTGACACTCCTTCAAACAGTGGAAGAAAACTATGATATTCACATTCAGCCTTTCTCTATATTAAATATCCTTATACCTTCAGCTTTTACTTATTCCTTACCATTCTGGTTAAGCTTTTGTACACACATTTCAGCTGCTTACAATACAGCTTGAAATGTGGCTGAAGGAAGTGAGATGTGTGTCCATTTCAAGGGAGAGATGGGTTACCTTAGGATATAATCAGTTATCCGCTATTCTGGACATGGAGCTGGCTGACGACTAGGAGTCCATGCAAGTAGACGTACCTCATTCAATTGTCTCTGGTCTTTAAAGTCTCCAGCATTTTAATCTTCATCCATGAATTAGGGTTAAATGATCAATGAGGGTTTTGTAGGTATATGTTTGAGTAAGGTATCTTAAAATATTCTATCAATCATTTTTGCAAACAAGTGCCTTTCTGGACCCTCAAGGGTAAAAGGCATCAATAAAGAAAAACTCAGATTAAACCAACAGCTCTAAATCCAGAAGTTCTACCAGCAATCTGATATTCTAGCTTTTCTCATTGAAGTTGTTCTATCCTTAATTTGTAAAAGAAACTTTCTACTGAATATACCTATGACTTTGGGTATATTTTATCTCTATCAGTGTATCTGCATGGATTCATTGACCTGAATGAGTAAACCTGGTTTATGGTTGTGGCAGAGAAATTTTTAAAAATAAAACTATCACTGGAAATGTTTTTATGTAAACTAAAAGAATAGACCTTAATTATTTTATTACACTAAGTGCAGATGTGACAACTCACTGAGAGCCCCAGGGATAAATTTTTCCATCTACAATTCCATCAAAAAAAATATATCAATCTTGAGAAGAATGTAACTTTTTAATAGAAATAGATCATTTTCTTTAGTGGTCCTACACCCACTCTTTACCTTGGTGTCCTCATCTTTGAATTATATATTGACTTATACAGGCATTATAATCCCTTTCATTAATATAGATTTGGATGGACTCATACCTTATCTTTAATCATGAAGGCATAAAGGTATGAAGGAAAAAATAAGTGATTGAATGCACATTTGACTGAATGAATAAATAAATGAATACAATGAGCATTTGGAGCACTTGAGTTTTGTGAACGATAAAGTGCAAGTAAAACAGCCTTGGAATTTCATAAGCAATTCTTACAATTTGGATATAGTTAAGTCTCTTGGATTTGTCCAGCTAACAGTCTCTCTAAGACGTGTATATAAAACTTCCAGAGGGAATCAGGAGGTCAAAAAATCAGAAGAGAGGCATGATTATTCTGCAATATAGCAGAAATACAACTCAAATAGAAACTCTGAAGAACCACAGATTTTATAAACTCCTGAAATATTGAGAAAAATGAGGGAATATTGCAATGACCACCTTAAGAATTACAAAGGAATTTTGTACTGTGAGTCTTTGAGAACGACTGTAAATTTTTTGAGCAACAAATATCTAAGGACATTGCCCTCATCATCGTGATAATCAAAAACAAAGACTGATAATAATGTAGCTTGTGAACACAAAAGCCAAATATCAGGAATTTTACATTTTAATCACTTTTCGTCATACAATTAAGAAAGAGAGATACATTTAATATTATTTTGATAGAGGATGAAATGGAAGCTAAGATAATTTTTAAATTATGATTATTTTTCAGAATACAGGGTAAAGGATGACAGTATCTGTATTTTAGAACTTCACTTACTGTATGAGATCAAAGGAAGAGAGCTTTGTTTTGTCCAAAATCTAAATTTTCTGTAACACACAATCTAAGTCAACTTGTCTGGATAGTTCATTTAATCAATTCAAACACATGGAGCCCAGGATGGGAATGAAGGCTTGTAATTCTGCACAGTTTAATGTAGTACCCAGATACATCCCAGCATGTTGGGCAGATAAGTTAAAAAATGTTGGCAATGTCCCTGGAGGGACTGGAGAAAAAAATATGGAACTATTAAACTTTCCCACCTGGAAACCCCTGATACTCTCTAAAATACTGGGCGCCCCTTAGTTAATGAGCCATGCCTTTGACCTTGAGGCTTGCTCTTATGAAATTATCTCTGTAGTGGAGAAGCTAAGTCTACCTATAATTATGCCTATGAGCTACTTCCAGAGGACCTCTTTTGTTCAAGGGGTTTGATATCCCTGACAGCGTGGGACATGATTCCCAGGAATGAGACTGGTCTTGGCACTGTGGGATGAACAATGCCTTCTTGACCAAAAGGGGGAAAAGAAATGTAACAAAATAGGTATGAGTGACTAAGCGAGTTCAAACAGAGTCCAGAGGCTATTCTGGAAGCTGCTGTTACACAAACCTCAGCTAGATAGTGCTAATTGCCAAGGTTTGGCAAACCCCAACCCACATCAATTCCTGTTATCCCTGAAGAATACCCAGGGCTCTATCTGAGATCCAACAAAAGAATTGCATGCAAAGTTTAGTTTTCAGAAGCCTAACACCTAAAGATGGTTCCTAGGCCAGATAAATCCTGAGACCCAGAGCTTCCAGTCTTTCCAAGAACATCAACTAGTTCCATCTCCTCTCCCATATTGTTGACACCTCATTTCAACATGAAAAAGAGTTAGAATGGGCATAGCCAAATATCCCTAAAGACTGACAGAAGGATCAAAAGAGAAGGAGGAGTTATAACACAGAGGTTAGAATTTAACAAATGAGTTTGAGTACTGACTCATTGACATTATATTTCTTTTTAATCTCCAGTGTCTAGGAGCAGCTAGAAGGAAAAACCTGAAATTGTGGAACTGTAACTCATACCAAACTCTGAAATATGTTATATAATTACTTGTTAAAATGCCCTTTGCAGTGGGCCACGGTGGCTCAGCAGGTAGAGGTCTTGCCTGCCATGCCAGAGACCCAGGTTTGATTTCCGGTGCCTTCCCATGCAAAAAAAAAAAAAAAAAAAATGTCCTTTGCAGTTTATTGCTTTTTTTGTATTATGTTATACACCACAATTTTAAAATGTTTAAAAAATTATAATTATTTGCAATATATGCCTGACCACGCCCCCCTGCAGTTTACCTCCAAGAATGAAATTTGCTAATCGTGAATTAAAAAGTAAGTGATAATTACCCAATGTATCTCCACAAAAGGAGCCATTTCCTTCCACTCTTGGCCTGCAAAATTTATATTTATTACGTTTGTATTTGTAAATAAATTCAGATGTGTACATATTTATCTATACATACACTTATATTTTTTCAAAGCTTTAACCCTTCAGAATCAAAGTATGTATATTCTTTGATGTCTTATAAAAACAAACAACTTCTGATGTACATCTTTTCAAGTTAGTGTATATGCATATTATTCTTTCCAATGGATATGGTAAATTATTGTGTGGATGCACCATTCTGTATTGAACAATTTTCCTATCAATGTTAATTTAGGCAAGTTCCAATTTTTTCTTAAAAACAAGGCTACATCAAATGCTGAAATAAATATATTTTCCTCTATTTTTGCTTGTTCATGCTATTATTTTTGTAGGACAATTTCTTATAACTGTTGGGTCATAATGTGTGGATAAACCATTTTGAGAATATTGACCTTTGCATGTTATTCTAGCATATACACTGATTACAGAGGTCTCTGTATTGGAGGACCTTTTCTCCCCATCTATTTTTTTTAATAGTATCAATTTGAGAGGAAATCCACAGTGACAGCTTATCATTGTTTTTATGCAGTTTTCACAGTACTAGATATTTGTACAAGTATCTTAAACTCAGTCTATAAGTCAATGATGTCTATTCATGGATGTAGAGTGTAAGACAATGGGATTTGTCCTAAGGATAAAGATACTTTTGACTAATATTTCAGCATCAGACAGTGTAATTATAAAATATCAGTGAACAGGAAAAGTAACAATAGAGTGCTTGGCATTTTCTACAGTACATTTTAGGATTCTTCCCATTTACTTCCTTTTGTATGGTTTAGATCTTGGTCTTGAAACTTCAAGCCAGGTTGATCTAATCTTACTTACCTGTTCCAATCAAGAAAATTAATTTTTACCCTGGAGATATTTCCTATTTAAATAAGAAAACAAGATTCTTATATGAAAGCAAATAAAATAAAACATTTTATGCCAACATGGATAACATGGTTCAGGTTATCTGGATATGGGGAAGTAAAGTAGGAGAAAGTCCAATGAGTTGCAAAGTTTTAATTTAACAGCAAGGCTAAGGATGCATTTTTACTTTTAAATTACAGAAGGCACCTTGAGATCATCATGATTATCCCTCTTATCACAGATGACATTATTGGGAAGTAAGAAAATTGTGCAATCATCAGCAAATAAGCTAAACTCATTGTGGCTAGTAAATTACTAAAGATAAGAAAGCAAAGTTTCCCACACAAATAGAAACAGATTAAGGAAAGAGGCAATCACTTTCCCCAACATTGGTCACCAACAAAGAGTGCAAAAGAAAAGCATTAAAGAAAAATCTGTACAGCTACAGGATTGCAGCAGTACCTGCCACACATTCTATCTCTGTTTCATCACAGTCTACAGAACTTGACCTCAAGAACCACCTTTTATAGATAATAATGATGAGTTATATATACTTTTAAAGTCATAGAAAAACTTACATGTTACAAAAATAATTTGTATTTTGAGAAAATCAAGGCTTACTTATAATACACCTTAAATATAATGCTCTTAAATAGCAATAAAGGCAAAATGTATATATCTTTAAATATATATGCATTGATTACCTAAATTGAATAGTAAAGGGGTAAAAGCACTCAAAAGGACATGGGTACAATATGTCTACACATGACACAAACACACACATATACATATTTAGTTTTAGCCACTGAATCTCTCTTTCCTCACCTTCATCTCAAATTTATACTCATAAACCAATCATATTCATCTATGGAGTGAATTTATTTAGCTCTACTTCAAAACAGAAGTTTCCTTGTTGTTATCTGGCCCTAACTTTATTTCTGGGCACAGAGTGACAGAAAATACCTTTCTGGTGTCTCAAGTACTTGTGCCTGAATTTCCGACTTGACACCCTCCCAAACAGCAAGTCTTTCTGGTACTGAGGATTTTTTCTCTGAACAAGCCCATTTCAAGGGCTAGGTATTGCATCCAATTCCCAGACTTACGGTCAGATATTGTTACCCCCAAATAGTTCTAACACTCTGACGATGTCTGAGTATCACTTGTGATATTTCCAGTGCCCTCTGACTTACTAATCACCAAGGGCTGAGGTAAGGTTTAGAATTTTTGAATATTTTAATATATGGAATATAAATAATTTAAATATTACTTTCTTTTCTAAACTCATACTTTTACACTATAAATACAATCCTTTATTTTATGATTACTGGAAAGGGCGGTGTACTGGTTTGCTGATGCTGTTGGAAAGCAATATACCAAAAATGGAACAGGTTTTAAAAATAGAATTTAACAAGTTTACAGTTCTAAGGCCACAAATATATCCTAACCAAGGCATCCAGAGAAAGATACCTTGGTTCAAGGATGTGCAATCTGGGAAGGCATGTGATTGGCATCTGCTGGTTCCCAGCTCCATTTCTTCCAGCTTCTAATGCTGTGGTTTCCTCTCTAGGCATCTGTGGGCATTCATTTAGCTCCTCTGGGTTCTGGCTTGCTTAGCATCTCATGGGAAGGCAAATGGTGACTTGTGCTGGGCCCTGCCCATGTCTAGGCATCTGCTCTCTGTCGGCTCTCCAAGCATCTACAGTCATCTATCTGGGTCTCATATTAGCTTGGGTCAGCTCTGAAGCAACTCTTCTCCAAGTGTCTGCATCTGCTCTGAGCTGTCTCCAAATGTTTCCTCTTTTAAAGGTCTCCAGTAGACTAATCAAGACCCACCCTGAATGGGTGGGGTCACATCTCCATCTAACCAAAAGGCCACACCCACAATTGGGCATGCCACATCTTTGCGGAAATAATCTGGTCACAAGTCACACTCACAACTGGGAGTGCCACATCTCTGTGGAAATAATCCACAGAGATGTTTAAGAACATGTCTTTTCTGGGGTACACATCACTTTTAAATTGGCACAGATAGGTTCTTTGGAAAGAATGCACACCTGAACATTTGCAGTAATAGATGAATGATTCATTACATATTTCTAAGGCAAAGGCTCATAAGAAGCTGCAGTTAATCAGAGCTCGTATCCAAATTAACAAGGCTCATGCTGACTTTTCTGCCTCCTGGTCTCCTTGGGGCACTGTGGACCCTTGAAAGGGCAATATGAGGCAGGTCCACGGGCAGAACCAATCGTGGACCTTTGCCTCAACCTACACGGGGCAAACTCTACTTGTAGTTTTTTGGTACAAGACCCACCATGAAATCCAAAATAAACTTTTCCTGAAAGATACAAGTTTAAATTTATAGCTGATAACATATCCATACACACTTTGTAGTGTGGACCTAAACATAGCACAAACATGGAAGGTGAGATGGAGAGGACTTGGATATAAGGAAGGGATGTATGAGTTGACTTCCAAAGATGATTAGCCAGGAACAAAGGTGAGCTCTGTGTTACGTGGTAAAGGCATATGAGAGCACTGTCCATGGAACTCAGACTACTCTCCCAAGCAGGACCAGGAGGATGTGCTTTTACTAGTAAGAGCACTAAATTGAAAGAGCACATTGCAAACTTGCAGAATACAAAGCACCTGAAATGATAAGTCCATATCTAGCACATGCTTCCTTAGAATAGAAGCAATTTTACTTTCTTCAAAGTATTTCATTTCAAAAAGGTAGTGTAGGCTCTTCCTTTATTTTTCAATACCACTTCATTTATTGTAGGCAGTCGAATAACTGTCAGATATTTTAGAAATAGTGCTAATATGGGTGAACACTAGAAAATCTTCAAAGCTTAACAAGAGGAAAACTTTATAGAGTGTGAAAAAAATTCCCCTTGCATTCATATCTTCATTTTCTCCCTGATGAGTTTTATGTAAGAATGACTGCTGTGATTTTAATACTGACACATTCTGTTCACCCTAATCTGGCAAAGGGAGAGTGATTAGACTTTTAATATAATATACAAGATTTTTTATTAAAAAGATTCAAGATTGTCTGAAAATATTTAAATTGCAGCTATTTCACATTCCAAAAGCTTGTAGTCTAAGTATCACTTTATTCAAATGTAATCTATTGAGAAGAAAAGTATAAACAAATGCATAATTTATTATTTTTACATTTTTTCCTGGCTCTGGACAATAATTTGATGCAAGAGTATTATTATAACCTTCAATAGAGTATCTCAGAAAATTCCTACACAAAAGTAGAATGTGAGAATAAATGAACATGTAGGCTTTTTAAAAATCATCTGCTGAACACTTCAAAGTTAGAACAGCTCCAAGAAAGTATGCTTTTAAATGATACATTTCTTGATTAAAAGAGGAAAATTTTAAATAAATCCCATAATCATTCAGTAAAGTAAAAAATTTATAGGTCTTCTGCATGTAGATGCACATATACTTAAAGTATAATTTTGAATGTCTGTTATATGTATTATGATTGCAGAAGAAAAGAATAGTAAATAGAGATACATGTAAAACTTGCCTCAGCCTTCTAAAAACCTAGGGAATATCCCAGCCTTAAATACTGTGTAATCTAGTTTGAGTATTAACCTTAATATATGAAAAAAATTACAGAGCAAATAAAACTTTTGCCTATGCAGTAGAAAGCACAATGCTGTAGAAATTCGAAGATAGTCTGTTTGTTAGGGCAGCATGGAGAAAGGAAGATTTAAGTTTGTTAAAGATGGGCTAAGATGTAGAAAGGTTGCTGTCAGTAGAAAGAATCTTTCTTCAGAGAGGGCTACAGGGGTAAAATCACATAACCCAAAACACAGACATGAACAGGCGAGAAGACCAAAGGCAAAACTGAAAGATGAGTTAGAAGAACTAGTAGGAAAGAGGCTGAATTAATGGAGCCATGGATCAATTAGCTATTATGCTCAGTTGCATGTAACACGCATTTGACTGCAGCGGCTTAAGCAAGAATAAATCATTTTTCTCACAAAACAAGGAGTCTGGATGTGGACAGTTCTGGGACAGTCCAGCAGCTCTAAAACATCACTCAATCTTGGAGCCTTCTTTTTTCTCCTGCTCTGCCAACCTTACCATCTCTAGTCCTGCTGGTTACAACGTGGCTCCTGCAGTGAAAACAGAGCATCTGTGTTCCGAGCAGATAAAGGACAAAGGAAAATCTTGCTTTCCTAAAAGCTCCATCCAGGAAACTCACCTCTCACTAGCCAAATTATTTTTCACATGATCACCTCTAAGTAAAAGAACCCTGGGAAATCCTATTTTTGTTTTTTTATTATTTTTACTGGCCACATTGTCATCAGTGAGGAAGGAACAAGGTGGAAAACATATTGAGGAAGCACCTTACGGTATTTGCTTCAGACAAGTCTGAGAGGAAGTTTTTTTTGTTTTGTTTTGTTTTGTTTCTAATAGATGCAGTGTGATAGGTAGGAATACCTGTTATAAGTTCCTTAACAAAGAAAGTGGACAGAGAGTGTTTCATAAAACTGAGTTTGGTGACAATAAAGACATGATGACAGAGAGAGGCAATTGTAGAGGAGGAAAAAGAAATGTTTAGAGCACTGCTGCAGTCGCATGGGTAAAGAGACCTATGTTCATGTACTGGGAGTAGAAATGGGGAAATAATGAAGATACTTGCATGGAAATAGAAACTGAACAGTGTTTGTCATGTTATATAGGTGTTAAAGGACAGAGAAAAGATTATGCATTTCCATCCAGCATGTGAAAGTTTTAAAAAGTCATTATAAGACCAGTTTTCTAATTAGAAAAGTAAAGCACAGGCAAGGTCAGAGATGTGTTCAAGGTCACAAAACATCAGTGATACAGCCTTCATCAAGCTCAAATTTCCTAATTCTTAGTCCAGTACTATTTTTATGTATCATTTCCATGAAATATATATATATATTTTTTTTTAAGATAAGAATTTTCCTATTATTTGGAATTTTATGAAGATTAGGAAGCTGAGATCTAGTATATTTTAGATTATTTTATTTTTATTGCTACTTCTTATATTACAAAAGTCATAGTGTGTTTCTGTTTTAAAGACATTGCTGGAAATTACATTTCTAGCCTGAAGAAACAAGAGGTGAACAAGGTAAGAAGCTTAGACTCCTTGTAAAAGATTAGGAAATGAAGAAATTACTCTATAATGACACAGATTTGCAAACATTTTTATTTGCATATATATCATGGAAATGGTGTTAAAGCAGATACATTGTTATAGAGAGCTTATTAAAAACAAACATGGTGTCAGCTTTTTGATAAAAAGCCATTCTCTATTATAGTATTTATTTTTAATAAGTTTTATTTTATTTTATTTTTAATAAACCAGCTCTATATTCTCTCCCCATCTCTAAAACTCTTGCACATTTGCACCAAGGAGAGAAGACATTTCATAGGAGGAATGAGCTGATTCAGGTGAAAGGAGAGTGAAATATGCAAGGGTTCCCTTCTGCTCTCATTACTTTTTTCTTAGTCTCTTTTCTTCAAATGGTTGAACACTTGTACTGGCTGGTTAGGTCTACCGACTACAGCACTAGCTATAAGGTGACAAAGAACCACCCATTTCCTATATGTCAAATCTCCATGCCCACTTCCTCCATCTTAAACTGACCTTTACTAGATCTTACTTTTTTATATTTTTACTTTATTCTTGAAAATGGATCAATCAATTTGAGTAAGAGATTTATTTTAAATAATGACTTAATACATCATCTCCTCTTAGATCGTGTTTTCTTTTTAAATATATCTTTTAACAGAATAAATAAAATGAGATTTCAGACCTAAAAGGAGGGTAACAATTGCAAATCTTTTCTGGTACAATAACAATTGCACATCATTCATTTACACAACTGACAAATGCTTCAATATTATCTACCACGTCAGACACTGAAAATATAATTTCAAGACAAATAGAAAAAGTTCCTGCCCTTGTGGATCATAATGTATAGTAGGAGACTAGATGTTAACCATGAAATCAAAAAATATAAAATGGCCAAATTGCGATAAAATCTATGAATAAAAAGTACAGTCTTATAAGAACGAGCTTAAAGGTGAGACTTTGAAAAAATAGAAGGATGGTGACATATTTTTCTACATGTATTGCAAGTATTTATTAGCCTCCTTTTTCTTGAACCTCCAATTAAGGTGTCTACCTTGATCTTTTCTACTTCATGCTCTGGGATTGAATCTTATAAAACTTATACATTCATATGAACATTTTATATTTTCAGCGCAAACCATCTTTCGTCTAAATGTGTCATTCATTCTGAATACTATGTATGGATTGAGATCTATGGATTTTAGAGAAAAGAGTGAAGAAATATTTAAAGTAGGGAGTATTTTTTTAAACCCACAAAGGCAAGAAATATGTTGGAGTGGCTATAGCATATTTTAGAAGACAGTTTAAAAATTTTCCAGAGCATAAATTAATCTCTCCACATATTCATCAGTGATGTCCATCATTTTTAGAAAACCATGATTTTTTAAAACTCCTAACTTTAAGTGAGTTTGGAGAAGTAAACAGGAGGCTATTCATAGGCCACAAAAATGATGAAAGAGTTGTCAAATAGGTGTTTTAAGTAATGGTAAGATTGAAGGAATTGAAATAGTTTAGCTTGCAGGGAGAAAATTTAGTGGTAATTTATCAATAGTGTTTAAATGTGTAAAGAATTAGGAAGGAGGTGGTTGGTAATCAGATGTTCTTAATCTCCACAGTGAAAAGAACAAGATTAAATCAGCTTAAAATGCAGCCAGAGAGATCAAGGATAGACATAACTTTCAGATGATAAGAGAAGGCAGGCACAACAGACTACCAAAGGAAATGATGCAGTCTCTGGCATCTGCCTGATACCGTATCGGCACAGAACCACTTGCAGGCTCCTCTGCCTTACAACTCTCTGATTATCTCCAAGCACACTGGGAACAAGATTTTTTGGGAGGTGATTAATTAGAAATCAAGCTAGATAACTAAGACTAAGAAGTCAGAGGAGAAAGAAAACTAGATTTTTGAAACAATGATAATGATCTCACATTTAGTCCTCAGGAAACAGACCAGGGGCTGAATCTAAAATCTTAAGTTTTCATATCTGAAGACTCAATGTCTTTGCTCTAGAATGCAAGATAAGTTGGAGTTAGTTAACTTTGTCCCTAGTAACCAATATGGAAGAAACATGGTTGGTGAAATCTAGATATCTGGCCAATTCTTTAACACAATCAAAACCCAGAGAGAGTTTAATTTTTCTCCAATGTAATTTTGTTCAAGAGTCAATGCCCAAGTTAAGGCTCTTTTAATGCAGACTTCTCTCTCAGGAATCTTGGACCTTGATAACACCCAACATATTCCCTTAAATTTGAGCCATTTATCAACAAATATAATTGCCCAAACTTTAGTTCATTTCTCTTTCCTTTTAATGTTAGTGCTTAAGAACTGAAGAAAATGAGGGGCAAAAAGGAATAAAGAGCAATTCAGCCATAGCACACAGTGAATGCCTACCATCATTTGAAGCTAATGTTAGTAATAATGAAAGCTGCTATAATACTATTGTGCACTGTATAACAGATAATGTGCTAAATATATTCTGGATATCATTTTAGTTAACTTCAGAACAACCTTATGAATACAGTAGATTCATTACTTCTAACTTTGAGATAAATAAACTGGGGCATGTAAAAAGGTAATTTGGTCAAGGTCACATACACAGTAAACGGCAATCTCTGTATTGAAGACAGGTCCATTTTATTTCCATTCTCAACAGCTATGAAATAGATTGGCTAAAATCTCACCAAGTCTTCAATTCAGTTATTCATTTGATAAGGGCCTTATCAGTCATCTGCCAACCTTTGAAAGGTCTTATGGAAATTGATTGAGATGAAGGTTTTAACTACCCCAATGCATAACTTCAGAGAGGCATGACAAGCTTGGAGAGAATAAAAGTTATAAAATTGATCAAATATTTTGTAAAACATGAGTAGTAACCCAAAGGAGCTAGAATTTTTCTTAAAAATTAAAATGAATGTTAGATTAACTGCATAAATAAAACTTCACTATGCTTAGGATGATAAACAATTTTTTTCTATCATTTAATATTGTCTCTGTAATCATCACCACATCCACCCTTTACTATTGTCATGATCCAGGGTTGAACCTTTTAAAATATCCAGAATATTTATTTTTTATAAAATTAATCTCCTGACTTCTATCACTCAATAGAAATGACAGAAGAAAATTGAATACAGTTCAATTTATCTGAATTCCTGCAGTAATTTTCCTAAAACATGGTTATGAACATGCTACACTGCTCAAATTATTTGATGACTTCCCATTGGTAGCATAAAATATAATTCTAATTACTGTCATTGTTGATATCACCTTTCTTTTTCTCTTACTGAACACACTCTACATGCCAAGAAATATTGCATACCCTTTGTACATTGTATCTTACGTATGTCCTACAAGTACATTGGGGAGTATATAGATTAGAAACCAAGGATTAGAGTTTCCTATCGACTGGCCAAAGTCAAAGGACAGTTGTAAAGCTTGGATTCAAACAAGCTTTTGCATTACTACTTCTAGAATAAATTTCAGGCTCTTTCTTCTGGCAATGGAAGTCTTAAAGATTTTGTCTCAATGCCCTGTATCTTACACTACTCTTCTTGAAACACTGACAAATCTTCAGCTTCTCTTTTTCTTCTTCAAAGTCTGTCCTTATCCAGCTAACTGGGAAAAAAACAAACAAAAAATTTGAACATTCCTCTGAGCCACTATAGAACTGTGAGTGAATTATTTGCCATTATATAATTTCCACAGTTTTTTAATTGCATAGCTTATCTTTCTTAGAAGCCTAAAATATTTAGGAAGGAAAGATCAGTGTCTGACTCAACTTTGCATGCTTTGCAGATATTAGCAATGTACCTTGCTGAAAAGAATTGTGCTATATTTGTTTCTGAATGACCAAAGGAAATAGACAAATTATTATTGAAACTTAAGTTAGGTCTCAAAAAATACTGACAGTAGAAGTGACAGATGTAGAATAATTACTAAGAAAGAAAGTTGACTTTTCTCTTCTAAGGGTCTTAACAAAACAGATTAGATTTTTATCTTCCAGGACATTTTCCAAGAAGTCCTATCTGAAGAATGGGGGATAGAAATTAAAACCACCTGAAACTGCTTTCTATTTGTTTAATTTTATGAATGAATCAAGAAATTTAGGTCCCCCATTGTACATAAATAAACTTAAAATTTACAAATAAAGAAAAAAGAATGCAGCTACTAAAACATATCTGAATATATTCTTCTTTCTGTGAATAATGTAAGAGCCTCAGTGGATTTAGAGAAATTTCCAAAAATCTGACTATAGCTTATTCATTCACTGATATCATTAGAGTTGAATTTGACATTCTATAAAAATTGTATATCTATATTGCAGTTTGGAAAGAAAGAATGGAAGAAAACTGCTCATGCCATGTTATTGCTTCCTCCTTTCTGTTCAAAGCAAAGGCATAACCATACAAAAAAATGAAACATAGGAAATAAATATGTTAATATATGTTGTAATTGTCTAAATCATTGGCAATGCAGACTAGGCTATAAGGAAGGCTGGATTATTCCACTGAAACTATTTAACCTATAGATTTCTTGCCTCTTGGTGCAGAGATGTTATTGAGAGTGTAGTGCTGAATGATGATGAAGTATTACTAAGTATAAACCTCTGCCAGTTTCCCAGTAGTGAAACATGCCTTAGTCACAAGTAATAAAGTAAACACAGAAGCTGCAAAAAATCTCTCACCAGTGGAAAACAATAATTTAAATGAGTGATAAAAAAGGCATTTCATCTATGCATGATAAGAAACTACTGAACAAAACAAATTATATACCACAGTGGAATGGCTCACTGCCCAAAGAAATTGTAAACAGCTCATGATGAGAGAGAAAAGAAAACAGCAGAGATGCAGAAATGAAAAGAGAAGGTCCCTCATACAAAGAATATAAACGTTCAGTTCCTGAAACCTTTCCCAGGGACTCGATATAGTTCTAGGAGTTTGTAAGTGAGGAATACGTGGTCATAGTGATGATAATTTTGGATGGTTTTTGGATTAGAGCACAAAACCCTCACGGAGGTACAATTTGTCACACACAAACACTCTTGGCAAGATACAACCTATATTATACCAATGTCTCCAAGTTTCTATTTACTTTAGGTATAGTCAAATATTTCAACCAAAATATGCATGCCTTTTGCTATTTAGAATAATCTTTGTTATTGATAGCCATGGTGGCTTGTAGATATTTCATGCATGAAATATTATAGGAGCAGTTCCCAGCAGAGAAATTGAAACCAGAAATATTTAATACTTTCTATGATAGGCAGTAAGTCAATGCTGGTCTCACAATAAAACTCAAATGTCAGGAACTCCTCATATATTATCTGTTAGAACAACATGCTTTTGCCTTTCTATTTCTGTGGCTTTGTTGTTATGTGGTTAATAGAGGTTTTAGAAGAATTTTCAAAATCTTGGTGTCTAAAGTAAGGATAGAAATTTAGGAATAGTGAATTTCTTCTATCGTCCCATTTAAAAAAAATAAACTCTCAGGGTTACTGGGTAATGATCTAGGGCATATACTGAGTGTGAGGTTAAGGCTGGACTCTATAGAAAGGTCTGGGTCCTACTTAGATGCTAAATCATGTACACTGAGCATATCCCTATAGGCAATTATTTAACATGAAAAATTATTTTTATCATTTGTATTTATCATTTATTAACATGGACAAATTGATGAGAAAAGCTCCTGAAAAAAAAAAAAAAATAAGAGACAAGAGACTGATATCAGAAGTAAAAGTTAAACTTTTTTTTTTAACTTTGATTCTCTTAAGGAGAGAGAATCATGGACCCAGGAAGGAAAATGAGGACTAAAGAACCATTGGCCGAGGGATAGATGTCTCCCTGGTGGCATGGGAGTTGACTTCCAGGGCTGAGCGTGGCCCTAGCACCGTGGGACCAACAATGTCTTCTTGACTAAAAGCAGGAAAAGAAGTGTAATGAATAAGATACTAGTGGCTGACAGAGTTCAAATAAAATCAAGAGGCTACTCTTATGCAAGCTTCGGTTAGATATTGTTATTTATCATGGTTTTCCAAACCTCAATCAAAACCATTCCTGCCAATTCTAAAGAACACCTAAAACATTATCCGAGATCCTACAAAGTTTCCACGCACTATATTTACTTTCCAGAAACCTATAATAACCTCCAGTTGGCTTCCTAGACCAGATATGTCCTGAAATGCAGAGGGGCCAGCCTTTCCAGAACATCAACTAGTTTCCTTCCCGTATCCCATATTATCGACAGCCCCTTCCAACATGAGAAAACTAGAATGGTCATAGCCCAAATATTCCTAAACAGTGGAAGAAAGATCAAAGGTGATGGTGGAGTTATACAGAGAGGGTAAGGCTTAACAAATGAGTATGATAGTTGAATCATTATATTGATTTTTCCTTTAGGTTCAGGGTCTTGGAACAGCCAGCAGGAAAGACCTAAAAATTGTGAAACTGTAACCCATACCAAACTCTGAAAGCTGTTGTACAACTAATTGTTGTGGTATGCTTTGAAATTTCTTGCTTTTTTGTATATATATTTTTCACAATAAAAAAGCATTAAAATTTAAAAAAGAACCTTTGACTCTTCAGAGATAAACTAAGGGAACTTGGCATCAGCAAAATTAAAAAATCAATAATGTAGAAACAAAGGGACATTGAAGTAGCCTTACCAATTTTGCCATGGAAGAACACAAAAAAGAGGACAGAAAAAAATGAATATGAAAGCAAAACTCCCATTCTAAAACCTCTAGCATCAAAAGTATATATATATTTTAAGAGAATAAATCCATAATAGCTCTGAAAAACAAACAAACCAAGAGCTATCAGCAGACCACAGGTTTTGAGAAAGCACTATAAGCTGAGTGGATCAGTCTCTTTCTGGAATCTAGAAGCTGGCAACAGAAACTCTTGCCCTTGAAACTGGAGCAATGGTTATAAAAATTTGCTCTGATGGGGCAGGCCACTGGTAAGACCCTGGAAAAGCAATGAAGTCAGACGCCCAAAAATCAAATTTCTGATATCTAATAGCTCATTCTGAACTTCCCCATAATCCTTCAAGGCAGGATTCAAGAAACTAATGGAAAGCCAGAGCACTGCAAGTAGAAAATTCAAATGCAAAGATGAACACAAAAGCAAAATATTTTATTAATAGTATCACTGTGAAAGAGGGGCACCAAATGAAATAATCAGATCTAAGAGAGAGAGAAAAAAAACTCTTAAAAGAATAATAAATATTTAGAGAATCTTTAAACAGTATGTTAAATAGTTTAAAATAGAATATTATGTCCATAATCTTATAAAAATTATTATGGAAGTTGGAAATAAAACTATAAAAAGATTTAAATATAAATACTGTGGTACAGCTGAATAAAATGAGTGACTTAGAAAGTTTAAATGGCAATTTCAGAAAAAGCAAGAGGGAGAAAAAAGGCAGAAAGATAATTTTTAAAAATTCCCGGAGAATTGATCCAGAAGTTCCATTTGACATTATGATGCAGAGATAATGGAAGGGAGAAAATAAGCAAAGAAAAAACTTTTTGGAAATCAGCATAAAATCTCCCACATAAAGGAACTTGATATTTTGCATAGGAAGAGAGGGAGAGAGAACCTTCAACTTTAGAACTGTCAAAGGACAGGGGAAGCAAATAAAAACTCCAGAAATGAAAAATTTAAAACTTGACATCAGGGTGAAAACATAAAACACGACTAAAAGGAGGATTAAAAAGTAGAAGATATATCTGAATAAATCATCTAGTCCCCAGCACTGAGAAAAAGCAATTATCAAAATTAAAGGGGAGGGCGGTGTGATGGTGGCTCAGAGGCACAATTCTCACTTCCATGCGGGAGACCCAGGTTCGATTCCCAGGGAGTGCCAGCTCATGTTAGAACAAAAAGAAAGAAAGAAAATTAAAGGGAAGTTAAGAGATGTGGAAAACAGAATGAGAAGATTTAATAAAAAACTTTTAGGGTTCCAGAGGAGTAAAGAATAACAGACAGAAGGCAAATATTTATAGAAATAATGATTGAGAGTTTTCCACAAATGAAGTAAAACATCAATTCTTAGATTTGTGAGACAGCACACAAGCAGGTTAGATACATAGTCTGCTATTAACTAAAGAAACCAAATTGGGGCGGGCCATGGTGGCTCAGTGGCAGAGTCCTTGCCTGCCATGCCCAAGACCCGGGTTTGATTCCCAGTGCCTGCCCATGTGAAAAAAACAAAAAAAAGAAATCAAATTGATTTAACTAAAGAAACCAAAGACAATGACAGACTCAAAAACAACTTAAGGGAAAAAACAGATCATCTACAAAGGAATGACAATTAGAGTGAAAGCAGACGTGTACACAAGGCTCATGACTAGGAATCATTACAACCGAGTGGTTTGCTACAGCAATTTTGTATTTTATGTAATTTCACATTACATAGTTGAGAAAATGACTGAATTAGAGCTGGAGTATAAACATGGATCAAGATAATTTCTTTTGTGTAATATTAGCTATTTGTCAAAGTAAATAAGGTGATTATCTACAGATACATGATCCTGGACATTTGGGAACACCCAAATTTTTTCAACAAGGTTTCAAACTATTCAAGTATATTTTGAAGAAGGGGTGGAGATATGAAAGGGTCAGCCAAAGTGCTAGAGCTACTCTGTTTTCCTCCAGCATTGCCCAGGGGAGGTGGGCGCTGGCCAGAAGGCACAAGTTTCTGGTCAGCCTAACAGACCCCACCCTAGAGGCACAAAAGAAGCTTCTGGCTTTCAGCGCTCCATAGCCTCAGATTTTAAGGTCATTCAATCCACACCACTCCCCAAGAACATTTAACTTGAAGTAGAAATGAAGGGGAAAAAAATGAGATGTGAATAGTCTAAGGATTTCACTTTTATTATTATTATTATTATATAATAATATTATACGTAGATATGTGTATAGGCTTAGAAGAAAATTTGCATAATAGATGGTGGGGGGAAAGGAGAGGAAAAAGGTCTCAGAGTTACAGTATAAGTAAATTGAAGGAAGTTCCCTTCTTTCTCTCAAAAAAAAGCAGAATAAAGGAAATAAAATGAAGTGCCATTGGTGTTGGAGCATTGTGTCTAGAATGTTTATGTATTATATCTATTCTTTTTTTTACAAAATCCAAAGTAGGAAAATAAATAAACTGGAAATGATGAGCTATTGTAAGGGATAGGGTTTAGGAGAAAAAAAAGATTAAATTTTTCAATAGCTATGTGGGAACACAGAAAAATGAACTAATCAGAAGCAACTACAAAGGCACAATAATATAATTGTTGGGATAAAAATTTGACAGGCAGAGTAGACTTTGGTGCAGGTGATGAATTGGATGAGAAAGTTTATAAAAATTGGAAACTTTCACCTAGTGGAATTATATAGGAAACATTAATGGCAGAGTTGGATGGAGTGTCTCATTCTTAAAAAATGTAGTCTATCATATTGGTTAACAGTTAGACCTCTGGTGTAAATTCTAAACAATGGGTTTGATCTTGGTTCCATAGGACATTACGCAGTGAATATACTTCTTCATTTTGAGCCTCCATTTTCTCATTTTTAAAAAGGGTAAAGCACTTCCATCATAGACCTTTTGTGAGGATCAAATTAGGTAATGATGTACATTCCTAATGTCTGGCATATAGAAATTCTCATTATGTGGTAGCTATTTTTAAATGCTGTGATGGAATATATGCTCCCCTTTTATGCAGTGACATTATTGTACTAACACATTCAATATTCTGAGTAAGTTTAATAAATTTTCCAGCAGTAAATGTCAAACATTAGCACCTACTAAGGATTAGTATTGGGTCTCCTAGTAGTTTTATCAATGAGCAAATCACTATGTCTATGATATCGATATGCCCCACCAATTTCCATGTGCATATAAAGATGAATTTTCCACTAAAGCCTCCGTGGAATAAGTGCGGTCCTGATAAAATTAGTATCAGTGTTTAATCATACTGAGTTCGCAAGACACTTCTGAAGAAATAACTCTGTAGCTTTTGATTATTATGCGTTTCATCACTTGTGGAACATTCTGTATGGTGTGACCTGCTCTTCCAAAATTGCTTACAATGATTACGGGCAAAGAATAATGTCCCGATGCTCCAACCACCTTTTCTAAAGGCAGCTATACTGAAAACAAAACAAAACAAATGATAATCTGCAGAGGCCAAAATATGAGCACAGCATTTTGATAACTGAATGTAATTTTTATTCTATGCTCACCTTTTGGCTTCTTAAAAAGAAAAACAACTTAAAGCAACATTTGAACATTTTAAGTTTGTGTTCTGCTTTCTGTCTGGCCATTAAAATGATGTGTCTCAATAATTTTTTTTACATGGGCAGGCACCGGGAATTGAACCCGGGTTCCTCTGGCAAGGCAGGCGAGCATTCTTGCCTGCTGAGCCACCGTGGCCCACCCTGTAAATAGGATCTTCGAAGATGTTATTGTCAAAGATGCAGACTCACTTTTGGAAAGCCTCCTCCAAGATCCTATTTACTGATAAGGCAGAGGAAATGGGGGTGCAGCCGATCAGAAAGCAACAAGAGGAGACCAAGCAGGTAGGTCACAATGAGACAGAAGCAGAAATGCAAACCAAAGAACCCCAAGACTTGCAGCAGATCGACACCAGGACACTACAGACTCCCAGAGAAAGCATGGCCAGTCAAGACGTTGAGTCTGGACTTCTAGAACCATGAGACAATAAAATCCTGTTCTTTAAGCCAATCCCTTGCATGCTATTTGTCACGTCAGCCCTGGCACACTAAGACACGTGAAAATGGGAAGCAAGTATATTCAACAATTGTTCATAGAGATATTTCAAACTGTGAATCAAACAAAAGGAGTAAAAATTTCTTGAACGGGACCATTGAAACATTCTCCTTTGCCTTGCCTAACAGCTTTAATTCATTGCCATAACTCCACTACTAAATAAAATGTTGACAAACTTAAAAATATATGTGCATTTCTATTAATTTTAATAGAAAAAGTATTATTCAATTTACCACAATGCAAAATACACAAATAATTTTCAAAGACAAAGTAGCATATGTGCACAAAAGATGTAAAGGTCATCAAAGATGCTCTTTCTTTATCTCTTTTACTTGGAATACATAAAGAAGTGATTGAGTTCATCCCAAACATGAAACACAATTCCATTTTTTTTCTAAATTTTTTCTAGAAATTGCTTGGTCAAGTGAATTATTGAGTGTTTCTTTGTCTGAAATTAAAATGTCAAAATATCACTTTTCATAGCTTTTTAATTTAGTGTATCTTTAATTATAGTGGAATTATAAGAGTCGTTGTCCAAAAATAGTATGAATTTTTAAGAGCAATCATGATAAATGACTGTTAGATAAAAAGGCATTATAAATTATTGTTAGATAAAGAGGCATTGTATAGATAGTCTGCCTTCTCCCCTCCCCACACACGTATACTAATTTTATATTTTGTATTGTGTTTGTTTTGTTGGTTGGTCCATTATACTTTTTTGAAAGGGAAAACAGTGACAAAGGCATTAGTAAAACATTTGCAATGTTTTGCAAGAGTCCAGAATTAAGAAATACAGAACACAGTAACTTTTCTAAAAAAGATACGTGCCTGAACGAAGTTACTAAGACAACTGTCCATTGTTGATGGACAAACAGTTTCCTCACATACTCAACACATCTGAAGGCATCATCATTGTTGAGGTAACAGAGACCCTGTTTTCATAACAGACAGAGAAACTCATAAGAAAAGGCTCAAGGTTTCATTGAATTTGAATCCTGGTGCTAGACAAGTTGTAACTATCTTTTGTAAAGTTTATGTCAAGATTCAGCGTCTTGTTTCCTCAACCCTAAGTGGTACATGATGTGCTTAGTGCTAATGACTGTGAGGTAGAGGGTCAGTTTTGTTTCATCTGTTTATTATCAAGAGGACCAAAAGAACGAGTTAGACATTTTACTGAACACGTGTACAATGTTGCTACAGGCAGGACATCTTATGTATAGTCCACTGACCTGTAAAGTAAAGCTGTTGTTTTACCTTGGTTCCAGAATATTGTTAGCATTACCAAAGCACAAAATCTGCATTTCAAATTAATTTGTGCTCTCTTTTCCTCATATAGATTAATACAAATTAAGTGTCACACTACTCACCCAGAGAGTTAAAGTAGTTTAGTCAAGAGTACCAAATTTCATAACTTTCCCCCATTATCATTCTTAAATCTGTTCTTTCCATAGAGCCTGTTTCATAGATACCTGCCATGTTCATTTCAAAGCAGTCATGTGCAATGAAAGTACTCACAGCATGACTCAGGTTTTCTCATTGTTGCAAGACAGAGTTTGGAGACCCTTAAAATTTCACAGCCATTTGATTTCAAAGGACGGACCTGATAATTAATTAAAGATCTTAAATATTCTACACATTTGCATTATGAAAATCCAGAAATATACTGTCAATCCCTTGTATTCATTTACATAGGATTTTTTACTTTAATCATTTACATAACATATGCATAGGTATCACATCATAGCAACTCCTAATATAGACAAAAAGTGAGGCTCTCTAACGATGTAAAAAATGCTCTATTTCTAATACTCTGTTTTCTATCACCTCGAAATGTAATTAATGAAGAAGGGATTTTGCGAAGAGTCTATAGTCCAAGAGTTCTCATAAAAATTCCCTTTATGTCAAGGTTTCATAAACATAAATACACAAAGAGAAACCATGAGAGAGCTACAATAAAAAGTATGTTAAATAACAGAGAACAGATAGATATAATTAATATGCATATAGGGCTTTGTGTTTTATATTACTGAGAGACTATGAGGCTAATACAGTAATAAAAAGTCAAATTAAGTAGATTTTAAAGTTATAAAACAAAACTTAAAATCTTAGATAGAAAGGCTCCTAAAAAAACCCTCCCTATGGCCTTAAAATGTTTATCAATTCTTTTGTACATAATTGTCCTGCTATAGGTCAAAAAAAATTTTTTTAAGAGGGTTTGGATAAGAGGGTTTAAAAAAGATTCTCTCAACCTATCAGCATTAAACTCCAGAACTGGGCCCAGTAGTTTCATATAACAAGCAGTGCGGACACATAGAATATCGGTGCCTGGAATGTACATGATACTGTGTTTTGTGATTGTTCTATCTTAACATCTGGGCACTAAACTAGACACTAAACTAGTGAAGTCAATGCCAACACCTTTTATTTGCTCATTTGTCTTTTATTCCTCTCTGTGCCTTGAAAAATGTTACAGATCAAGAAATATCTTTTACTTCTGGTTACAAAACTAGATGTGCATGTCCTTTACTTTATATTAAAAAGAGAAACAATTACTTTTGTCACCCTTGTGCTTTTATTCAAATGGCATCCATTTCATGTATTCACCTATTCCTGCTTTTTATACCCCTGGGAATGATATATGGATTATTCCTATTTTCGTGGGGTAATAATTGTGACACTATATTCTGCTCCCTATTCTTGAAGAAAAAAATGTAACATCGGTATAATATGTAACAAAGTTTTCTGTCTCCATAACAGGATGTATTCGTTTAAATGTAAAGTAGGGGTATTTTTAGCAATGAAACTTTTGGAGGGCACCAAAACACTTTTCAGTTGTAGTAACTCTTAATTTACATCTAGCTTCTTTACCATGGTATTTTGTTTATTTATACTTTAATGTCCATAGTATTTCAAATTATGAAAATTTATCTACTATTATTGATGTACTTGCAATTAACTGGTTCATTTCTGTTTAATGTAGTACTAACTTTAATACCCAATACAAGTCCCTCTATGGATTTTAAAGTAATTTATAAATTCTCATAGATGTGAAAAATAAGCATGCAATGATAAACTCTAATACTTGCTTAGCCAATGTATTAGACCTTTGTTATGGTCTCTCATTTGGACTCATTGGTCATCCATAGTCTTAATTTGAATGCAGGAAAATCAAACAACTCATAAAGGAATATAATCAGTTAATGAAATAAATTAGGAGCATCATTAAATTTCTAAGGGACAATGAGGCCATTAAAGATAGACTTATTTGTCCTCTTATGGCCTAGGTATATTTCACAGCAACTGGTATGCACTGCGTTCTATATTTCCTGAATGGATTAATTAACAAAAAGTATCAGTCACTCTATAAGACATTAGGCATTAAAAAGTAAATTCATTAAAGACTCAGCCCTTTGAGAAATTATAATCCAACAAAGGTGCCAATAGATACTGAGTGCTCATCAAGCTAATTAATAATGAGAATGAAATTCAGATATATGGGCACAGGTCCAGATTTTTCAATCATTAAAATGATGAGTTGAAAAATTCTACCAACAAAAGTTGGAGCTATCGCTGAAAATTCTTGAAAAATCAATACTGTGTGATCTCCTGTAATCTGTGTACATGTAAGCGCCACAGACCAGCAGTGGTGTTTCTCAATGAACCTAATGCACAGTGAATTTCACTTCTGTCCAATTCTAGGGACAAGTTCACTTGGAATCACTTCCTATCACTGTAATTTGAATGACAATCCCAAATTCCTACATACAGGCAGAGTTACATCATTCTTTACTTCAGAATTAGTTAAAGAAAAGATAAATACTTCTGGTATTGTAGACGCAGAATATCTATTTAAAAACGAATGGAAAACTACTCCTCTATAAAAGCAAAGAGAATATTGCAAAAAATTCAAAAATTCATTTGTTTCAGAACTCTGGAAACTAACCAAAGCCTTTCGACAATCCAAGAAGCATTTTATACCAGAAAAATGGCTGGATTTTTGTTGAAATTTATGTGGTTTTAACTTGCTTTATCCTATACCTTTCTCCCTAGTTCTACAATAGCTTTAAAATCCAATAGCTTTACAACTACAGAAATTATGAAAAATAGCAGCTTAAGAGCCACTGGAGAGGGAAGAATGCTTTTGAACTGTTATATGCCCCATTCGCAGATTATTGTCATGATTTGACCTCTCTGGGAGTTACCTCCTTTAGGGCTTGCCATTATTCTATCTGACTCAGACTCAGTGGGAAAACGCAATTTTTATGAAATTTGTCAAAAATAATCAGCACTAATTATTTAATATTGTAGCTACTGGAGGCAGCAACACTATCTGGGTCAAATGAGAGCAGGGCCAAAAATCTTAAAAGGAAATATGGGCAAAGAGATGCTCATAGGCGTCTTTGAAAAGCTCTGACAAACCAATGCAGGCCTGTGCACAGAGAGAAGAAACCCCAGAGTCTGCCTTTCTTTCAACTCTGACTCACCTTGAAGTTTGGCACAAACTGAAAGTGAAGGACAAGGCAGAGCTGTAAGCTCCTGGAGAGTTAAAAGCATGCCCCAACACATATGGAGGTACTCAGCAGAGTTTAGGGACATATTGGCTTGAGGCATTTAGGGAATTCTCTGTCCAATATTAGCCGACCACTGATTTCAGTTGAGCAGAGATGTCAGTGGTCTCATATGAAAAAGAATTCTGACATTACAGAATGAATCCAAAGAAGGTACTAAACAAGCAAATATAAACAATAACAAACCCAAGGGAAGAACAGGAAACTGATTTCCAGAATATCCACATTATCTTACTTAAAATGTTCAGCTTTCTACAACAACAGCAACAACAAAAAAAACAAAAAACAAGGAAAAACAGAAAGATATGGACCATAATCTAGAAAAAAAGTAATCAATAGAACCTACCTTAAAGAAGCACAAATATTGGACTCAAAAGCAATTATTTTAAAGCAACTAATAAAGTATTTTCAAGAACTCAAGGAAGGTATCCTTGCATTTTAAAAATGTAAGGAAAATGTATCACCACATAGACAATGTCAGTAAAGAGATAGAAATTATAGAACAAAATAGAAATTCTTTAGTTGAAACTTTCTATTACCAAAATGAAAATTTACTAGAAATGCTGAACAGCAGAATTGAACTGGCAGAATAAAGAATTAATGAACTTGGGAACAAGACAATTGACATTCCCCAATTATTTCCCAGGACCAAATGAAAAAATAATGCATAATAATTAACTTAGTCTTAGAGAACTGTGAGGCACCATGAAATGTACCAACATATACAAAATAGAGCCCCAGAAGGAGAGGAAATGAAAGAGTCAGAAAGAAATATTAGACTGAGCACTGACTGAAAATTTTCAAAATTTGATGAAAACCCAATCCCCTTATTCAAAAAGCTCAATGAAATCCAAAAGTAGGTTAAATTAAAAATATATCCATACCTAAGCACGTAGTAATCAAATTGATGAATACCAAAGACAGTTGGATAATCTTGAAATCATGAAGAGAAGAATCCTTCATCATGTACAATAAGATCAACAGCTGATTTCATATGAGAAATCATAGGGGCCAAAAGACATGGGATGAGAGGGGGAACAAAGGTTAAAATATTTTGGGTAGAAGGAAATACTAGTGGTCAGTGAGAGGGAAGGGTAAGGGGTATGGTATATATGAGTTTTTTCTTTTTATTTCTTTTTCTGGAGAGATGCAAATGTTCTAAGAAATGATCGTGGTGATGAATATATAACTATGTGATGATATTGTGAGCCACTGATTGTAGCCATTGATGATATTGTGAGAATGTTTGTATGTCAATAATGCTTCTATGTTGTTTACAATAAAAATATATTTAAAAAGAAAAAAAGACATGGGATGGCATGTTCAAAGTGCTAAAAGAAAAAGATTGTCAATAAAGAATTTTATATCTGGCAAAATTATCCTTCAAGAAATGAAGGAGAAATTAAGATATTACCAGATAAACAAAAAAATGACAGAATTTCTGACTAGGAAACTGACCCCAAAAAACAGTAAAAGAAGTACTTGAGGTTAAATTAAAATGAAATGAAGGTAACTCAATTCCACCTAAAGAAATAAAGAATAACAATTATATGTACATAGATAAATATGAAAGATAAATTAAGTGAAGTTTATCTCATATGTGATTTAAATGAAAATTAAGCAAAGCGATAGCTACACAAATGTGTTGATGAAATTCTGATGGGTGAAGATGTAATCTGTATGACAATAATGGCACAAAAAGGAGTTAATGGATCTATATTGGTAAATTTTTTATATGCTATTAAATTGAATTGTCTTAAACTGAACTAGATTGTTTTAAATTACAATGTCACTTTTAATTCCCAGGGCAACCATTTAAATAACTGAAAATATAGGAAAAGAAACAAAAATTATTATGGTCATTGCTGCTTAAATAGAAATATCTATGTAACACCAAATAGGCAGTCATGGAGAAATGGAAAACAAAGAAGACATAAGTTATCTAGACAACAAATAAATGGCAGAATTAAGATCTTCCTTATCATTAATTATATTACTCATAAATGAATTAAACTTCCAGTTAAAAGGTAGAAATGGTCAGAATGGGAAAAAATGATATAACTACAAGCTGTCTGCAAAACATTCACTTTCATTCCAAAGACACAGATAGATTGAAAGTGATTGGACAGAAAAGATATTCCATGCAAACAGTAGCCAAAACAGAGTTAGTTTGGCTATACTACTATTAGACAAAATAGAAATAAGAAAAAAAATTGGCTAGAAAGAGGGAAGGACATTTTATAATAATTAAAGGATCAATTCATTGAGAAGATATAACTATAAACGTATGTAAACTTAGCACTAGTTCCACAAAATGGATGAAGCAAAAAACTGAAAGAAGTGAGTGGGTAAATAGGCAATTTGATAATATTAGTTGGGGAATTCAATACAACACTTTCAACAATAGACAGAAGAAATGGGCAGACGATCACAAAGTAATAGAAGACTTGGAAAACAGCATAAAACAACTAGAGCTAACAGATATCTATAAAACACAGGCATACACACTCTTCTAAAATTTACATAGAATATTCTTCAGGATATGTTCCATACTAGGCCATAAAATAAGGCTCAATAAATAAATGATAGAAATCATACAATGTTAAAATCATTTAAATCATAGAGTGTGTTTGCTAACTACAATGGAATTAAATTAGAAATCAATAGAAGTATATTCAGGAAATTTTCAAATATGTGGAAATTAAACAAATTTTCGATATATAAAAGAAAAAATCATAAGCTAAATTAGGAAATACTCTGAAATGAATTAAAATAAATACACATGCCAAAACATTGGATGCAGCTAAACAGTGCTTCAAGAGGAATTTATAGCTTTTAACAGCTATAAGTAAAAGGAAAATTCTAAAATCAAAACTTTACCCTACTTGTTTAAAAAAAAATTAGTAAAATTAGTAAGGCAAGGGAAAGAACAGGAATAATAAATATTAGGGTGGAAATAGAAATTGTCTATTTCTAATTAAATAGAGAATAGAATAATGTAGGTAAAATCAACAGACTCAAAATTCATTGACTAATCTTTCACCATGTTGATAAAAAATATAAGAAAGAAAGAAAGAAAGAAAGAAAGAAAGAAAGAAAGAAAGAAAGAAAGAAAGAAAGAAAGAAAGAAAGAAAGAAAGAAAGAAAGAAAGAAAGAAAGAAAGAAAGAAAGAAAGAAAGAAAGAAAA
Source organism: Tamandua tetradactyla (assembly GCF_023851605.1). Classification (NCBI taxonomy): domain Eukaryota; kingdom Metazoa; phylum Chordata; class Mammalia; order Pilosa; family Myrmecophagidae; genus Tamandua; species Tamandua tetradactyla. The sequence goes on from NC_135340.1 coordinate 27,485,506, forward strand.
ACAGTAGAATCATCTTGCTAAAATCTGGAATTAAAAAGGAGCCATAATTATCAACATTACAGAATTTAAAACAGATATAAAGGAATATTATGATGAACTCGTTGCTGACAAATTAGAATGGAAAAAAAAATCATAGAAAGAAATTAGCTATTGAAACTAATTTAAGAGGAAATAGAAAATGTTAACAGAGCTACAAAAAGTAAATAAATTAAATTACTAATTTAAAAATTTCTCGTAGAGTAACGTCCAAGTCAAAATGACTTTACTGATGAATTCCACCAAATGTATAAATAAAAATTAATACCAATATTTTACATATTCTTCCAAATGAGTAGTCTAACTCATTCTATTAGGCCAGTATTATCTGATACCAAAACTAGATAATGACATTACAAGAAAAGAAAACTATGGAACAAAACTCCATAAGAATATAGATGCAAAACTTGTTAATTATAACAAATATAGTAAACCTACATCTAATATCATACTGAACAGTGAGAGACTAGGCATCTTCTCCTAAGACAAGGAACAATAGAATGTCTTCTCTCACCACTCCTATTTAATATTGTACTAGAAACTCTTATGAGTATATGACAAGAAAGATTAAAAATATACAGATCAGAAAGAAAGAAAGGGAATATTTTTCACTTATAGATGTTATTATGTTATGTAGAAGATCCTCAAAATCTGACAGATAAAAATCTCTTAAAATCCAGCAGTGTAATGGTGGCTCAGTGGCAAAATTCACACCTGCCATGCTGGAGACCTGGGTTTGATTCCTGGTGCCTGCCCATGTAAAAAAAGAAATCTCTTAAAATCATTAAACAAGTATAAAAGTGTTGTGGGGTAAAATGTCAATATGCAAAAGTTGTGTCAGCAATGAACAATTGGCATCTGAAAATTTTTAAAATATCATATACAGTAGTAACTATTTAAAAAAAGAAAGGTAGAAATCCAATTAAATTATGTTTAGCATCTATATGCAGAAAACTAAGAAACACTGAGGAGAGAAATCAAGAAAATTAAAATAAGTGGCTTCAATATTGATGTCAATTTCTTTGAAATTTGATCTATAGATTCAAAGCAATTCTCAACAAAATTCTAGCTGCGTTTTTTGCAGAAATTGACAAAGGATCCTGAAATTCATATGGAAATGCAAGGGACTGGAATAGCCAAACTATCCTGAAAAGAACAAAGTTTGAAGAGTCACACTTACCGATTTCAAAAGTTACTATAGGGCTACAGTAATCAAGAAAGTATGCTAGTGGCATGATAAACATATAGATCAACAGAATGGAATTGAGAACCCCCATCTAAACCTTATATTTATAGTGAATTGCTTTTTGACATGCACATCTAGTCAATTCAAAAGAGAAAGAAGAGTCTTTTCAACAAAGGCCACAGCTGGGCAAGTCACAGACACCAGCCCTTGGCTGCCAACCCTTGGCTGCCAATTCTGCCCTGCTTCATTTTCTATTGTGGGCAGTAGACTGAATGTTTCCATTATACAGCCCTGGGAAGAAGTTAGGTCTAATGCAGTGGCTTGACCATAACCCATGTCCATGCAAAAATGTACATGAATTTTCATATCAGCATTATTCATAATAGTGGAAAAGTGCAAACAACTCAAATATCTGTCAACTAATGAATGGATAAACAAAATGTGGTAGAACTATTGAGCCATAAAAAGAAGTACTGATACATGTTACAGCATATATGAAAAACATGCCAAGTGAAAGAAGCCAGTCACCAAAGACCACAAGTTGTATGATTCCATTTATATTAAATTTCCAAAATATACAAATCTATGGAGACAGAAAAAAATAGATTAGAAAAGATCTGAAGAAGGCAGCTACACTCCTCCAAATGTTCCAGGTTAGTTTCTCCTATAATTGCTTCAATTTCCATGACTAAGAATAGCCCACTACCTCCTTTATTCCCCGGTCATGCACAACCAAAAAATTGCATAGTAATAACATAGTACAGACACTTTAGTGAAAAATGAATTCTTGCAAATAAATGTAAGTTAATGTATAAGTCAAGAGCAACTTTTATTTTTTATTTTATTACTTTTATCTACACACATTCCATATCCATCAAACATACTCCTCTGGTAACATCTCATTTATTTTCAGTCTCTGTGGATTTATGTACAGACCTCTCTTATAAGTGATATCATATATTTCTCCCTATGTGTCTTACTAATTTCACTGAACTTAATGTTCTCAAAGGTTTTCCAAGTTGCAGCTTGTCTCAGAACGTCATTTTTTTTCTTATGGCCAAATAACATTCCTTTGTGTTTATGTACCACATTTTGTTTATCCATTCATTTGTGGACGGATTGGGTTGTTTTCATTTTGTGGCTATTGTGAATATGCTGCTGTAAACAATGGTGCACAAGTATCTGTGACCTGGTTTTCAGTTTTTTTTTTTTGTTTTTTTTTTTTAATTATATACTTAGAAGTGGAATTGCCAGATCATATGGTAATTCTACACTTAACTTTTAGAGGAACTGCAAAATGGCTATGCCATTTTATCTTTCTACCAATGATATATCAATGTTCCAATTTCTCCACAACCTCTCCAACATTCGTTTTCCATTTTCACAATGATAGCCATCCTTGTGCTGTGGAAAGGTATCTCATTGTGGTTTTGATTTGCATTTCTGTAGTAGTTAATGATGTTGCACTTCTTTTCATATGTTTACTGGTCATTTGTATATCTTCTTTGGAAACAAGAGTCTATTCCAAAAGCAACTTCTGAATAAGTGATAGCTTATTCAGATATAGTTATCACCTCTCAAGTTTGCTCTACAAAGGAGAAAAGGAAGCCAAAACCAAGAAAAGAAGACTGGAAAGGCTCACCCATGTATTCAGCATTTGGTTGGTACCCCAAATTGTTCCAAAAGAAACCCCAGGTCTTCTCAGAATCAGGGCATCTAAAGCAATCAGGAGGATTGATGGGTATGGTGCAAAGAAAAGATGCACTTTGCTATGAATATAAAATAATCTTCAGAGCAAAAAGAAATAAAATACAGACAAAATGAGAAGGGGAGCCAAATATTAATAAAGGCATCTAATCCATTGTTCACTGTCAATTTCCTCTTATCACACTGCTGCATGAAGTCCACATCTTCAGTGGGGGGCTGCACTGCCTGCCATGGGGCTTACGGTGAAGTTCAGACCGCTTTCTTTCAAACAGTGTATATACACAGACAGTGTTGAGCAAAATTACCCAGCTAGACATCTTCTCATACAGATTCCATAGCCACATCGCAAATGGACCCAATTAGATTATCCAGGGATGGCAACTTTTAATCTGCAATAACAACAACCAAAATAGCAGCAATGACAACAGTAATAGAATAACACTGAGTACGACTGTCATGAACAGCTAGGTTTGCAAATTACCAGGCATCATTATGAAAGGCAAAACACATACAAGCATAAAATGCATGCATCTAGAATCATGCAATTCGCAATCTGGAATGTGTAAATTAAAGACCCCTAGGGAGGAAGTGGTTTTCAAAATGATACATGGCCAGTTTGTATCACTATTGTAAAAGACCCCAGGCATATTAAAAATAGTATCCTATTGACTGAGCACATTGCTTTCCCTTTCCTTGAATTCCCAAAGATAGTGAAATTTAAGACAATAGCACCAAGTATGGTTTGGTTTCTTGTGTTAGCTTTAAAATATCTCCAAACTCGAAGGCCAACAAAAATGTTTCTTTTGTATATAAGCATTTGAAAAAGCTTAAAAATTAAATCATATTTAAATATTCATATCTAAAGGGTTTATGAGAGCTTTCAACCACCAGAAGTTGAAAAGATGAAACAATAACTGGTGCTTGCCTCTATGAGGTGTGATGTCGGTATCTAGAGTGAGAAGGATACTTACTCTGCACTGTATAAAGATTTGCAATTTTAATTTTAAAAGCATTCATATGTATACATTAGATGTTCACATTTTAAAGGTCTAGAGAAAGAGGCAGAAAAATCTAATTCATCTAAGAAAATCTAATGCATTTTATACATTTATTAAGTCACTGTTTCTGTGGGTCAAGTGTCCAGGCATATCTTAGCTGAGTATTTGAAAAGGCTGAAAACAATGTATTGGTCAAGGCTCCACTGGGGAAGGCTTTGCATCCAGTTTCTCATTCAAGCAGAATTCATTTCCTTTTTGTTGTAAACCTGGGGGCTTTGACTTCTTGCTGCTTGTTGGCCAGAGGTTACCCTCAGCTGAGAAGCCACTGTGAGTTTCTTAACTATCTGAGCTCCCCAAGATGGCCAGTTTACTTCTTCTAAGCCACCAAGGAGTCTTTCATACTGTGAGAGTGACAGCATTCTTATAAAATAGGCACCATCAGTCCTATTTTCTGATGAAGAATCAAACTGAAAGTGACTTTACTGATGTGATGCAAGCAGTAAGTGTCAGAGTGTGAATTTCAAACTAGGACTTCTCAATACAAATCCTTTCTTTTCCTATTTACCACATTTTTCTATTAGCCCAGAGGCTTAAAAATAGTTTCATTTTTCTTCCCCAGGTGTAAGAAGATAGTACATGTTATAATGGGCAGACATGAAAGGAAAAAGATGTGAAGAAAATGGACAGAGACATTATTAAGTCACTCACATCAGATTTTACAATAGATTTAATCTAGTTCATATAATTTTTAATTGCCTCATTGCAAATACTCAACTGACACTTAAGACATTCCTTTGAAATGAAACTTGTGAATTATGTAGCTGAATTTCCATGAGAACATATCGAATCTGGGTTTTCTAAAGAACAGTCAATAACTTATAACTTTCTCCAAATGGCCCTTTCTTTGACAGGTTAAATAGTAATAAAATGCATCTACAAGTTTCAATTTCCTTTCATAATTTGCAACAGTAATTTCTAAATTTTTAGATTAATTATTAAGAATTTTCATTTCCCATAGGTGGCAGCATAAACTTCAATAGAATACTCATTACAAATCATATTAACTCACATCTTCTCCTATCATAATGGAAACAGTACTATTCTGAAAGTTTTCTGATTCCACTGAGTTCATCTTCTGACTATTTAAAATGCTTAAGTTGAGAAGGGGATGAGGAATTTATTTTTGTTAAATAATAAAACTATTTGTTTATATCATTTTTCAAGTCAATCTTACTATGCAACATTAAATAAATGAAAATAAAGAACTAAGATTGAAACACAAAATTAACAGACATTTTAATTGATAAGTTTGGATGTTCATTATATCTTAAGGCTATCAGCAAAAAAATGATTTTCTGTCAACACACTCTTTCAGTGTGCTATTAATTTCTTTTCCATTTTGTGTATGTACAAGTATATGTGAGTGTGTAACATTATATAAAATATTTTTTTTTGTTGTCTAATTGAATCAGCTTCTTAAACTATATAGATTTTAAAAGTCTGCTCATTTAATTCAATTGCCAAGAGAAAGGGTTACATTTGCGATTATCTCAAAGTTATGCCAACTCATTCAATCAAGTATAAGCCATACTTATTTACATATCCCTTGAAAGACTGGGGAAATTTTCACTTTCCCAAGTGTCTTATTTAAATTCTACTCACTCAAACTCTAAAAAAAAAAAAATTAAAAAAAAAGTCTTCAGTTGCAGTTAACCTTAGCTTAATATTCAATTGGAAAGACTTATTACCTTAGAGTAACTGTGTATATATTCCCATCTCTTATATTTTGGTGGGCATTCTTTCCTCTGTTTTTTGAATAACACTTGCCCTTGAAAAAATCCACTGTGTTCTGGGGAAATGACATGCTTCAGAGAGAGTCTACTGAGTTTTTAGCTAGGGGATATTTTGACATATTTGCCTAACCCTCAGGTTTGCCACATTATATTTCAAAGGCATAAGAGTTCAGTACTCAAATCCCTGCTTTCTAGAACATATCTCCTAGGATACATTCCCAAACAATGAGGTATATTGTTGACAAATAATTAAATGTAATAATCAGGCAATTAACCAAGGGTGTTTGGAGCACTATATAAAGAGACAAATTAAGAAGACTACCATGGTATCCAGAAGCCATCTGTTAACCGATGTCAAATTGATGATAAAGAAAATTGGGTTCCCTTGGCAGTTGGTTTTTCTCCAGCTGCATGCTGCTATAAAAGAGCCATCAAAGAAAAATCTGCATTTGTTGTTAATTCAGAAATGTAGTAGATAGGCATTGAGAAATCCTTTGTGACAATTTTTATTCTGAAAGTTGATGGTGAAATCACATAAAGTTTTGCATAAGGCCTTATATCACTTAGGACCATCTTGATAGGATCAAAATAAGATGATCAGTCCAAACCGTGTGAGTATATACACAAAAATATAATGAAAATTGAGAAGAGCATGATATAATGAGTAAATTCCTTCTGAAGTAATCAACCAAACAGAAATCAGTCAATAATTTTCATATACATTCCAGACATTTACCATTGTACATATGTTGATGGTTAGTCCCATTTTAAAGAGATGCTCAGGATGGAACAGTACCAAAAAAAAAATCATAATTCAGGATTGTCTTCATGACCATATTCTGATAAAGACAAATGTCAAAGACTTATTAAGGTGCCTTCTAAAATAGTTGTAATACTATTACTCAAAGGAAACTTGAAGAAATTAACATAATGCCCTGAAAGAGATGGAAATCTGGAGTAAGGCAAAACTAATGTCTCAAATCCAGACTTTATTTTTTATTAGTTACATGACCTTGAGAGTATTATTTAATCTGTTCTAGTATATGTATGAAAATGAGAAAGATTATAACAACCTTGCAAGGATGTTGAAAGGATAAAATGAATTACTGGATGTCAAAGCTTATTTCTCTCAAATAAAACATGAAGGGTTTTATCAATGGATTATAGGAGTATACTAATTGCTAAGAACTTAAAGCTTTTTGTGGAAAGGTCACTGAAGTGACAGGCAGGAAATCTAGTTTTTACTTCGAACTTTTCCATAAATTAGCTGTGTGACATTGTAGAAAACATTTAAGTTCTCTGGACCTCAGGATAATCTTTTCTAAATTGAGGTTGCGATGGACAATGAAATTAAAAAGCTGTATTAATTTTAAAATACTTTAATTCCAATTATTTGGATAACTTCTAAAAATGTATGTAGTATATATAATCATAACTTTGTAGAAAAATTGCAAATCATTGTAATCTCTTGTATGTGAATTTATTTTTGATGTTTCATGAGAAATATTAAACAGTGGGAAAAGTCTACTTTTGTGTACTATCTTAAATTTGTCTTTATCTGATGCATTTAATTGTAAGTAAATATGTGTTCAATTTATTCAGTAAAGCCCCCTAGTTAAAGCAGATTAACCCAGAATTGAATTTGACTTTGCTCGTACTAGAAGCCTAGTTGAAAAAGACTCAAAAAGTAGCTGCTTATATATTCCTCTTAAGAAGCAAAACACATGAATTGAGAGAATAGGTTCTAGAATCTGTCTATTAACTTCCAGAACTGGAAATGCTCTCCATCTCATTCACATTCTCTGTTCCAGATGACTTATTTGACTTTGCATTAAATATGATCGAAATGACTACATTTAGTTTACTAGCGTCATGTTAAACAAGCATTTCTCAATAGATTATCCTTTTGGTCTCCCACTGTCACTTTACAGTTCATTTAGTGGAAGCATCTTTCCCCTGCCATGAAAACTCAGCCCCATGGATTTTCCATTCACTTTTCAATATCAGAGTCATTTCAAAGTGTAGGATACAATTTCAATTCAGAAACATTATGTACCAATTCAAGATAGTAACCAGTATTTATTTCTCCATTCAGAAATCAGATTCCTTTTCCTCTTAGGTATGATTGGCTTCTCCATTTACCTGTTCCCCCACTATTTAACTATGGATTGGAATCTAAACAATCAGAGTGAATTCAAAAAATGATAGATAAAACTAAAAAGCAGGACCATTTCTATTCGGATGATGACAACTACTGATATAATGATCTTCACGCCTTCTCGCCAACTATTTCCCTAGAGTACACTTTAGAGATGCTTTTAGCTGATCATCTCAAGATGGGCCCTTTCCTGTTCTTTAGTAATGGTGCCTCCTAAGCTTCAGGTGCTTTTGCAGGTTCTCCATCATATACTGAATTGTGCAGTCTAATCTCATCACCAGGCCACCCTCTTGGGCTCAACTTTACTGCTCTTAGTCCATAAAGGTTTCATTTGAAAGGTGCATATGCTCTTTAACCCAATGGCACAGGCGTTCTTTGCTCTCAGGGATGAGTCAGCAACCAGAGATGACAAGATTAGGCATCTCTAATCATACCATTACAAGGCTTGACATGAGAAGTCAGGAAATGACTCCCAATGTCTCCTTTGTGGGATTGAGAACCCATATTCTCCAAAGAAATCCTTTTCACAGAATCTTTTCTTTTCTCCCTTATCCTGACCCTCCCTCTTTTTTTTTATTCATAAAAGCAAGGAGGTATTTATGGACACAGGTGTTGGACATATGCTTTATTAATTCTGAAGCCAGGAGTATATTTTACTCACTATTGAAATAACGGAAAAGTATGAATTGTAAGAAAAACATGCAGGGCATGGTAGTATTTTATTGAGAGGAGACAAATTAAATAGAACAATTAAAATAAAACAGCAAACTCTAATGAGATATTTTAAGAAAAGTGGTGTCACAGAGGAATTGAAATTTTTGTATGGTAATTATATAAAGGACTGAACTTTGGGAGTTTCATTTTGAGATGAGAACAAGTTTAAATGAATTTTGCAAATATCTACATGTCCTAAAATCATAAGTAGAAAAAATCCTTAAATTCCAGGAAATTCCTAAAACATAAATTACACTACAAAAGGAGGTAAAGGTGGTGCAAGGGTAGAAGTCTTTCCTGCCATGGTAAGAAGAGACCTGGGTTCAATTCCCCCTAGCCCATGCACTTCCCAAAACAAATAAACAAAATAAACCTACAAAAACAAACAAAATTCACAAATGGTGCTACAATAACCAGATACTCAGAAGAAAAAAAGAATGAAATGTGACCCTGTCATACAGCATACAAAAATTAAAAAATGGAGGTGATAACAAAAACAAAGAAAGCATATTACTTCTTACTCATATAAGGCTATCCATCTCAGGTCCATTTTAAAGCAATCTCTAAAGATAATTCATCACTAATCCAAAATACAGATGATTGCACGATGGCAACTCAAACACATGCAATTATTTACAGAATATAAACCAAAATATAATTATTTCACATTTGCAAACTAACTTAGATATGACTACTTCATGAATACTAAGCATAAATGTACCATAAATAGCTGAAAACAGTAACGTGTTTTATTAAGCTATGGAAATCCAATGCTAGGATGTTGTTATAGCTTGCTAGCTACTGGAATGTGATATACTAGAACCGGAATGGCTCTTTAAAAGGGGAATTTATTAAGTTGCACATTTGCAGTTCTAAGGCCATAAAAATGTCCCAATTAAAGCAAGTCTATGAAATATGCAAATTAAGGCACCAACAAGAGCTTATCTGCACTCAAGAAAGGCCAATGAAGTTCAGGGTTTCTCTCTCAACTGGAGAGGTATGTGGTGAACATGGTGATGTCTACTAGCTTTCTCTCAGGATTCTTGCTTCATGAAGCTCCCCCAGGATTGTTTTCCTTCTTCATCTCCAAAAGTCTTTGGCTGTGTGGGCTCTCGTGATTCTCATGGCTCTCTTGTGGTTCTGTTGTCATTCTCAAGCTTTTCTCAAAATATTCCTTCTTTTAAAGGATTCCAACAAAACTAAGCAAGTCCCCCATGCAATGGTTGGTGTCATATCTCCCTCTAATCCTAAGGTTCATACCCACAACTGGGTGAGTCACATCTGTGGAGTAATCTAATCAAGTTCCCAAACTATAGTGCTGAATAATGATTAAAAGAAACTGTTGCTCCCATTAAGATTGGATCAGGATTAAAACGTGGCTTTTCTAGGGTATGTGATCCTTTCAAATGATCACAGATGTTGACGCTCAAACAAGCCTGTTCTAGATTGCTAGCTGCTGGAATGCAATATACCAGAAACAGAATGGCTTTTAAAAGGGGAATTGAATAAGTTGCTAGTTTACAGTTCTAACACTGAGAAAATATCCCAATCAAAACAGGTCTGCAGAAATGTCCAATCAAAGGCATCCAGGGAAGATACCTTGGTTCAAGAAGGCTGATGAAGTTCATGGTTTCTCTCTCAAGTGGAAGGGCACATGGTGAACACCGAGAGTTTCTCTCTCATCTGGAAAGGCTCATGGTGAACATGGTCAGGGTTTCTCTCTCATCTGGAAGAGCATGTGGCAAACATGGCATCATTTGCTAGCTTCCTCTCCTGGCTTCCTGTTTAATAAAGCTCCCTGGGAGGCATTTTCCTTCTTCATCTCCAAAGGTCACTGGCTGGTAGACTCTGCTTCTAGTGGCTATGTCATTCTCTGCTCTCTCAGAGATCTTTCATTCTCCAAAATGTTTCCTCTTTTATAGGACTCCAGTAAACCAATCAAGACCCACCCAAATGGGTGGAGACACATATCCCCTAATCCAATTTAACAATCACTCTTGATTGGGTTACATCTCCAGGGAGATGATCTAATTACAGATTCAAACATACAGAATTGAATAGGGATTATTCTGCCTTTACAAAATGGGATTTTGATTAAAACACGGCTTTTCTAGGGTCCATACATCCTTTCAAAGCAGCACAACCCTTATTAGGGCAGATTCATTCTTTAGAAGCCAATATGATAGCAATATGTTAAATTTAGAAAAAATTTATATTCAATGTGTATCAGCAGGTATTTGTAGAATTTCATTTACTATACTATTCAATCACATTATGCAAATATACCTATCACCTCCTATGGTAAGAATTTATATCACCATTACTTTGCACAATGGCTAAAATATAGCCAGCGCTCAGATACATGAATGAATAAAGAAACTCCCAGGCAAATATAGAGATACAAAGGAGAGTAAGAGTAATTTCATCATTTACTATTTTCTACATGGGTACTCTGAGCCAGGTGCTGTACAATTTGCAAACATTATTCCATTTAATTCCCTCTAATACTTGTAAGTATTGAAAGGCTATTAAGTTTTCCGTGAACACACAATCCATAAATGGCACAAAGTATTTGTTCTTCCATTTTTCCACACACCTAGGGATTTTCTAGTCTTACCAATTCTTACCAGACAAGACATTTGAGAATAAGAAATAGTAAGTGTGTTGCCCAAAGTAGCATGGACTGAACTTCAACCCAGTGTTCATTTGGCACAAAGAAAGGGAGGATTTTATTTAAACTGTATTTGTTTTGTTTTTTTTCTGTATGTTTTTCAGAACCCTGGGTAGTAATTCTTGTCTAAGAAAATGACTGCTAACCTATAAGATGAAGGTAGCAGAATCTGTATGAAGGGAAGGAAAAATGACCAAAGCAGAGTAAACACAGAATTCTGAGAGGCCCCCAGTAACAGGAGATGTGAATAAGCAGATTGCTATGACAAGGTTTAAGGAAGATGTTTCCTGGGAACTCGAGGGAAAGTCACAAAGGACTGCAGTTTCAATGTGATCCAGAAGGAAAATATAGTGAGATTATTATTCCATTGACCTTCAAGATATCTACCACATCTGTCTTCCCTGCCTGAGGCAGGTACCAATGATGTGTGCTATAAATATAATCTGTTCGCTCTGACATGGGAGGCAAATGGGTTTAAGGGACAATGTTCCATTCCCTGGTTTATTATAGAGGATAAAGAGATCCTAATAAGATAGAAGAAATTACATGCAAAGGACAGAAAAAGTATTCTGAAAAATAAATAAATAAAAAGAGGGCAGTTTTCAGAGACTTGTGTTTTCCTTGCTCCTTATCAGAGACAGTTAGGAAATTTAAAATTGTTAAGTTAAACTTAAAAGGGCGATGGGTCATTGCCAAGCAACAGTTATTTTGATAAACCAAATTAGAAAATTATGTCCATATTTGAAGTCATTTAAAGATGAAGAATAAAGACAAGGAACATTGCCACCAATAAAAAGGAGTGAGTCAGATGCTCAATCAAATGGAAGCTAATATGGTCTCTGCCCCTGTGCAGGAAGGGAAAATTGAAGAGTGTTCATGTGTGAGTCAATGAAGATCAAGAATTTCACATAGGTTAAAGATTGCATAAAAATTGGGTCCATCAAAGATAGCACCTGGGAATGGGATTTCATAATTTTGCTTTTTTTTTCCCCTGGAATTTTTGCTTTGTCAAGTAAAAATTAATAACAATGGATACATAAGGTCAATGAAAATATTTTAAGGGGCTCAAACCAACCTTAAGAGGCTATAGACTAGCTCATTATAGATTAAAATTTTCGTAGAAACTTGCATCAAGTTATTGACAAATGAAAGCAAAATATCTTGCGAAAGAGAAATAAAAGTAGGTCCTTATAATCAGTACCAGGTACAAGCCCTTTTTAGAGAGAATCCAAGACACACTGAAGTCACAGGATGTAATCCAAAGAACACAATCAGAAACGGGAATGAGATCTTATGTTAACAGAACAAGTCATGTGCATTTAGAAGCTAGAACAAACAAAAAGCATGCCATAATTAAGAAGGGATAAGGCTACTTATATCTTCCCCTAAAATGAATGAACTTGATACTGAGTAGAGAAAAACAAATATGAAAAATAAACAATCCCAAATTAGAGAAGACCATAATAAAAGTTCACCTGAATACTTCAAGATAGTTTACAAATCTATACCAAAAAACTGGGGGGAGAAATGGTGTTATTATTGTAGAATCACTGAAAATCACTGTTGATTACATGTTGGGCATAAATAGAAAATGTACATGAAAACATGCAAATTTTACCCTGGCAGTTTACTTTTTCAGTTTAATCAATTCTATGCATATATAATCGATTTTAATGATATTTTTCCCAATGGGAAGAGTTTCTGAAAATAGTGATGGGGGCCGGTGCGATAGTGGCTCAGTGGCAGAATTCTCGCCTGCCATGCCGGAGACCTGGGTTCGGTTCCTGGTGCCTGCACATGTTAAAAAAAAGTAGTGATGGGAAGTTATAAAAACATGTGTTCCATTACAATAAATTCAAAAATGATTTTTTTTCCCTCTGTGGAGAGTAAACTTTCTCATGATGAAAATGAGAAAACTATCTGAGATGTTGGATCGGGAAGATTTGCAGTGAATGAGAGGTAGGAACAGACAAATTCTAAGGTATCTTCAAACTGAAGCATTGACAAGTGTTAAGAATTCACCATCTTCATCATACTAAGGAAGAATGGAATTTAATGGATATCATGTACAAGTTAAAATTAATTTATAGGAATTTAAACAAAAACCCAAATATGTTGTTTTTATTCTAGTCTCAGAAGAGACTCGTTAGCTCTGGATGACTTTGTATGTCCCAACCCTTTCCTGTTTTCATTTCTGTCTAATTACATACCTGTTAATCAAACAAGCATAGGTTTTAAAGTCAGTTAGACCTCATGTGAACACAGGCGACGGCCAAAACATGATGGATTATATCACCCTTAACTTTTCCATAAAATTGTAATAGTGTGAGATTTTCAGTCCATGGTTTACAAACATATTCTTGACATCTATTTTAATTAATACAGTGAACATGGAGCAGTCTCAGAATAAAGGGGAAATGCTTTTGCTGATTGTCTTTTTGTTATGACCCTGCCCCCTTCACCCAAAACCCCGCCACCCATATCTGCACCTCCACAATAATTGCATTCCTTATGAGTGGTTATAGTGCTCTGTGAAGATGCGACTGAATTGGGATAAGACTGGAGAATTTTGGCTTCTAAAAAATTTGAGACATATTTGCATGGGAACTTTTCCTCAATGTATGACATGAAAGACATTGCATGGTCAATAAAATTTCTTAAGATTCTGCCTAACAAACAATCTGTGAATTAAAGACCCACAGCCAAGGCAGCTGTTCACTGAAACATATATACCCTTTAACAAATGTAAATGTTAGTTTTTAGTTGATTTAGTTAAATTCAAATGGTTTGCAAAAGTAACTTCCAGCATATCGTTTTTTGAATGAGCACATGGAATTTTACCTTTTGTTAGTGGTTCACTGAAAGAACATACATAATAAATTGCAATCTCTCCTAACCTGTTTTCTAAATAAGTAGACAAATACACAGCTATAGAAAAGGTTTAACACACATGTTGTTATTACAAGGTACAAGGATCCTACTTAGAGTTCTGGAAGTAGTCTGCAATTTCCAGGTTTAAGTATACGAACAATGTGAACAAGGCAATAAAAGATCAATTTTATATTCATTAGCATGAATTATGATGGAAATATAAATAGGAAAGTAAAACAGGACGATAAATAAATGAAAAGCACAGCCTTAACAGTTATACCAAGGCTATTTCTAAAAATTAAACTTCAGAGAGATTATACCTTCAGAAATTACCAACTGCTTTCATCAAGTTTGACTGCAAGTTTCTATACAATATGTCCTCTTGGATATCCTATGCACATGCACAAGAAACTCCATACCTTTTTCATTGTCCTGAGACTGCAACCAAAGGTTTCTTCTAAGCCTATAGAGTCAACACTTTGATGCTCAGACAGTGGGACAGTTTCACCAAGAGACAGTGGGTAGCAAAACAGAAACAGACACAGGGAGAAGAACATAGTCTGACATTGAGTTAAGGAGGCAATAAGCAGCTAGCACAAAGGAAAGTGGGAAAGGAAGGACTTAAAAGAAATAGAATATCACTGAATCAAAAAGAGAAAAAAAGAAAAACCTCAGATTTTAATGACAAACAAAAGCACCTATCTTGTATTCACCCAGCCCATTTTATTCATTGCCAAATTTCTTGTTTGAGAATATTGCAATAATCCTCACAACAATGTGCTTTTGATCGATGGTATTTTTACTCTTGTTTCATAATTGAAATGCCTGAGGCACAGAGAGGTTTCATGACCTGCTAAAATCACTCAGCAATTCACTGACTTTCATAGTAAAACCAGAATTCAAGCAGTCACAAATATTAATTTACTAATGTAATTCCAATCTTGCACTACCAATAAAAAGTGAATGCTTTTAATTTCTTCCCTCTATTCAACTTGTCTGAATACTCCACTTTTTGCTGGTGTGTCAGTATGCTCTTTTTGAGCAAATAATTAGCTGTTAGTATGAAACATGATTTCTCTTTGACTTCTGAGGACTTCAGAGTAAACAACATCGCAGTGAAAATGTGAGCAAGTGAGCTATTATCAGAGGCTAGTAACATCCCGAGAACAAGACAAAACAAAAGGCATTTATTACTTCCCAATGTTTTTTGAAAGGCAAATATATAATATATATCTAGAAATCAAACTGATGGATTAATATATATCGATCTGTGGCAGTGATTTAAAATATATCACCAAAACCACTTTTCTTATTAGGTTTCAATTTAAAAAGGATATTAGCATAGGGTAGGCCATGGTGGCTCAGCAGGCAGAGTTCTCACCTGCCGTACTGGAGACCCGCGTTCAATTCCTGCCTGGTGCCTGCCTAAGCAGGCAAAAAAAAAAAAAAAAAAAAAAAAAAAGGCTTTTTGCATAAATTACTTGCTCACCATAAAAGCTAGTGATTTCCTCTCAACTCAAGTCATTTTCATTCCCTTTCACTGTGGCCATTTCAGGCACAGCCAGGATGACTATCTCTCAAACATTATATTTAAAAACTAAGCCAATTAACAAAACAGCTTGCATAATGACTGATGGCACTGGAAGAGCCACACAAAAACTTCTTCCTTTGATCATGATGAGTAAGTTATGCTTTTTTAGACAAAAATTATGATTTGGCTTATTCTATTTTCAGCAGTAGCAGCAGGAAAACAGGAAAATATTAGCAAGGGAGGAATAGCACACATGTTAAGGATTCCTGAAATCTGTAGAGGGCAATGAAATTATCAGCATAATAATAATTATTAGTAATTACTAGCACAGAGTAGATGCTTTCACTGTCCCCAAAGCTTATAACACACTGGAAGGCATTGTGCTTCAGATGGAAATATTCAGAAGCAATCTCAAGTTGTAGCTCTTAAGTCACTCTGCCTGTCAACATCTGAAAAATCAATGTTATCGGTTATCACTTCCAGTGGGAAGATTACTTAACAGAGGTATCGCCACAGTCATCCTTGGCACATCTGGTCACAGGAACACATGATTTACACAAGTGCACAGTAGGGGGTTGTGTTGAAGAGAGATTATGGTAGATGAGGCATAAAATTTGAAATATGTAGCCAGGAAGATGGTAGCATGAAAACCCTCTGTTCCATAAACTTCAGTCTTCTTCAGATTTTGTTTATAAGTCTTTTGAGCTAAAGAGAAAAATGACAAGCTTCCAAAAGAGTAGATGAGGATTCTGGAAAATAAATAGTTATTTCAAGCTGGCATTGGTAAATGCTTAACATCTAGATGTTTTGCTATGCATTGTATAATTGGAAAAATAGATTGGCCAGGGTAAGGGTGGAAAATAAAAGACAGAAATATGAAATTAAGCATCTGTTCTAGTTTTCTAGCAGCCGGAATGAAATTTCTGTTACCAGAAACAGAATGGCTTTTAAAAAGGGGAATTTAATAAGTTGCTAGTTTACAGTTCTAAGGCCAAGAAAATGTCCCAGTTAAAGCAAGTCTATAGAAATATTTAATCTAAGGCATCCAGGGAAAGATACCTTGGTTCAAGAAGGCTGATGATGTTCAACGTTTCTCTCTCAGCTGGAAGGGCACATGGCAAACATGGCGACGTCAGCTGGCTTTCTCATGGCTCTGCAAAAAGGACTCTCTCCAAAATGTTTCCTCTTTTAAAGGATTAATGGATGGAGTCACAACTCTGTGGAAGCCATCTGATCAAAAGTCACCACCCACAATTGGGTGAGTCATATCTCCATAGGCACAATCAAAATGCTCCCAGCCACCAGTATTGAATGAGGATTAAAGGACATGGCTTTTCTGGGGTCTGCCAGATTTAAACAGGCACAATACCTAAACACATGTTATAGACAGATTCAGAAAAGAAAAACACGGGTATCTCTACTGACATTACTGAGAAGGTAAAGTGGGAGTTAAAGATAAGGGAGGGTACAGCATGGAAATGTACTCAACTCTGTATTTCAAACCTGAGGTGCTGTGAGAAATTTGTTATATTGAAAAAGAATAAGGGATAGAAATGAATTTGAAAATGTGCTTTCTTGTGTGTACATATGCCGTTCAGGAATGTTATATCCAGCTAAATCCCAGCTACTGAATATCAATTCGTATCTCACTATCTTCCTTGGAGAGAAAAATAATTCATAAAAATTTTAGAGATAAGCCATGAACCCGTTACTTTTTCAACTCCACAATATTATTGAGTAGAAAAGTCACTTTTCCTTTATCATTCACATTTTTATTTTAGTACAATATATTATGGAATGTTGATATGTTGAAATGTTCTGCTTTCTAAACTCAAGGCTACTAGCATTCTGTAGCCATGTGACCCTCATCCCTTTCCCCAGAACTCTACTATTTGGTATATTATTTAAACATTTGTACACATTACTTAGGTCAATAGTTTAATAATCATATTTTAGAATAGAATTAGAAGATTAATGTAAGTAAAATATTTTACAAAATTTTAACTAAGTAGTTGCTGAGTGTAAAGTTGACCTTAAATGAGCTAATGATGCAGAGTTAAATAAAAAGAATATCACTTAAATATTAATGTTTAGATATGTATCATTTGGCCAAAGATATCTCTCATTCAAAATATTACAAATATACACAAATGTATGTAAACATTCAGTATATTTAATGTTATAAGAAAAAAATTACACCTCACAATACTTTTCCTTTTCCAGTGATTATAGTGCTTTAGTGTGCTAAATTATCTTTTGTCATGATTGACTTTACTCCATGGAATGAAAAATGAGTAGGAACTTCTTTAACTTCTCAGGTTTAGAGCTGGAAACAGGCCACAATTTTCCTATTTTGCTGATTTCCTGAACTGCATTTTGTAAACTTCTACTTCAAGGCCAAGGAAATTGTTCTCAGAATTATAATTTTATTTTAATAGGCTTCTGAATCTCTGATTTCACTCCCTGAAATTCGGAGGTCTGCTCCATTATTTCAGACATATCAATCCACATACTTTCAATTCAATCTCTAAAATGTTTCCTTTCCCTTCAAAAATTTTCATTCAGTAACAAGCAAAGAAGCAGCCAAAAAATAAAGAACTATCCTAAATGTAACATTGGCCTGACCTGTAGGAGAAGTTTTTTGTTTATTTTTTAATTACTATTATTTTTAATATGCACACACACTCACACATACATACATATATAGTGTGTGTATATATATATATACTTCCAGGGTAAAATGAGTAGAGAGATTAATAGTAAGCAAATATCCCCAGTGGCTGTCCAGTAGCTGAACATCACAAAGATTTGCCTGACCCACGTTATGGACTGACTTCTGTCTTGTTTCCTGACTTCAGCTAAGTAGAAACGGACCTTGGACCTACCGAAGACTACAAAATTAGACCCGGTATGC
The DNA here is from genome assembly GCF_023851605.1 of Tamandua tetradactyla. Classification (NCBI taxonomy): domain Eukaryota; kingdom Metazoa; phylum Chordata; class Mammalia; order Pilosa; family Myrmecophagidae; genus Tamandua; species Tamandua tetradactyla. Next base: position 27,504,085 of record NC_135340.1, read on the forward strand.
TTTAAAATATTCCAATCATACAGTACAGTCCCTCATTGAGCTTCATTGTTCTGATGATTCCCCAGGGTCTGGTTTCTCGAGTGCTCGCGAACAGGTCCAACATGAGTCTTCTTCTCCAGAGACCTGGCCACCACACTGAGGGCCTTGCTGGTGACCCCGGAGAAAACCTCTTGGGTGGAGATATTATCTCCCACTAGTGGTCCCCTCTGCCATTACCACTATGGTTTCTAGAAAGAGCACGATGCTTTTCCTACATTTCACCCCAAGGATAGGACTGCTTTTCAATTCCAATAGCTGTTTGGTAAGTTGTTTTATTGAAACTTTAGAGATAGGTTCTATAACACATAAAAATAGCTTTCTAAAAACTTCTACTTAGATATGCTTATTTTCAAAACCACAAGCTCAAAGACATTCCTCTGTCTAGTTGCTGACATCCCGCCACGCAACTGATTCAGGTAATCATCTTCCTGCCCCAGCCCATCCTACCACACATGCCTTTTAAAAGTGCTTTGGGTATCTTTAGAATTCCCAAGTAAAATACCACAAGAGGCTGAGAATACTGGGAAGATTCATCACTACCTTCTAGAGTCATCATTTTCTACTTTTTGAATTTCTGATTCCTTTCAGGGAAAGTGAAAGAATTCTCCTTTTAGGTTCTTACCCAGTGTGGTGCTTTGGAACTATGTACCCCAGAAAACACATTCTTAAACTTAATCCATTACTTTCACTGTAGACTCATAATAGGACCTTTGATTGAGGTTTCTTCAGGGAAGGTATAGCCCAGCTGAATCAGGATGGCTCTTAATCCTATCACTGAAGCCCTTACAGGGAAAGTCACAGAGAAAGAGAAAGGCAGAGGGAGAAGCCAGAAGCAAAACATCAACAGAATTCAGAAGAGAAGCCAAGAGAAGTCATCATATGCTTTGCTATGTGGCAGAAAAGCCAAGGAACCAGGACCGTGGCAAACACCCGAGAACGCCGCAGTCTTCTGGGAGAAAGAAGCGCCTTGGCGACACCTTGATTTTGGATTTTTCTTAGCCTCAAAACCATGACCCAACAAATTCCCACTGTTTATGCCAGCCCATTGCATGGTATTTACTTTAGCCACAAAGAAACCAAAGCCCCCAGAATGGTCTTGAGATCCCAAAAGGATGCTAGAGCTACATGAAACATTTCCCAAATCTGGATTATCCAGTCTTTTTAAAAAAAATTTCAGAGCTAGAATACCAGAACATTGTGGCGGGTCAAAATTAAATAATGAAATTTGACTGTACTCAGCTCAGATTCCAATTATTCCAAGAAGCCATCCAATATATCCCTGGCTGGAATTAACATTTCACTTTTCTGAAGTTTCAGAGCAATTTATTAATATCTCACATGAAAAATATATTTCAACCATTCCACATAGTACAACATATACTTTAGCTCTTCCATTCCTCTAGATATTTCTTAAGGGCAGAGGTTTTATTTGATTCACTTTTTGTATCTGCTCACTATAGAATATATGCTTAAGTAATATTTTTTTCAATAGAAGAATGATACAGTCATGTATTCCAACCAGAGCTATGATGTAGAGTAGGGGATTAAAATCTTTCAGTCTGCCAGCGGTATTAGTTCTCTATTCATCCTGTAACGAATCACCAAAAACTTAGTGATTTAGAACAGCACCCATTTATTATCTCACAGTGTTTGCTGGCACAGGGGGGCTGAATTCACTGTATAGGGGTGTCTCTGGACTAAAATTAAAGTATTGGCAGGACAATAGTTCTCTTCTGGGACTCAGTATGAGTTTCTTCCAAGCTCACTGATTGTTGGCAGAATTCATTTCCTTATGGTTGTATGAATGAGTCCGCTGTTTTCTTGGCATATAACCCCTTAGTATTCAAGGCTAAAAAGGAGCATTAGATCATTCTTGTGTTTTGGATTTTTCTGACTTCCCCTTCCACCTTGCTCTTCTACTTTTAAGAGATCATGTGATTACATTGACACCCCCCCCCCCCCAATTATCCCAGATAATCCAAGATAATCTTCCTATTTTGAGGTCAATTGTTTAGGAACTTTAATCAACCTTCAAAGTTACTTTTTAATTGTAAAGTAACACATTTACAGTCTAGGGGATTAGGGTGTAGACTCTTCATCGGCGCAATATTTGCATTCCACACCCCTCTCGTCTAAAACTCCATCATTCAAGATATATTTATTTGACTATGTCAGTATACTCTTTCATTAGGTGAATATCCCTAAACCTGTCAATAGACTTATAATTCACATTTTAGTGTGAATTTGTTTAGTCAGAATTTTTCTTGTAATAACTAACTGATATTTGCTCTTAGAGAATAAACACAGTAGAGATGGGAAGGAAATTATGGGATGATACTATAATTTTATAGCATGGACAAGTATTTCTAACGGGAAAGAAAATGAGAAGCTTGGGTGCAATATTGAAATGTGGCATTCTGGAAGGGGTGTTGAAAATTAGAAGAAGGAGTCAAACAGAAGCAGTGAAGAAACATAAAATAGCTTTCCCGCTCTTGTCTGTGAGGTAAACTACTGAGCTTCAGAAGTTAACCAGATCTCAGACTTTCCCTTTTCTCAATTATTGAACTATCCCACTACCCCCAACCCAACATGACCCACAGATGTGCCCTAATGGAGAGTAAGAAAGCATTCTAGCAAGTTGAGAGAACTATTTTTTTTACCCTGGATATTGTACAGGTGTTTCATAAAATAACAATAGACTTGAGGTGAATTGCCATTTATAATAGAAGTAAATATATGTTATGTAACTATTTTTCTAATGGTTTCAAACCAAAATAAAAACAAAAACAAAAACAAACCAAAAAGCCCCTTATGCTAGGAATAATCTTGTCCATTAAATTATTGTATTCTACATCTAAAGAAATAAATCATTTTATTTTGGCATAAATACTGAGCTCAGAATAATCCAATCATAACCTTAACAGAAAGCAATACCAATTTCTATTTCACTTCACTGGACCATAGTATCTCATCTTTTTCTTTTGATAGTTAGTGCATTAATTTTCATTAGAAAAGTTTTTTAAAACATCAGAGGTAGCGTTTGGTGTTCTGCAGTAGATTCACAGCAACTCTTTAATAATTGGTCACTTCATAACTAAATTATAAAGTAACAAGAAAGCCCATACAGGGTACAGGGTCACAACTTTAAAATTTATAAAACTAAGAAAATCATTCAGGGTACATCATTATTTTGAAATAACTTATAAGCAGTTTCATTTTATTGCCAAACATTTTTTATGATTCCTTTTCCAAAGATAAATGTGTTTGGCTTGATTTGTATTTGTCTTTGCATTTAATCATGTTTGCAGTTATTTTGGGAATTTAAAATTAATCCTCTTTACATTTACGTAATACTGTTCTAAACTTTTTCTTCCTAGATTTATCCTAGTGGATGATTGCTTATTACATTTTTATAATATTGTAATTATAATATATACATAGTACTCTGAGCATCCTGACAGAAGGTATTTTATAACTTTATAATTTTATTGCTCAAACATTTGCAAATAACATATTCATAAAGTCTAACACATGTAAACGTGACAAAGATTCTAATGCCATTCATAAAACTACTAGATCAGTGATATTTTATGCAAACATAAATTAGCATTTTACACACTGCTGGTCAAACTGCATGAGACATGAGCCTGAATTTAGTCTTGTGCTCTGAGATAGTTAATCCGTGAGGAATTTATACATCAGCAAAGAATATGGCAATGGACAGCTGAAGTTAAAAGTGCACACGTTCCTTTTTTGTTCTGAGTGAAGATAAAGAAAATAGAAATTTTAGAAAAACAATGGGATGAGAATGAGTTCTTAGTCATCCAATTAATTCGATGGGCTATATTTGTCCCATATTTCTATTTACGTCTAAGTTAGGAACTCTGCTTGCTATAATGAATATCTTCAACATGAAAGAAAAGATATTCTCACAAATTAATTTTGTTAATCATTTTCTCCCTTCTAGATTCTCATTCACAAAAGAAAAAATAAATACATGAGAGAAAGAGCAAGCAGAGACAACAGTGCAATAAAATCCCATAAGACAGGTGTTGTGCTGTCCCTCTGCCCTGATTGTGAAGGAAGGCTCTGAAGCAGACACTGGTTTTCTCTGAATCAGACACTGATTTTTTTTTTTTTTTCCCTGAAAAGGACCTTCCCAGGATCTCCTCTGTGGAAGATTAAATCACTCTGTCCTTACTTGTTCCTTATCTTGTATGGTCATATCTAAAATGAGTTTTGGGTAGTAGGTTCTCCTTGTTTATGTTTTGCATCCTACTCCTTACTGGTATACATTTGCAAATTGGAGATAATTTTACAGCCATAATATTGGCTGTTAACTTGGGCTTGTAGTTTATTTGTCAATACTCTTCACTCGGGAATTTATTCAAGAGTCTCTATGCTCAGACAACATGATTGTCTATGCAGAAAATCCATTAGACATTGTGATATAAAAGTTCTATTAGCTATTAAGAGAGTATTATAATGCCACAGGTTGCAAATAATCTGAACAGTGAATTATAATTCTATAGACTGGTGATGAACAATTGAAAGTCAAAATTTAATAAGGGTACCATTTATACTAACATAAAAAATAGCTAAAAATCTAACAAAATATGTGTATGATCTGTATTCTTAAGACTACAAAGCACCAATAAATAAAATCAAAGAAGATCTAGGAGAAGTATACTGCACTTATAGACCAGAAGACTCAATATTGTTAGGATGCTAATTCTTCCCAAATTGATCTGTATGTTTAATATAGTCCCTAATAAAACCACAACAAGATTCTGGTAGATAAAGGTAAGCTGGTTGTAAAATTCATGTGGAAAGGTAAAGGAACTGGAATAACTAAACGTTTTGAAAGGTAAAAGCGAAATTGAAAGATTCATACCATCTGATTTAAAACTTCAGCACCCAAAAGAGTGTGATACTGATGAAACAACAGAGATAAATACAAATAGAACATTCAGAAGTAGAGAAACACAGTTGTGATCAATTGACTTTCAACAAATGTGCAAAGGTAAGCCAATGGAGAAAACATAAGTCTTTGCAGCAAATGTTGCTGGAAAAATTGGATATCAGCATGGAGAAAAAAGACCATTCCTCATAGCTTAACTAGTAATTAACTCAAAATAGATCATAGACCTAAATGTAAAATGTAAAACTCTGAAATTTCTGAAAGAAAACATTTTATGATCCTTGGAGTAGGCAAAGCATTCTTAGATATGATATTAAAAGCATGATCCCCAACAAAATTATTGATAGACTGAATTTTGGCAAAACCAAAATACTTTTTCTGTGATAAAACTGCTATGACAGTTGAAAGACAAAACAGAGATTGGGAAAAATATATTTGCCAAATAAAGCTCACATCAAGAACTTACATCTGGAATATATAAATAACACCCAAAATTCAAAAAAAAAATGAAAAGAAAAGTCCAACGAAAGAAATGAATAAAATATTTGAATAAATACTTTACCAGAGAAGACATATAATGTGGCAGATAAGCATTTGAAAAGATATACAATATCATTGGGGGAATACAAATTAAACCATAAGGAGATGTCACTACACACTTATTAGGATGGAAAACAGAAGCAACAATAACAACCTGACACCACCATGTCTGCTGGCAAGTTTTCAGCATAGCCAGAAATTTCACACATTGCTGGTAAGAATGCACAGTGGCATAGTCAAAAGTTTGACATTTTCTTGCAAAATTCAACGTATATTACCATATACCCAACAATACTACCCATAGGTGCTTACTCAAGGGAAATAAAACTTATGTTCACAAAAATCCTGTGCAAGAATGTTTATAGCTGCTTTATTAATAAAGCTAGAAAAAGTGGGTACAACTTAAAAATCCTTCAGATGGCTAAAGGATAAACAGACCGTGTTAAATCCATACAATGAAATACTACTCAGTAACAAAAAGGAACAAACAATGATACAAGCAACAACATGGATGGATTCTTAGCTATAAATAAGTGAAAGGAATCAGAATCAAAAATCTACAGGCTATGCAATTTAATGCATATAAGGGTTTGCTTGCAAAGAAGCAGCAACACTAGGGAATTTGGAGAGTCATGGGCTTGCTTTTTGTGGTAGTTACTCAAGCCTGTACACTTACCAAAACTCATAAAATTGCATTCCAAAAAGAGTGAAGCATACAGTATAAAAATTAAAATATAAAAATGAAAAATACTAGAGGGGAATTAAAAATACATTATTTAAATTATAAATATTATTAATGATAGAATTAGAGAGCAGAATTAGAGTAGTATAATAATAACAAAGAGTCAGTAGCTATTGTTTATATTTTATTTAGGGAAAAAAACAGTAGTATAGCTAAATTATTATTTAAAGATATTGATGTAACAAAGAGAATTGAATACGGAAAATATTACCCTTAGGAGGGTGTTGTGGAAAGAAAAGAGCAAAGATATATTTGTTATCAATATCTAATCCATTAATTATGCCTAAATTTTTAAAGTATGTACATGTGCTTTTTAATAACATTGAACTATGCAGTGTTCATATTTTATAAATGTGTTTCTAAGAGTTATTTTAAGTTAATAGAATGATAGATGGTATAGTTATAATTGTTCGTGCTTGATAATGTGAATTTAGTAATTTTTATATAATCCTTCTGTTGTGTTCATATTATGTGAAGGCAAAGAAGCCATCTGGATTTTGTTTAAAGTTGATCTCTGGGTTTGTTAGAACCCAAATCACAATCATTTAAAGAATCTCGTGAATAGAGCAGAGACAATTTAAACAACACTCCTTATAGACCGTAATTTAGTTTTACTTTCATCAGTATATGCCCCATATTCTCTGTAGTCTCTAAAGTAGTCTGTATAGGTACTTTGGGGAATTGTGCCCGTTCTAACAAATTAACTTCTCTACTAAAAGTATTTGTCTCGTAGACTTTGCAAGTGACCTAAAATTCTCAATAAAGTTCCTGCTACAAAGGGCCTAGATCTCAAAAGGAGACTTGGAAAACATTGCAGTTTGAAGAGTAGCACACAACTTCAAGTTGTTTGGAACATTTTTTTTAACTTTTAGAAAACCCTACCAAATATTATTCTTCCCTTGATAAATATTCTCCTGTCCTTTCTAAACATAATATCATTTTGTAGCATAGAAAAGATGCTTTCCATCATAAGGCATTCATTAAATAATATATTGTAATCAGACAGAAAGCTTAGAAAACTGCCTAAATATCCTTAGTTGTAGCTCCACATTTCAGCCACTGTGTGAACAATTCCTGTTGACTTTCATACTCAGAAGCCAAAGATTCTCTAGTGATTCTGAGACTGCACTATCTACTCAGGCGTCACAATTATACAACCTGGCTAGCGAAAAGTATTTCGCCCTTTATAGAAAGCTTCAAATCCATTTTTGGGGAGGTTCTTTTTTTTGACCATGTATTTTCTACATTTAATATAGGCTCTGCATATATTTATTGGATTCAATCAAATTCAGGTTAAAACCAGAACAAGGATTCCAAGTATGGCATTATGAAAACAAAACATTTCTTGAGGAATAATGCACAGCCCCTCTTATCCTATTTCTTATTGTATCTGGCATGTTGAGTAATACATCAATATTCTGAACCTGTCTCTTTATTCTGAAAACCCTGTAATAATAACTCAGAGATAGAAAGCTTATTGAGGGTGGGGGAGCAATTGCATTTCAATAGAGAAATAGATTTCATTTTAAGTACCCAGGGGGTTATTTTACAAGGAACAAAAGAAGCATAAAATATATTTTGAAAAAATACAGCTTGGCAATGGCCTTTATGTCTGGAATATTGCTTTCTCAATATAACCCCCATTGAGGCAAAAGTAATATCAACAAATGATAAAGTTTTGCTGTAATTCTTAGTATTTTAATAAACATAGTTACAGCATGCCAAGTAAATTAAACTCCTTAATCTTTTCCCCCTATTTTACTCTAACACTGCATTGCTGTACTTGGAAAATGATCATTCCACAAACAAAGTCACTAATCATCCAAGACTGATTAAAAAGTAAAAGTTTTCTTTATTCCTTGTGACCCCTAAGCTAAAGTCTTTGAATAGGAGATTAAAACTTAATTATTTTGATGTACCAGTTCAGTGTTATCAATCTGGCCTCTTCACCACTTTGAAAGTGTAAATTGCTTGAGTAAAATAGGTGAATGCTCTCTCCCTTCCCTTTTTAAAGAATTCACATTTTCAATTTCTAGATGAAAAATAATACCTCGGCTAAATGCTAATCATACTTTCTGCTGACAAAGATAGAATAAACCAAGAGATTACCTAGAATACTAAGAGGATAGCACTATGCATAAATCAATACTGCGTTTACCCATATTACTAATCTCCTTTCAGAAGTAAAAACACAAAGGTTTTTGAAAAATGTAGACCACTTTGAGATAAGGTTTAGAGTGCTCTCTCAATCTTAAGATACAGTTTTCTTTGCTACACTCTTTTTGCAGGTAATATATGCACAAAGTACCACATTCAAAAAGTATGAAAAGATAAACTAAGAAAAATCTGTGCAACACCCCCTGCCCGTAGCTATTCATCCAATGCTGCTCCTCAGAGGAACCACTAGCGTCAGTTTCATGTATAAATTTCCAGAAATATTTTATGCATACACAAATATTGTTTTACATATATTTCCATGAGACTGCATCTTGTATTCTTTTTTGGAAAAACATAATTTTTTACATAGAGCTCTATATCGATATGTATAGAGGTGGTATGGTATTCTATTGTGTAAATGTTCCATCATTTATTTAAGTTGTTCCCTCAGATATGTCCTGTTGCTAAGTAAGGCCTGATGACTGATCGCTGTTGCTTCTGTGTCTCCGTATGGTGAATTTCCTTTTAGGACCAGCTGAATTCCTTCCTTGCCAATCATGTGCAAAAGAACAGGATCTACTGCCAGATTCAAATTTTGGCTCCACCAGTTTTCCTGCCATGTATATTCTGGGTAAATGATTTAACTTCACGGGTCTCAATTTATAATTTTGTAAAATGGATCTAATAATATATTCCTCACAAATCTCACAAATTATAAAATTCCTGATAATATTTAGCACAGTTCCTGACACGTCTCAAGTGCTCTATAAATTAGCAGGTATAGATAGTGATGCACTTACTCCCAGAAGTCTCTGAGGTAGGAACTAAACTCATCATTGCATATGAAGTTTTAAATATGTCTTCCAATAGCTTCTCTAGCTCTAGCCCTGACTCAGGCTCCTCCACAAAATACATTCCTTTTCACTGCTCCTACTCACTACAGTCGGCAAGTATTTGCCTAAAATCTGCAGAACTTCAATGAACAACAACAGAACCCTGCCACGAAAATGATTAAACCCCTTCCCAGGATGAGGCAGTAAGTTGGAACTATCTTTATATTTCAGCATCCATTTTCAAGACCCCACATGCCTCCTCATAATCTTTATACGGAAATACAGCTGCCTAGATCAAGCAGTCCAATCGTGGCATGCATTCAAATAACCTGTGTTTAAGAAGTTGACATCTTCTTTCACTCTGCCCTAGGGTTCAGCTGTGTTTTGTAAAGTGATGTGTCATTTCCCAGAACTACACAGTCAATTCCTGTTTGCTTGCATTTAACAACTCCAATAAATAAATAAATGGTATAGGGAGAGATTGTGCCCACCAATTTCTTCCATGTGCATGTCCCTCAGAATGCAAATGAAATGAGATCTAGACTCTTGTTTCTTGAATGGCTTCAGCTCCTATGTTGCACTAATATTTGAGAATCCCATGTTATCTCATTTATCTCCACAATACCCATGTCTCAAGTGACTACTATTATCTCCATTATACCAAAAAAAAGAATCAAAGGCTTTAAAAGAATGGGTAACCTCCTCAAGCTCAGAAAACCATTAAGGGACAGAGCTAGTATTCAAAACCAAGTTTCATTGACTTCAAGGGACTGTTTTTCCACAACAGCATATTGCTTTTCATGAATAAAGAAGTTCTCTATGAAATTGGTTAAATACTACAAGGACCTTAACTACACCAGATACTCTTTTTCCCCAAGCAAAGGCAAACTGTACATACAGGGAATCTAAACATTATATTCTGTTCAGCACTATGTTAAAAATGTAAATCATAATAACCGTCGACATTTTCTGAGGTATCAATGAGGAAGGTGACCACGCAATACTTATAGGCCGGCGGTGGATCTGCATAAACTCAAAGATCCCATTACAGAATAAACATAGATGACAACAAAAGATGCTGCCAGAAAAGTCACATAAAATAAAGTAGACAATAAATTGGCATGTTAAGGCCAAGGGGCCTAAGAACTTCTAGAACATCCCCATTAAAATGTTGCTTTTTCTCTAAATGGTTGTGAATTGGACTGACTGATCAAGTTATATATTTTGAAAAGTATTATTGTCTTTGATCTGCAATCTAAAGAAACACATACACATTGATTAGTAAACAATTAGGAATACCTTTCCAGGATATAGGACAAAGACTTTTTATAAAGGAATTAAATGTATAAACTTGTCCTCATTTGAATTTTGTTTCCAGTCAAAGTTTCCCAGCTGTGATCCAAACCTACATGTTCGAATTGCCTTCATGTTTACTTAATCACGTGGGTCTCCCCCTCTCAGTTTGGCAAGGTGGAAACCACTACCCCTTTTTTGTAGACAACAGCACTGAACTTAGAGTTAATGCATTTGATCGATGAGACTTCTTTCCATTATTGAGGAAGATGCAACTTTCTATCCTGTAAATCAAGTGTTCTAATGCTGGTGGTGGTAATGATGATAGAAACGAGAGCATCTACACTAATGCCAGCGACGACAACAGCTATAATAATAGCTTCGAGTTGATGAGCACTATGTGAAAGGCTCTATGCTGTGGGCATCATCGTGTAAGCTGGCATCTAATCCCTCTAAAAAGGTGGGAAACCCAAATATTATTTTACAGAAATTAGGAAACTGAGGCTGGAAGAGGTTTAAATAACTGCCCTAGGCCACATTGTTAATAACCAGCAGAAGTGAAACTTAGAGTTTTCATGAAATAACATTGTTTAACCAATATGTAGTTAAAAAAGCTATGTTCTGGCTTCTTCTAGTGTTACTGTTCAAAATAGGATCAATTCTATGCTCTATGTGGGCCATACATTAATTATCATTTCCTAACTTTCTAACTATAAAGTCCTATATTATGTTCTAAATATATAAAGACTATGATTTTACCATTATTAAGATAAGATTTTGGGGGTTCTTTGATGTAGTTGCTTTAAAGCAACTCTTTACTGATACTGACAAATGAGAGTGACTCTCAAAAAAAAAAAAGTATAAAAGAATATTATCTTCTCCACCTCCACAGGTTCTATTCCATCTGTACTTTACTCTATTTTCCCCCAGGCCTTTCCTTCTTTCTTCTCCAGAATCCTTCAGTACAGATCACTGATATACCCAATTTCAAATACTCACATCCTTTATGGGTTCGTTCAACAAACAGTTGTTAAGAATCTACAATATTTGAGGAATTCATTAAGTTATATGAATATGAAGTAATGAATGAAACATGACATCTGTCCTTGTAGAGAAAGGCATTTATATAAAGATATTAGTACTAAACAAATGCATTAATAATTGCATAACTATCAAATAACAAGATGGACAAATGCAGGATAAGGGATGATATGAGAGCTTTACCAAGAAAGGCTCATCAACCAATAAATTCAAGAATTTTGCCAGACATTTGAAGAGTGAGTAGAAATTCTGCATGCCAAAAGGGAAAGAAACTTGTCCAAAGGCTGTTAGATAGGAAAGGACTGAATGAAAGAAAATCTAGTGAAGAAGGATAAGAGTTCACTGTGCTACTGAGATCAAGTTCCAGGAAGACCTTATCCATGCAATTCACTTTCTTCCATAACTGAAAAGAAGTCATGGAAAGATTCTAAGCAGGGAAGAATTTTCTGTTTAAAAACTCACACTTGTAGATGCAGAACGAATGGATTGGAAACCCAAGATTTGGGGAGATTAGTAGCGAAAAAAAAAGTTACAAAATCCCAGGCAAGAAATGCTGGCAGCTAAAATTAACGGAAATAGTGGAGAAGTTGAGAACATGTTTGAGATAGTTTTGAGGGGTTCAATCTGAAGGGAGAAGGAACAGAAAAGTCAAGGATAAAGATTCAAATATCGTGGCAAGAGAAATTAGATACATGTTTTGGAGATTTCTAAAAAAAATTAAATCCAGCTTAAAACATGTTTTTGTTTGTTTAAGATAGCCAAGAGAAGTGAGGGCATTGAGGGAGAAAAAGCAACATGGAATTAAAAAGGAGCACGGATAGCAAAATTTTGGTGTATCCAGACTACTAAGAAATTAAAAGGAAACAATTGGTGCATGCACAAACATGGATCCAAAATGCCATGCTAAACAGTGTAGCCCAGTACAAATGACAAAATTGTATTTGCATTTAATAATTTTTAGAATAGGCAAAACTAGATTTAGTGATAAAGATCAGAGAGGTGGTTGTTTAGGGCAGGAAAGATTGGGGAAGATGGTCAGAGAGACTTTTGTGATGATGGAAGTATTCTGTATTTTGAATGAAGGACAAGATGAAGCTTTTTGTAATGGAAATATTGTGATTTGAGGTGGTGGTTAATATATATCTCAACATCCATTGAAAAGTATAATTAAAATCAGAGTATTTTTATATGAAAACTATATCAATACAGTTGATTTTAAGAGATAAATATGTGACTGTTAATTTTATGCTTTTTACTTTTTACCAAAATTAAAAAAAGATTTAATGTTAAAGCATGCATAATAACAGTATTTGGGTAACTGAGGTTTTACTACTAGCAATAACACTCTCAAATCATATAGAAACAAGGTTAAATGAATTAAAGTTTTTTTTTAATATATTGAATTTGGACCTTCCTTTCAACATTTAAAATTGAGGCTGGTGACTATATTTCAGATCATTGAATATAATTGAAGAATCTTTATTCCAGGGCTGTAGTAAATTATTCTTTACCACATATTTTTAAAAATGTAGTTTATATAAATATGTCACTTGAATTATTGGCTTATCATTATTCCCTATGAAAATACTCCATATCATTACAATTACTTCAATTCAAATCAGATTAATAATTATCCAGAATAACTATCTCCAATATTCACTGGAGGCCTTTACTGATTTTATGTACAGATATCACAGTAGATGATATTTTTTACGACCTGTCAAAAGTAGCGTCATAAATTTGTCTCAGTTGAAATTAGTAAATACAAAGAGATTATATTTATTTTAATATTCAAATGATAGTACTTAAAGCATTTTGGTGAGTTAAAATTGCATATGTCAGCTGGAATGTTTAGTAGTCTTCTGAATAAATTTATATAGAACCAAATGGTTTGACTTTAAAGGGTTGGTATCATGTGTCCCAACACTGTCAACTTTTGAGTGGCTTCCAGGAAGTGCACATCACTTGCTGACAGCATAAATACATAATGTGGTTATCTGTAAAAACACAGAGTCATCAAAGTTTGAAAGAGGAGAGCAAACGCTTAAGACCCCTGACATACTGTATGTGGACTGCAACTAGGAGGGAGCAAATTGCCAGAGGTCAATGCTTGATTAGAGGACAAGGTGGATAAGACTTGAATTGTTCAACTCTAGGGATATGTGGCCTATATTTACCACTATGAGTATGCATAAAATGAAACAATGGTATCATGCCTAGAGAAGAAAATAAAAAGTCCAACTTTAATTATTCACACTATTTATCACGGAAAATGAAAAAGAAATGACAGCTGGAAAATGCTAGAAAGAGAAAGAGAAAGTTAATGAAGATGCCTGTCCTCATTAAAAACATGTTTTGTGAAAAGCGGGAGAAAAACAAAAGTTGCTTAGGTAAATTTAAGAGTATTTACCTCTTACCGTGAAAATCAATTTAGAAGAATCAGAGAGTTGAATTGCAATCACCACTAAGATTGAAAAAAACAATAAAGACTTTAATCACAAAATGGATAATTTTGTGCACAAGATTGTTCAGACTTCAGTATGATTTTCACAAAAATAAAGGTACTATCAATTTCTGCATAAAATGATGATGGATCTGTATTAAAATGGTGAAAATTCACACCTACAAAAGAAAACATAACTGAGGGCAAGATAATCAATATAATCACAGATCTGACTGAGTCTCAGAAAAAAAGAATCCTCCTCATATCTCTTCTTCTATAGTACAAGCAATATTTCTCACCTTTATTCACCCTGATCTTTACTTAACTAGTATAAATCAGTGACAGAAGAGAGAATGATTGCACTCCTCTCTCCATGAGCGTACAGTGAATAAACCTCATCACAGTGGTTCTATATCCACAAGACCATCTGCAGTTGGATGAAACTATATGTAATTGAGACAAAAAAAAAGAAGACGACCTCTATCCAGGTAAAATTCACTCAATTGATATTTTCAGGGTTTACTCTATCATTCAAAATACCTATAAAGATTTTGTTGTAGTCTTCAAGGAAATTTTATTCAAGGAAACAGGCATATAGATTACAAACTCTGCAAACATACAAACTCTGTATGTTTTTGTTCATATTTTTCCATATCTCTAATTGAACAATAGTGTATAATCATTAAATGAATAAGTAAATTACTAAATATAGAGCAATTGAATTTCAACAATCCAATATTGGAATACTCAATCATTTCGACTGAAAAAAAATCAGTCAATTGCAGACATAAAAGAGAAAGTCCTCAACTTCTTTTATGAGGCTAGCATAATCTTGACACCTAAACCTAACAAGCAAAAAAAAGATATAGTCAAATCTCACCCAGGCAGTAAAATGCAAAAACCACATACAGACTACTAATGGATTAAAATTAGTTTTATATATAGGAATTTAGACTTTATATAACAAATACAAAGTGGATATTCAATCAATATAGCCTATACTGACATAGAAAAAATTTTAATTATGGTCAATAATTAAAGGAAAAAATATTTTTTACAATCTAATACAGTCATGATAAAATATCAACAACAACCACACACACACAGCAAGCTAAGGACTGTAATATCTTCCATAAATTTATAAAGGATATTTAAAATTAAAATGGGGCAAACATTATATTCAATGGTAGAATATAGAAAGTTTTTCCTTTAAGATCAGGAACAAGACAATAATTTACTATCATTTTTCCAAAATTTGTATTAGAGTAGCTATTCATTGCAGAAATCCTAAGAAAAACAAAGATATAAATATCAATAGGAAGTTTCTCCGCCAGCCCGCCGCGCGGCGCCCACGCCCCGCAGCAGCCGTCCCGCCCGCCCTCCTTCTCCCCTCTCTTTCTCCGCCCCTCTTCCCCCTCCTGCTCCAGCGGCTCTCCAACCACCACGGTGCCCTCTTCCGCCTTCACCGGCTCCTCCGCCACCAGCCTCGACAGCCTTCCGCCCTCACCTTTCCTCCTCCAGAACAGCTACTGGGGGAGTGGAGACAATACAGAGCAGCTCCCGGAGCCACGACGGAGATCAAAGGGACAGTGTACCCCATCCTGGAACGGCTGACTGTCTGGGAGAACCAGCTCCAGTGAGAACACCGAGGGACACGGGCTTTCCTGGGCGGGACGGCAAGCGGCCGGAGTCCCTCCCTTCCTCCTTCCCAGGCCAGCTGGCAGAATTGGGCAGGCGGTCCCCTCAGGCTGCGGCGGCTGGCGTCCCCACCATGCGAGGCCCCCCAGACCAACTGAAAGAGTTGGGTCAGAAATCCCCAGACTGCGGAGAACGGTGACCAGGGGGACCATTCCAAACACGTGACTCCCTGGTCCGCCTGGGAACAGTGCACTCTCCCGGGCTGCCACAGCTGGCGCCCTTCCGCCACGCTTGGCGCCCCGGGCCGACTAGGAAATTTGGTTGGGCGCTCTCAGGTGCTGCGGCAGCCGGCGACCCTCCCCGCGTTCGGACCCCCGGGCCGGCTGGCACTCTTCCAAGACGCTTCGGCTGCCAAACCTCCCCTACAGCGAGAGTTTTCCAGAGTTAAAGGACCCACAGCAACTTTTACTGGTGGAGCCCATAGACAAACGTGTGCCACGAGCGCCACCTACTGGGCAGGATAAGAAAAACAGACCCCAGAGATTTCACTGAAAAATCTTACAACCTGTGGGGTCCAACACTCAGGGAAATCTGACTAAATGCCCAGACGCCAGCAGAAGATAACGGATCACTCTCAGAAAATTGAAGATATGGCCCAGTCAAAGGAACAAACCAATAGTTCAAATGAGATACAGGAGCTGAAACAACTAATGCTGAATATACGAACAGAAATGGAAAACCTCTTCAAAAACGAAATTGATAAATTGAGGGAGGACATGAAGAAGACATGGGCTGAACATAAAGAAGAAATAGAAAAACTGAAAAAACAAATCACAGAGCTTATGGAAGGGAAGGATAAAGTAGAAAAGATGGAAAAAACAATGGATACCTACAATGATAGATTTAAAGAGACAGAAGATAGAATTAGTGATTTGGAGGATACAACATCTGAATTCCAAAAAGAAACAGAAACTATCCAGAAAAGAATGGAAAAATTCGAACAGGGTATCAGGGAACTCAAGGACAATATGAACCGCACAAATATATGTGTTGTGGGTGTCCCAGAAGGAGAAGAGAAGGGAAAAGGAGGAGAAAAACTAATGGAAGAAATTATCACTGAAAACTTCCCAGCTCTTATGAAAGACCTAAAATTACAGATCCAAGAAGTGCAGTGCACCCCAAAGAGATTAGACCCAAATAGGCATTCCCCAAGACACTTATTAGTTAGAATGTCCGAGGTCAAAGACAAAGAGAGGATCTTGAA
This sequence comes from Tamandua tetradactyla, assembly GCF_023851605.1. Classification (NCBI taxonomy): domain Eukaryota; kingdom Metazoa; phylum Chordata; class Mammalia; order Pilosa; family Myrmecophagidae; genus Tamandua; species Tamandua tetradactyla. The sequence continues at coordinate 27,520,996 of NC_135340.1, forward strand.
AGCAGCGAGAGAGAAGCAATCCATCACATACAAGGGAAACCCAATAAGACTATGTGTAGATTTCTCAGCAGAAACCACGGAAGCTAGAAGAGAGTGGGATGATATATTTAAGTTACTAAAAGAGAAAAATTGCCAACCAAGACTCTTATATTCAGCAAAATTGTCCTTCAAAAATGAGGGAGAAATTAAAACATTTCAGACAAAAAGTCACCAAGAGAATTTGTGACCAAGAGACCAGCTCTGCAAGAAATACTAAAGGGAGCACTAGAGTCAGATACAAAAAGACAGAAGAGAGAGATATGGAGAAGAGTGTAGAAAGAAGGAAAGTCAGATATGATATATATAATACAAAAGACAAAATGGTAGAGGAAAATATTATCCAAACAGTAATAACTCTAAATGTTAATGGACTGAATTCCCTAATCAAAAGACATAGACTGGCAGAATGAATTAAAAAACAGGATCCTTCTATATGCTGTCTACAGGAAACGCATCTTAGACTCAAAGATAAACATAAGTTGAAAGTGAAAGGTTGGGAAAAGATATTTCATGCAAATAACAACCAGAAAAGAGCAGGAGTGGCTATACTAACATCCAACAAATTAGACTTCAAATGTAAAATAGTTAAAAGAGACAAAGAAGGACACTATATACTAATAAAAGGAACAATTAAACAAGAAGACATAACAATCATAAATATTTATGCACCGAACCAGAATGCCCCAAAATACGTGAGGAATACACTGCAAACACTGGAAAGGGAAATAGACACATATACCATAATAGTTGGAGACTTCAATTCCCCACTCTCATCAATGGACAGAACATCTAGACAGAGGATCAATAAAGAAATAGAGAATCTGAATATTACTATAAATGAGCTAGACTTAACAGACATTTATAGGACATTACATCCCACAACAGCAGGATACACCTTTTTCTCAAGTGCTCATGGATCATTCTCAAAGATAGACCATATGCTGGGTCACAAAGCAAGTCTTAACAAATTTAAAAAGATTGAAATCATACACAACACTTTCTCGGATCATAAAGGAATGAAGTTGGAAATCAATAATAGGTGGAGTGCCAGAAAATTCACAAATACATGGAGGCTCAACAACACACTCTTAAACAACAAGTGGGTCAAAGAAGAAATTGCAAGAGAAATTAGTAAATACCTAGAGGCAAATGAAAATGAAAACACAACATATCAAAACTTATGGGACGCAGCAAAGGCAGTGCTAAGAGGGAAATTTATTGCCCTAAATGCCTTTATCAGAAAAGAAGAAAAGGCAAAAATGCAGGAATTAACTGTCCACTTGGAAGAACTGGAGAAAGAACAGCAAACTAATCCCAAAGCAAGCAAAAGGAAAGAAATAACAAAGATTAGAGCAGAAATAAATGAAATTGAAAACATGAAAACAATAGAGAAAATCAATAAGACCAGAAGTTGGTTCTATGAGAAAATCAATAAGATTGATGGGCCCTTAGCAAGATTGACAAAAAGAAGAAGAGAGAGGATGCAAATAAATAAGATCAGAAATGGAAGAGGAGACATAACTACTGACCTCACAGAAATAAAGGAGGTAATAACAGGATACTATGAACAACTTTACGCTAATAAATACAACAATTTAGATGAAATGGATGGGTTCCTGGAAAGACATGAACAACCAACTTTGACTCAAGAAGAAATAGATGACCTCAACAAACCAATCACAAGTAAAGAGATTGAATTAGTCATTCAAAAGCTCCCTAAAAAGAAAATTCCAGGACCAGATGGCTTCACATGTGAATTCTATCAAACATTCCAGAAGGAATTAGTACCAACTCTCATCAAACTCTTCAAAATAATCGAAGTGGAGGGAAAACTACCTAATTCATTCTATGAAGCCAACATCACCCTCATACCAAAACCAGGCAAAGATATTACAAAAAAAGAAAACTACAGACCAATCTCTCTAATGAATATAGATGCAAAAATTCTCAATAAAATTCTAGCAAATCATATCCAACAACACATTAAAAGAATTATACATCATGACCAAGTAGGATTCATCCCAGGTATGCAAGGATGGTTCAACATAAGAAAATCAATTAATGTAATACACCTCATCAACAAATCAAAGCAGAAAAATCACATGATCATCTCAATTGATGAAGAGAAGGCATTTGACAAGATTCAACATCCTTTTCTGTTGAAAACACTTCAAAAGATAGGAATACAATGGAACTTCCTTAAAATCATAGAGGGAATATATGAAAAACCCATAGCTAATATCATCCTCAATGGGGAAAAATTGAAAACTTTCCCCCTAAGATCAGGAACAAGACAAGGATGTCCACTATCACTACTATTATTCAACATTGTGTTAGAAGTTCTAGCCAAAGCAATTAGACAAGAAAAAGAAATACAAGGCATCAAAATTGGAAAGGAAGAAGTAAAACTATCACTGTTTGCAGACGATATGATACTATATGTCGAAAACCCGGAAAAATCCACAACAAAACTACTAGAGCTAATAAATGAGTACAGCAAAGTAGCAGGCTACAAGATCAACATTCAAAAATCTGCAGCTTTTCTATACACTAGTAATGAACAAGTTGAGGGGGAAATCAAGAAACGAATCCCATTTACAATCACAACTAAAAGAATAAAATACCTAGGAATAAATTTAACCAAAGAGACAAAAAACCTATATAAAGAAAACTACAAAAAACTGCTAAAAGAAATCACAGAAGACCTAAATAGATGGAAGGGCATACCGTGTTCATGGATTGGAAGACTAAATATAATTAAGATGTCAATCCTACCTAAACTGATTTACAAATTCAATGCAATACCAATCAAAATCCCAACAACTTATTTTTCAGAATTAGAAAAACCAATAAGCAAATTTATCTGGAAGGGCAGGGTGCCCCGAGTTGCTAAAAACATCTTGAGGAAAAAAAACAAAGCTGGAGGTCTCGCGATGCCGGACTTTAAGGCATATTATGAAGCCACAGTGGTCAAAACAGCATGGTATTGGCATAAAGATAGATATATCGACCAATGGAATCGAATAGAGTGCTCAGATATAGACCCTCTCATCTATGGACATTTGATCTTTGATAAGGCAGTCAAGCCAACTCACCTGGGACAGAACAGTCTCTTCAATAAATGGTGCCTAGAGAACTGGATATCCATATGTAAAAGAATGAAAGAAGACCCTCATCTCACACCTTATATAAAAGTTAACTCAAAATGGATCAAAGATCTAAACATTAGGTCTAAGACCATAAAACAGTTAGAGGAAAATGTAGGGAGATATCTTATGAATCTTACAACTGGAGGTGGTTTTATGGACCTTAAACCTAAAGCAAGAGCACTGAAGAAAGAAAGAAATAAATGGGAGCTCCTCAAAATTAAACACTTTTGTGCATCAAAGAACTTCATCAAGAAAGTAGAAAGACAGCCTACACAATGGGATATAATATTTGGAAATGACATATCAGATAAAGGTCTAGTATCCAGAATATATAAAGAGATTGTTCAACTCAACAACAAAAAGACAGCCAACCCAATTACAAAATGGGAAAAAGACTTGAACAGACACCTCTCAGAAGAGGAAATACGGATGGCCAAGAGGCACATGAAGAGATGCTCAATGTCCCTGGCCATTAGAGAAATGCAAATCAAAACCACAATGAGATATCATCTCACACCCACCAGAATGGCCATTATCAACAAAACAGAAAATGACAAGTGCTGGAGAGGATGCGGAGAAAGAGGCACACTTATCCACTGTTGGTGGGAATGTCAAATGGTGCAACCACTGTGGAAGGCAGTTTGGCGGTTCCTCAAAAAGCTGAATATAGAATTGCCATACGACCCAGCAATACCATTGCTAGGTATCTACTCAAAGGACTTAAAGGGCAAAGACACAAACGGACATTTGCACACCAATGTTTATAGCAGCGTTATTTACAATTGCAAAGAGATGGAAACAGCCAAAATGTCCATCAACAGAAGAATGGCTAAACAAACTGTGGTATATACATACAATGGAATATTATGCAGCTTTAAGACAAGATAAACTTATGAAGCATGTAATAACATGGATGGACCTAGAGAATATTATGCTGAGTGAGTCTAGCCAAAAACTAAAGGACAAATACTGTATGGTCCCACTGATGTGAACGGACATTCGAGAATAAACTTGAAATATGTCATTGGTAACAGAGTCCAGCAGGAGTTAGAAACAGGGTAAGATAATGGGTAATTGGAGCGGAAGGGATACAGACTGTGCAACAGGACTAGATACAAAAACTCAAAAATGGACAGCACAATAATACCTAATTGTAAAGTAATCATGTTAAAACACTGAATGAAGCTGCATCTGAGCTATAGGGTTTTTTTTGTTGTTGTTTTTTACTATTATTACTACTTTTATTTCTTTTCTTTATATTAACATTTTATATCTTTTTCTGTTGTGTTGCTAGTTCCTCTAAACCGATGCAAATGTACTAAGAAACGATGATCATGCATCTATGTGATGATGTTAAGAATTACTGAGTGCATATGTAGAATGGTATGATTTCTAAATGTTGTGTTAATTTCTTTTTTTTTCTTTTTTCTTTCTTTCCGTTAATAAAAAAAAAATAAAAAAGAATAAATATCAATAGGAAGAAATGAAACTCTCAATACTTCAGTTCAGATAATCCTTTATGCAAAAATCCTCAAAAAACATCAAAGACAGGTTATTGAAAGCAGTAGTAAAGTTTATAATGGATACTGGCTTAAAAATAATTTGGATTACCAATTCTGGATATAATACACTAAGATTCTCTCTCATGCACTCAAAGCAGGAAACAATATAAAATCTGGTCATAGCACAAAAAACAAGTCTTCAAAAGTTCTGAGTTCTGACATGTAAACAGACCTGGAAAGATTCTAGTTGTGAGTGCATGCTGTCTTTTTTTTTTTTTTTTTTTTTTTAGTGCATGCTATGTTGAAGGAGGGAGTACAGGTAGGTTAAACATTTTGCAACTTGTAGCCTAGAGTTAAGTACATCTGTAAAACAATTGCAGCAGAGGGATACATTTGGAAGAGGATATAGACATTTTTTAAACTCCTTTAACATGAAGACACAAATAAGAGGGAATTAAATGAGTGGAAAAAAGATACACCAGGCCAACAGTAAGCATTAACATGTTAGCATGTTCATATTACCAGATGAAATAGATTCAAAACAAAATATATTACTAGAGACAAAATGATCACTTCATGACATAAAAGTTAATCCATCAGGTAGACTTAAAAATTATGTGCATGTACTCATTAACAATACTTCAAACCATAGAGAACAAAAAAATCAATAGAATTAAAAGAAAAAAATAAACAATCCCATGAGTGAGTTTGGATATGGTTAAACACCTGTCTCAGAAATTGATGAAATGATTAGATGAAAATTCAGTGAACACTGGGAAGATTTGAAGGCACTGTAACCACTCTGACTTCATTTGTACTAACAGAATTATACCTAAAACCTGAATACACATTTTATCCAACTGAACGTTGTATATTTACCAGAACAGACTGCATTCTCTGACATAAAACAGGTTGTAGCAAATTTAAAGAAATTTAGATCATCAGAATATGCTCCTGATCAGAATATATTAAATTAGAAATTGATACCAACTTGATAACAAAGAGAAACTCAAATATTTGTGAATCAAACATAATACTTCTAAAAATATCATTTGATCAAAAATGAAAGCACAAAAAAATGGTGATAACATATTATGCAAATCAGGTACAACAGTGCTTAAAGGAAATCCATAGGTTGCAAAGTCTATATTATAAAAGGAAAAAAAGTATCATATATGAAAAGAGGGTAATTCAACAGATCGTATGGACATTAAAATAATAATAAAGGATACTATTTTCAAATTATGTACACTGATTTGACCCACTAAATGTTATGGAAAATTTTCTTGGAATTCACAAATTAAGAAAACCAATCCAAGAGGAAGAAGAAAAGTTTTACAATCTTACATCAAGGCAAGATGTTGAATTCATTAAAAAAATTCTTTCCACAATTTACTTGCTCTGATGGCTTCATTGTCTCCTACCATTGAATCCCACTCAGCAATAAAAAGGGACGAAATATTAATACCTACAACTTGGAATAATTTCAAAAATATTCCAAGCTAAATTCATAAACACAAAAGATGGCATACTATAGCATTTCATTTACTTTAAACCTCAGAAAAAAGAAAATTATAGTGACGGAAAGCTCATCAATGGTTGCATGGGTCCAAGAGTAGGCGAGGGTATTGACTTCCAAAGGATGTGATTATGGTGGTTATTAAATGATTACATTCAATTAGCAACATTCATAAAATAATACAATTAAAATGAGGGGATTTTATTCTATGAAGTTAATTCCTATTAAAATAAAATAAATCACTAGAAATGACTTCCATTCCTAGCCATGATGGAATAACTGGTAGGAGAGCAGGTTTGCCAGAATAAACAACTAGAAAACTGGAAAAAAATATGAGAATACATTTCAGATACTGAAAAAAGTCAGCTCAGGACTATGATCCTTGAGAGAAAGGAAACATGAGATGGGTCCTGTGGTAGTTAGATTCAGTTGTCAACTTGGCCAGGTGAGCATACCTAGTTTTGTTGCTACGCACATGAGCCAATGGTATGTGAAACCTCATCTGTTGCTGATTTACATCTGCAGTCAGCTAGGAGGCATGCCTGCTGTAATGAAGGATGTTTGACTTAATCGGCTGATGCTTAAATGAGAGACCTCAACGTAGCACAGCCTAAGCAGCTCAGCATTCCTTATCTCAGCACTCGCAGCTCAGCCCAGGCCTTTGGAGATGCAGAAAGAAGTTACCCCGGGGAAAGTTGTTGAAACCCAGGGGCCTGGAGAGAAGACAAGCAGAGACCATCCTGTGCCTTCCACATAAGAAAGAGCCTCAGTGGAAAGTTAGCTGCCTTTCCTCTGAAGAACTAACAAAATAAATCCCCTTTTATTAAAAGCCAATCCATCTCTGGTGTGTTGCATTCTGGCAGCTAGCAAACTAGAACAGGTCCTATGATCACCCCAGTTTTCTCCTCCAGACATTTAACAGACCCTGTGTCTGGGATGAGAAAAAGCAAGTAGAGGACAGTAATCTCTCTGAGTTGAGGAGAGAGAGATCAGAATTCAGTGATGTCAAGTTGGCTAGATTTGACAGGGAAGAGTACCAAAGAGTATTTTAAACAGAGAAAAGTTCCAGAAATCATTATAGGAAATGCTTTCAGTCTTTGGCTCAATACTTAGCTGTGATAAGGTGCAACTCCATGATGTCAGGCAAAGAACAACCAATAGGAAAAGAGAAACCAGTGGAAGTTATGAACTAAAGAAATCCCAAAGTCTGAATAGTGCTAGAAGCTATTTTGGCCCCAACAAGCTAGAAAGGAAAAAGCTCACCCAGTCATTTAGTAGAGAAGGGTCACGACTAACAATAGAGTTATTCTAGATCTTAAGCAAAGATTACTTTACATTCATCCTAACAAAAATTAAAGCAAGTCTTGAATGAAACATGTTGATTTGCAAGTAATTGTACTGCATACAAAATAGTTTAATATATATTTAAAGGAAAATGAAATAATTCATCAAAATCAGACAAAAATAAAAAGCAGACCATGATATGACAAAGCTTTTCAAATTAGCAAGCAAAGCATATAATAGAGCTCTTATAAATATGTTCAAGGATTTAAATTAAAAATGTATTCAATGAAAAATAAAGAAAACTTTAAAAATTATTTCTAAAGCTGAAAAACAATTATCTAAGTCAAAATATCGACTCGTTATGTTTAACAGTAGATAAGACATTCCAGTAGAGAGACTACAATAAAACTATCCAAACTGGAGAATATGGAGAAGCAAAAGCCCAATGAAATGAGCAGAGCCTCAGAAACCTGAGACTATATAGCATTCGTTAAAATATGTGAATTTGGAGTTCCAACGGAAAGGAGAAGGACAGAGATATAAGGAAAGAGGAAGAAGTAAAGCTAATGGCCAAAGTTTTTCCAAATTTGTTGACTATTTTGCATCCACAAATCTAATACACTTAACAAAACCCAAGCAAGATAACTACCTAGAACAACATACCAAAGTACATAAAACTGCTGAAAACTAGTGATTAGGGGGAGTCTTAAAAGCAGACAGAAAAAAAAAAGAAAAGAAAAAACACATTGCATGTGTGGGAACAGAAAATGAATGATTGTTGACTTTATATGACTCAGCCTTCCACTCATACTTGTTAAAAATATATATTGAGTGAAAGAAAACAGGCAAAATAGAATACACTATATGATCCCATTTTTATAAAACTCTATCAAGAGGCAAAGTGATTTTTGTTGAGAAAGAAACAGACGCCTGGTTCTCTGGTAAAAGGGAGCAAGGAGAGACAGGAGGAAAGGATTACAGAGGGGCACAAAGAAACTTTTAGGAATGATGTAGAACTCACTATCTGGACTGTGGTGATGGTTTCATGGGGCATACCTGTGTCTCCACTGATAAAAATCACACACGTTAGCTATACACAACTCATTGAATGGCAAAAATGCCTCAATGAAGCTGTTTAAAACAAACAATCCCTGATATTCTTTAAAAAAATAAATCACCAGATTTATTCTATAACTAACAAAGAACCAGAAAAGATTTAGCATAGCTGAATGATTATAAAAATGGAAAATAAAGCTGGACTACTTACATGTGATCTATGGCATAACATAAGGCTATAGTAAATAAAACTATGTGGTATAAATATAAAGATAGACATACATGTCATTGGGACAGAATATATGTCATTAGAAATAGATCCTCATGTATTTGGTAAATTTGACTTTTAATAACAGAGTCAAGATAAGCTAATGGGGAAAAGCAACAAATGTGCTGGAATTGCAAGATATCTATATGAAATAAAATCCAACCCTAGCTCATAAAATCTACAAAAATCAACTGAAATCAAATGCTTATAAGAAAATAGGGGCCTAAATTGTGAGCTTTTAGAGCAAACACATTAAGTCTGGAGTGGTGATTATTATTTCTGGATTTTGAGAGGCTATTTTATATATATAACCTGATATTTATAGATAAGAATGAAGCTGAACAGTTTGGGGTTAAAGTAATTCAGAACATAGGGGTAAGGAAGACCATGTCTATATTTTAAAACCACACATGCTCTTTGAGACTAATGAAGAAAGATTTATTTCATCTAGGATTGAAATTTTCTGTACTGCATAATTTAATTTAACCTATCTGTATAGCTCATTTGAACAACTGAAACACAGGAAGCACAGAATAAGAATGAGGTTCTTTAATCCTGTATAGGTTATTGTAATGCCTGAATACATACTAGAGTATATTAAGCAGACAATGAAAAAGTATTGGCAAAGTCCCCTGAGGGATGGGAGAAAAATATGAAACTATTAAATTGGGGAATCCCCTGATACTGTGTCAAACTTTAGGGACACCCAAATCAATAGGCCATGCCCTCGATCAGGAGACTTAACTTACTCTTGTGAAGCTTATGTAGATAGTGGAGAAGCTTAGACTACCTATAGGCATGTCTGAGTTACTTCTGGAGGACCTCTTTTGTTGCTGAGACGTGGCCTCAGTCTCTCTAAGCCCAACTCTGTAGGTGAAATCTTTGCCCTCCCCTCTATGTGTGACATGACATTCAGGGGAGAAAGTCTCCCTGGTGACATGGGAGATGACTCCCAGGGATGACTCCAGACCTGACGCTGTGAAATCAACAATTCCATCCTGACCAAACCGAGGAAAGAAGTGTAATTAATAAAGTATCAGTGGCAGAGAGAGTTCAAATAGAATTGAGAGGCTACTCTGGAGGTTGCTCTGATGCAAGCTTCAGTTAGAATTGCTACCTATCATAATCTGTCAACCAGGACCATTCCAGGCAATCCTAAAGAACACTTAGGACAATATATATGATTCCACGAAGGTTCCATGCACTAGAGTAACTTTCCAGAAACCTACAACCTCCAGATGGGCCCATAGTCCAGATAAATCCTGAAACCTAACCCAGCCTCTCCAAAACATCAAATAGTTTCATCTCCTTACCCCATGTTAGTGACAGACCCTTCCAATATGGAAAATTTAGAATCACAATAGCCCAAACACCCCTAAAAGGAGGGATAGAAAGATCAAAGTTGATGGTGGAGTTATACAGAGAAGATAGGATTTCACAAATGAATATGAATGCTGAATCATTAAATTGATATCTCTTTTAGTCTCCAGTACTTTAGAGCAGCTGGAAGTAAAAACTTAAATTTGTGAATTTGTAACCCAAGTCAAACTCTGAAATATGTTCTGCCACTAATTGTGTTGCTGTGCTTCGAAATTTATAGCTTTTTTGTATATATGTTATTTTTCACAAAAAAAAGATGGAAAAAAAGTCGATTGTGATGATAAAAAAATATTTAAGCCTTCTAGCCTCCATATTCTGGAGCACCGAGAAGGAAAAATATAAGAGGATCATATGGTAGCCCATGACAAATTCTTGGATCTGTCCTGTAACTATTTGTTGAAGAGTGCTTTGAAAACTATTGCCTTTTTCTTTCTTTACTTTGTATATATGTTATACTATACAATAAAAAAAGTTAAAAAAAATCAACTGAAATCATTCATAAACTTAAAAAGTATAAACTACCTAGAAAGAAAGATAGTAAGATTCTTTGTGACCTACTGTTAGGACAATATTTCTAAGACAGTACACAAAGAAGTGTAAATTGGAATTCACTTTAAAATTGTGTTTCAAAAGGTGCCATACAAATAATGAACATGCAAGTTACTTCTCACTAGGAGAAATTATTTGCAATTCCAATACCTGAGAACGGACATATATATATTCAGAATACATAAAGAACACTTTCAACTAAACAATGAGACAATTGATCAGTAAGACATGCACAAAATATTTCAACAGATAATACACAAATTAAGATATTCAAATGTCCAATAAGTATATGTGCATACCTAGACATGAGAAAAATCCAAACTGACCCACAATTAAATATCTCTACACACTCACAAGCATGTCTAGAGTTAGAACAATTGACAATATCAAGTTTTAGCACACATATGAAAAAACTGGAAATTTCATACATTGTTGAGGAAATATTAAATGGCATCCACTATAGAAAACAGCATGGCAATTTTTTATACAGTTAAACATGCATTCAATGTTTAAACCAAAAATTCTACTCTTAGGTATTTACCCAAGAGAAAATGAAAGTCCATACAAGGCCATGTACAGCAATATACCTATCAGTTTGAATAATTATAGCCCCTAAAAGAAATCAACACAAATTTCCAGATAAATTGATAAATAGATTATATATATCCATATCATGAAATGATATTTGGTAATTAAAGGAAATGAATTTCAGATATATGAAACAACATTTAAACCCCAAAATGTCGTGTAGAGTTAAAGAGCTCAGATACAAAAGAAGGACAAATTGTATTACTCAATTAACATAAATTTCAAAGATAGATAAAATTAGTCTATGGTGATAGAAATCAGACCAGAGGTTGCCTAAGGCAGTGACTGGCTATGGAGGAATCACTGCAATAGGTCATGAAAGAATTTCTGGGGTACTATAAATATTCTATAACTTGATTAGGGCTGTGAATACAAGGGAGAAGATACATTTGATAAATTCATTGAATCGCTCACTTAAAAACTGCGTACATGCTATTGTACCTAACTTATATCTCAGTCAATTAGCCTAGAATGCACATGTGGTTTAATACTTAAAAATTAATCAACATAATTCACTATACTAAGAAATTAATAAAGGAAAACCACATAATCATCTCAATAGACATAGAAAAACAATTTTAATAAATCCAACAATCTTTGTTGATAAAATATCTCAGCAAAGTATGAATATTACTGTGTTAGTTAGATTCAGTTGTCAACTTGGCCAGGTGAGCATACCTAGTCTTGTTGCTGCAGACATAAGCCAACCGTACGTGAACCTCATCTGTTGCTAATTACATCCGCAGTCGGCTAGGAGGTGTGTCTGCTGCAATGAGTGACGTTTAACTTAATTGGCTTGTGCTTAAATGAGAGAACGCAATGTAGCACAGTCTAGCAGCTTGGCATTCCTCATCTCAGCACTTGCAGCTCAGCCCGGGCCCTTGGAGATGGAGAAAGAAATCACCCCGGGGAAAGTTGTTGGAACCCAGGGGCCTGGAGAGAAGACCAGCAGAGACCATCCTGTGCCTTCCACGTAAGAAAGAACCTCAGTGGAAAGTTAGCTGCCTTTCCTCTGAAGAACCAACAAAATAAATCCCCTTTTATTAAAAGCCAATCCGTCTCTGGTGTGTTGCATTCTGGCAGCTAGCAAACTAGAACAATTACCAAAAGTAAAATCATATTTAATGGTGAAACACTGAATGCTTTTCCTTTAAAACTAGGAACAATAAAGCTGGGTTTGGGGACCAAAAGTTGAAGTGAGGGAATGAAAACTACAAAGTTATACTATTTTACATATTTTTATGTCCACTTTATTTTATAAAATATTTTATTTGCAGTAAATTCTAATGGCAAACACTTTAATTCCAATAAGATACTATATCATTAAGTAAAAGAATTGTATGTTATTAGCCAGAGAATTTTTCCTGAAGTCCTGAAGGATGGATGTGAAAAGGTGATTATATGTTGTATGGTGATTCAAACAAGTAGAATCAGATAGGATGTTATACATATGTGTGAATATTTATATATATTTGCATTTATATATATGCAATTTGTCCTCAATATGTGAAGGAGAAGAAAATTAAAAATGTTTTCAGAAAGATAGGGTCAGAATGTGATGGAGAAACTTTATAACTTTGGGAAGAATTTGACACTTTCTACTTAAGCCTTAGGGAATTTTGATTTTTGAGCCTGGGATGAACACAATAAAGACAATGTTCAAGTGACTCTCTTTGTGTTACTGGCCATCAAAAAAAAAAAAAAGAACTTGGCATTCCTTTTGTGAAGTTAAAATAAATCCTTACCTATTTGTTAATTTATTTGTAATCTTGAGAAATCTTGTAATTAAAAATATAGTGTAGAACTCTGCAACCTGCTCATTTGGCCTTCTAAGCTAACAGCGATCATGAAAAATTTTGAGCTTATTTTTAATAATGACTATTCAAATCGCCATTAGAATAGTTGACACGCTAAAACAAATAACATATACATGGAAATATGCATACATATTACCAACTCCCAAGCTAAAAGCCAAATACTCTATTTGTCATTGCCAAAAAATTTACATAAGTATATGGTTCAGATTTGCTAATTCTGCTTCCAGATAAAAGATATTAAAAGGTTTTGTGAAGCCACACACTTCTGAAATTTATCACGTATTTTATCCATATTAAATAGTACATTTAAATATAATTTCATCATTTCTTGATAACTCAAACCATCTTGATCAAAATATATCACTGTCTCACAAATGTGTGCGTCTGGAGGATATCCCAGAAGAATACAATAGTAAAAATCCCATTAAAAAATGCTCTGCATAAACCAGTTTCCCCCACTCTGGACAGGTGAAATAGGAAAATTTGAACTAATTAGAAAAAGAAAATGCTTTCTCACCAGAGCACAGAACATAGATTGCTGAGTAGGGCGCAGCTGAATTTTCGCCCCTACCTATAAAATCAGCTGGAGTACTTGTGCAGTGAAACACTGCACAAACATATGTTCTTATGATTTGTATCTTTTTATCCCCCTTTTGGTGATTCACAATGCATAGCATTAGCACATAAAAAAGGTGCAGAGATCTATATAAAGATATAAATGTCATTGTTTTTAACAAAGCATTCCTCAAACTCTGGTGCTAAAATATACAGGGCACTCAGTACATTTATTAAACAACACAATGAAAATAACTTTTCTTCTGTCACAACACAAATAACATCCTACAAAGAGGGCAGTCTGCAAAGCTCTCATTCCTAATTTCTTATAAATATTTATGACATCAATAGAAAATGATGATATTTGTCCCTACACTAAATGGCCCCACCTGCTTTCCACTAGAAAGAATTTTCACAAATTTCAGGGTGAAGGTTATTCTCTCAATAGTCAAAATGACCAGCACAAGTGACCAATAAATTAACAAGAAAAGTAGGATCTGATTATGCACTTTAAAGTGTAGCAGTGATGACATTGTATGTAATTGGTTTATCTAATCTCTTGTCACTTTTTCTAAAGTTAAAGAATTGCAAATGATCGTTTAAAAGAGCAAAAGAACTGAAAATACAGAAAATTTGCATTTTAAACAGAGCTGTCAGAATTCTCGTTTCTTTTCTTCACCAATTTTGTGCATATTAAGTAAGAATATCAGAAGATTTTAAAAATAATTTTAATCAACTCACAAGCTATGGAAATACATGTTAGTAAATTTTAATTATTGCACTTTAAGTTTTTTGTAAAGTCTTTGGCAAAGTTTGATATCAGGGCTGGGTTGGCCTCATAAAAAAAATCGGAAAGTATTTTCTCTCTATTTTCTGAAACAGTCTGTGAAAAGTTATTATCCTTTCTTCCTTAAATGCTTGATTGAGTTCATAAATGAAAGAATTTAGTCTAGAATTTTCTTCATTGAAAGAATTTTAATGATTATTTCAATTTCCATAATAGATACAGAAATAGAACTATTCAGTTTTTCTATTTCATCTTGTGTCAATTTTGGAAACTTGTATTTTCAAATAATATGTGCATTGTATGTAGTTATCAAAAATATTGGTGTTAAGACTTTTCTTATTGGCATTTAACACATAAAGGCTATCTGGTTATATATCTTGTGGTTTTACAATTAAATTTGGAACATTAGATGAGCTTAAATGGAAGGGATTTGATTACTTCAATTTTTTACAGCTACTAAGCAGTTTCATTTCAAATGGAAGAAAAACTAAATGAAGGAATGTGATATAAAATGTTTTATATTATATATTATTTATTTTGGGGATAAACAAAAAAGTTTAAATAAAAATGAATTATTCTTTAATTACTATATTTAAGACAATAGTATACTTAAACTTAAGTTAAACTACTAGTACATTCTCTTTACTGACAGCACCTTTTCTGGAAACATTTTCTCACAATTCAGTATTGTAAACTATATTAAATATATAACTTCAATTTAAAATGGAAATATGCAACTTTCTGATAGAACAGATAACTGACACTGATGTAGGTAGTTAGACAATTCCTGTGTAAGTTAGTATTCTTTCTTCCTTAAATGCTTAAAAAGTCTAATACCACTAAATTTTACAACTACATACAATGCACATTTCTACTTATTTTATATTGGTTTAACAAGTCCATCCACCATGTTACCTTTAATTCTTAAATCAAACAAAATAACAATAAGAGCAAACCTCATCTCCAATTTATACTATGAATTTTGCTAATCACTTACTAGTTTAGCAGAAGTGAGGTGAGATAAGCGACTTTAGTAGAAACCAAGAAAAAATTATTAAATTATTTAAAGAAGAGAAAAGTTGTGCAAGATATTTTTCTTCCTCATTACCAAAACAAGATGACTCACTATACTTTAAAAGTAATTATGATTAAAACGCACGCAAAAAGGCCCCTTAGTCTTTTGAACTATCCAGGTAGAGAACCCAATCTCCTATAGAAGAGATGGCATTTTCATTGTTAGTTATTGTTGCAGTTTCTCTCATAAATGGTTCTCTAAGTTTCTAGGAAGCATGCATGCTTATTGCCTGCCATGCAGAAGATCTGGGTTCGATTCCTGGTCCATGCAATGCCCACCTCCTCCAGACACTCCCCCCAAAAAATCAACAAATAATGCTGCAATAAAGAGACACTCACGTGGAAAAAGAATGAAATGTAACTCCAGCCATACATCATAAAACAAACAAACAACAACCAAAATGCCTTAATGCCTAATTTACTCTTAGAGTACACCAAAAGCCCTTTGGAAATTGTGTCTCCTGATGCTTATATTTTCTCCTAATCATACAAACTGCCTCTTTTCAAGTACTTCTGGAAAGATTAATATTAAATCCAATGCAAAGTATGTGAAACTCATCCAAGAAGCTGCATTCATCCAACATAACTGGCAGTGCCAAATTTGACAAGGGTTAAAACACACTGCGTGTCATTAGTAATTACAGTAAGAAAACATGTTTTGCTCCATTGTTTTAGCAGTTCTGAATTAAACATAGATCTGAATCATGCAATGCAGACAAAGGTTTTCTTATGTTTTGGATATAAGATGCCATTAAACTCAGGATAGGCCCTTGCAACTAAATCATTCTTCTAAATTTTGTAAGAAGTCTCCTTTAAGTAAATATATTCTTTACTGTTATTCATGAAAGGCCCTTATCTTCTGTCCTGCTTTCTTTAATATTTCATATAAACAGGAGATTCAATAATTTCTTTCACTATTTACAGAAAATTTTCATATTAGGGTTTTCATAAAAACACTTGCTAAACCTTCTGCAACAGGAAAGATCAAAGGTAGTTCCAAGTACAGTCTTATAGAGCTCTTAATGATTCATTTGGGCCTTCTAATTATATTTTCTCCAAAATTTCTTTAGGTCAGTCATCTACCGAAAAATTTATACAAAGCCACACCAGAGAACTGTGAGAAAATTACACCGCTATTTTTTCATCACAAAATAAAATTCATCTAGAAATGAGGGCTTTTACAATTTGAATAGAAAACTTCCTGAAAAGCTGAAAAAGCAATTTTTACTATACCAGAAATGGAATCTAATGCTATGCAAATCCTTAGATAAAATCCTAATATGCCATCTACATTAATGCTGTTCTAACAATAGCATTCCAAATGCATTGTGAATCATGTAGAGATGATTTTTCAATCACCTCCATAGAAGAAATATATTTAATCTTAGAAACACTAAATAGAATAGGTCACCCTCTTCTTTTTCTTATAGATTGGGTGTTTCTGGGGACAAAAAAATAATAGGGCCACTTCCCATATATCTACTAATAAAATAGGGTGATTGCTTAGGTTCAGCAGTGACATTTTCCATCTATTGATTAATTTCAAATATATTTCTTCAGCACCTTTTGGTGTTAGATTCTAGGCAAGACATTGGAAATCAATGAAATGTTAAAACAACCCTCAGCACTTGCTATGTCAATTAAGAGGATCTCAAATGAGAGGTAGAGAAATTCTAATTAGAATGGCTTAAACAATAAGGGAATACATTATTTCATAAAACAAGAAGTCCAGATGTTGGGCAGATTGCAGTTTAAATTTTTCTCACTGTCATTATCAAGGGTCCATCCTCAGTATGTAGCTTTTTGCTCACGATCACAAAATGGCTGCTGTCATTCCATACAGAGTTCATAGCATTCAGTGAATGAAGATGGGATATTTTTTCTTGACAAAGTTTTTAAGCCAAGGTGCTGTGCAGATATCAGATCTCAACTCCTTTACTATCGGCCAGTATCAGGTCTCATGTCCTTTTCTAAACCAATTATTGATCAGAAAAATCTAATTATCATTATTGGCTTTAACCAATATTAAAATCTCCCCCTTTAACAAATAATGAAATGTGACCCTGTCATACAGCATACATTAAAAAAAAAATATCTGCTCTGAGCTCAAGATTGTATCACATTTTATTTACGCATGCCTTCACTAGAGATTTCGTCATCAAGTGTATTAGGTATTTTTCTCAGGCACACCCCAATATCTCGATACATAGTTTTACAGCTCTTTTCCTATAATCCCCCCACAACACTTTCTCTCTTTTGAATGCCTTTGCATACTTTAAAAATCAATTGTAGCTCAAAATTTAAAGACAAAATCTAACCACGTTTACATTTTTAAAATGCAGAAAACTAAACCATATGAATAGACTTCTGAATGCGGTGGTGCTCAGAAATGGCTCAGTTCTCCCCATTAAAGGTGAGTGCACCTTCTTGCTTGAAGATAACGTAGCGGTCTCTGCCTTGCAAGAAAGCATATTCCCTCTTCATTAAGTACCCCATTACACTCTGGGTCATCAGGTCAATAATTATATTTAAGTTACAACATGATATGACCCGGGAGGTGCTGAGCCTACTAAGAGAAGAAAGGGACTACGGTTCAAAGGAATATTAAGACATTCCCATCACAGACTGGTTGAATCAAGAGACTGTAGGATTGGATCCAGAGGGTGCAGGATCCAAAACAGTAGAATTTAAACGTTGGATAAGGAGGACTTATATGGGGTTCTCTCTCATGCTATGAATGTATCATCTTAGTAAGACACCCAGAATACAATGAAAAATACACTGTTAGCATAGCTCTTGGAAGCTGGAGAAAATGAAAATGAGGGCATACAGTACATAAGTAAAAATGTCAGAGCTGCTATGTAAAATAGTGTAAGAAGAGATTAAAAATCTCAGAAGTAGATGTGCTTGATAGATAGGCCACTAAATGAATAAGTTCTTTGGAGAGCTTGATAGCTACTTTATTTTCAAAGCTAAAGTGATCAAGAATATTCTAGGGAAAGGGGCACCAATATCACTGGAAAGCTCAGCAGTGATGCACTGGTATCCCAGAAATGTCAGATGGGACTGATCACAGGAGATTTTGCATCAGGACAGGGATCTCTAATTGCAAGGAGATAAAAAAAAAAAAACACCCTAGGTATAGAGGCCAAATGACAGCTTTAATTATTGTAATGTGCATGAAATTCAAAGTGGTTGTCAAAGGACCTGAGAGCTGTGAAGATGGTTAACAGAACGTTGTGTCCCTAGGGGCAAGATAAATCAGGCTGCTTATAAAGAAATTGCTCAATCTAAACATTTTTAAAAAATTGAGGAAGATTATTAGGTTTTAGTGGAGCAATTTAACATTTTCATATTGTTTTATTTGGGATCGCATACGGGGATCAGGGTTCACCAAAATTTTTTGAACCCATAGATCACAAAGGATCTCCAATCATACAGTTGCTGGATAAGTGAAGATATAAGTTGATAAAATATATTATAAAATCTCATAGTTCTGTGCAAATAGAAAGAAAAACAGAAGCCAAATCTAAAGTAGAGACATTCAAAGAAAAGATTATCAAAATAAAAAATTAAAATTATTTGTAAATGCTATGAAATCCAGAAAAAGACAGGTGAGAATTTTAATAGATTTTATTACTAATTAATATTGAGGTTCTCTGTTGTTTATTTCATTTTCTTTTGTTTTTGCATTCCCCATCCCAGAGTATCAGTCCTGTGCTTGTGCAGCCAAGGAGGCTAGCAAATTCTTAGGTAGGTTAATGACAGTAGTAGAAATAAAACAATATGAATTGTTTGGGGTTAATATGAAGTACTCTTTCTAAAACATTATGCACAGTCATGTAATACATTAACCTGATGCCAGTCCTTCAATCTGAGAAAGTGAAGGTATGGAACAAATAGGATGAAAATTTACAAGTCCATAAATACAATAGAGAAATTAGTGATATATTTATTCACCTAAATCTGATATAGGAGGATCAGAAGTAAGGTACGGAATCTGTGCAACATTCTCTTAGGATAAAGACTAGAAAGCATTTACTGATCATGAATAATATAGGCTCAGAAGTCATTGTTCCAAAAAGTGGCTGTGGCAGAAAATTAAACTAGATTCAAAATGAATTTCATCAAATTTATGAATGATGTAACTAAGAAAAACTGGGGCATAATTCAAATTTCAGGTTAAATTAAAGAAAATTAATCACTTAATACCAAGTTACTTGTGGTAACTGACTAAAACAAAATAATTGATTAGAACTGCACTGTCCAATAGAAAGCTACTAGTCTCTCATGGCTGCTTAAATTTTTATTTAGATCCATTAAAATTTAATAAAATAAAAATTTAGTTATTCAGGTCGTAATATAAATATTGTAATATCTTAAAATCTGCATATGGCTAATGGCTATTGTATTAGAGAGCACAGTGTATAAAATATTTCCTTCAATGCACAATGTTTTACTGGAAAGCACTGGTAAAATGACCAGAAGTATTACCTAAACTCTTTTCTGTTTCTGTGTTATGACCGCTTAAACTGTAACTCATGGAAAAATATTCCATGCAATGTTGAATACGAAGTCCATGAAAAATAACTGGAAATATTATCTTCACTTTGATCAGATGTGTCAACAATCCACTCCTCTACAGTATGACCCCAACAGTGGTCTTTGAGGATCCAATTTTGTGTTTGATACATAAAAGTGCCAATATTTTTATTAGAGTTGGTATGGGAAAGACACCAGTACTGTGCTCTTGAAATACCTTGGGGAAGTAGTTCATGCGATGCTTCACATTAGAGATCATAGACTATTGTATATTATATATTAAAAACACTGAAAATCCTCTAATAACTGTTTATGTTCAACTTTTCTTACCCAGCTGTTCAAAGAGAGAATTTTTATTTTTTCTTAGATTTCTCCAGTGGCATTAATGTTCAAGAGAACACTGAAAAACCTATGGTAAAATTCTTAGTATCTATAAATACAGATCCCTTAGGTATACATGTATCTATACCTAAAGTTGGCTGTGCTTTATAGCATCATTTAATAAAATAATACATTTTACAATTATGAGCTTTAAAAACATTGCCTTATATAATTCTACTCTTCACAGCAATTCTGCAGTGTATGGATGGTGATTCTTGTATTAAAGACTCAATATTCTTAATTTGCCCAAGGATAAATAATTACAAAATGCTAGAGGAGGTTTCACCCAAAACCTTATGGCTGTCTTATATAATAGTGATTTAAAAAAAATTAATCATCTTTCTTCCAAAATATGTTACACTGTTAACAAAAATATAACGCAGATAAATGGGGGAAATTTCTCAAGTTATATCTGCGGTAGGTAATTCAGAGCTTAGCTGAATGTATCTGGCAGCACGGTGGCTCACCAAAAGAATGGGTAGCACTGCACTAGACTCTACCATAGACTAAGCACCCTGCTTAATTATACAAGTAAAAGATAAAAACAAAAAAGATAAAAAGATGTTTTATTTCAAGGGAGCTTAGAATCTATGAGAAGACAATTGAACAATCAAAATATAAGGTAGTAATTTTTCTAAAGGGCAACCAACAGCACTGGATTTATTCAGTGCTGGGAAGTTATGGGGAAGAAGGGGAGTGTAAGTTTACTTTGGGGAGTCAGAGGTGACTTTACAGATAAATCTTAACTAACACTTGAATGATGTTAAATGCTATTGCTAGACAGAGTAGACGTGGAGGGTATTATGGATTGAACCGTGTACCCCAGTTTCAGCATGTTCTCAGTCTTGGTCCACATTCTAACAGATGTTGACTCGTTGTACTTAAGATTCCTTCAAGATCTTACCTCAGTTTATACTGAGCTGTTTGTTTATAACCTGGTCATTCCCAGAAACTTCAGATATTTATGTGACACCTGAGACTCAGAAGTAGGGCTCTAAAGCTATGAAAGTCAGCAGAACCACATACGGGAGCTGTTTAAAAAGTTGAGAAAGGGATCTGACTTCAAGTAGAGATATGAATGAAGCTGATCTGGATAAGACTACAGTAGATTAGAACACAGGGTAAAGGATGATATCGTCCATATTTTAGAACTTCAACTTCTGTCTGAGACCAAGGAGAAAGATGTTTATTTGGTGCAAAATTTATATTTTGGGTAGTGCATTTCCTAATTTAACTTGCAGTTGAACACTATAAGTATATGGAATCTTGAATAGGGTGTGAGACATTGCTGGTTTGTTCAGGTTAGTGTGATGCCTTGGTATATCTCAAAGTAATTTGGGCAGTAGATAAAGAAGTATTTGCAAGGTGCCCTCAGGGGACTGGGGAGAAAGAAAGAAATGTTCAATTTCTCCATCTGGAGAATTTCTGATATTCTCACAAGCAGTGGAGTAACCAAATCAATAGGCCAAGCCCACAATCTTGGGGTATGCCACTATGAAATTTATTCCTGCAAAGGACAGGCTAAGCCTAAATTACACCTAAGAGTCAATGTGACTGTGTGATTGTGAAAACCTCGTGTCTAATGCCCCTTCTGTCTAATGTATGGACAGATAAGTAAAAAATATGGATAAAAAATAAACAAACAATAGGGGGTACAAAGGTTAAAATAGATTTCATAGATGGAAATACTAGTGGTGAATGAGACGGAGGGGTAAGGGGCACGGTATGAATGAGTTTTTTCTTTCTTATTTCTTTTTCTGGAGTGATACAAATGTTCTAAAAAAAAAGATCATGGTGATGAATATGCAACTATGTGATGATATTGTGCGCCATTGATTGTACACCATGCATAGAATTTTAAGAATATTTGTATGATTTTTTTTTTTTTTTTTTGGTATGGGCAGGCTCCTTTCGTTTTTATTTTTTGGAAGGGCAGGCTCTTGTATGTTTTTATGTTAAGATTTACCAATAAAAATTTTTACAAAAAAAGATCTTACCTGAGTTTAGAAGTGGCCCAACTGAATCAGGTGAGGTTTAATTTAGATTACTGGGGTTCTTTATGAGCAGAGTGAAAATCAGATAGAGAAAGAATCCAAAGGGAGCAGTCAGAAGCTAAAAGTCAAAAGAAACTGGAGGAAAAGAAGATATTCCCATATGTATTGACATATGATGGAAAAAACAAGGAACTCTAAAGATTGCTGGTCAGAGTGTACCAACACCAGGGAAGAAGGAAGTCTTCAAGTCTTTGATACCATGATCAATAAATTCCTATTGTTAAGAAAGCCCATTGTACAGTATTTGTTTTAGCAGCTAGGAAACTAAAGCAGAGATTTTCTGGCACAGAGAAAGGCATGTGCGAAAGCCAAGTGGCATGAAAAGGCTGGCAAGTTTAGAGCACAGCAATATTTTGGCATGATGAGAGTGCACACAGCCTCGTTGAGGTGGCCCTACAATAGCATGGCATGGATTTCTAATTGATTATATAGGGATGGGGGGAAGGTACACCATTAAAGCAAAGGAATATTCTAGCACAAAATGCAGTATGTGTGTGTCAAAATATAAATCAATATAGACATTGAATTAATTAGTGGACCGAAAGCAAGAAAACCAATTAGGAGGCAATTGCAGCAATCCTCACGAGAATTTATAGACAACAATAATAAGGGCCTAATTGGGGCAGAGTCATTGGCAGTAGAAAATGTTTAGAGAGAAAGATGCTCAGTTATAGACATACCAAGATAAAAGTGTGTGGGGGGTAATCTTGTGAATATATTCAATATAAAGTTGGATTCAGACATCTAAATTTCACAGGAAAGTTTGGTTCTAGAGATAAAAACTCTAAAATCAAAAGTATTTTGGTGGAGTCGTATTTCTAATCATGGATGAAATCATAGGAAAAAAGTGAAAGATGAAAAGAGGTAAAGCAAAACAAAATTATGATTGCCTTGAAAATCACTGATATTTTAAGGGCGATTAAGGAATAAAACTTATCTTTCATTCTCTCATTCAGGAACCCAATCCCCTAGCATAAGATTCCACCAGAGGTCTTTGAGGGTTTCACTTCAACTTTGACGCCTGTAAGTATCAAACTTTTAGAGTTAGGATGCAGAAGACACCAGCAAACACTCTAAATATGTGCTTTTCTCTCTCTTAATTCCATGGGTTTATCATCCACTCCCTAAAAGGCAAGAGATTACTGAATTAGCAGAAATTTCAATCTGCATCTTCCTGAGGCCACTTTTTCTATCTTTAGATCTCCTATATGTCCAAGCAGGTAATTGGTAACTATTTCCCCCATTTTAAAATATCAGTATCTTTTCAATGTTGCTGCCAAAGCCACTACATTACATAAACTAATAATTCCACAAACACCATTACATATAACTAGTAATATACACTATTACATATAACTAGTAATTCCGTATATACTAGGGCAAGAGTCACATCCTAATTAACGTCACTTTTCAAACTATGCTCAGTTATATTTTTAAACAAGTTTGGTAGAAAAGGCATAATGCAAACATGTGGACGTGAAAGGGAACATGGAAAGCATTCTTTGTGACTGTCTTTACACAAAAGAGGAAATGCATATTAGCACAGTCAAGAGGAGAATAGAGTTGAAAAGTTTGAGTGGAGCAGAGGCTTCATGCAATGGCATCGTTGTAGATAAAGGGAGGAAGAGAATGTTTTAAAGATTGAGTTGTCTAGATTTCATTCCGTGATATTGGAATTTTATTCTGTGTGTATTTATCTAGTAATGTAGGTTTGACTAGTTCAATATTCCTCATAAATTGGTTTGGATCCGAACTGAGGTAGTACTTAGGGGAATGAAATAAGGAATAAGTTTACAGGGACAAAGAAAATGTTTAAAATGTCAGAGATTTTATATTTGAAATTTAAAATCTGAATTTTGATTATATACAGGAGTGATTCCCAAGGGAAAATAATTGACTAAGAACAAAGTTTGCTCTAGGACTGTGATATCTATGTTTTGAGTATGGAGCAGGGACTCATAGGATCCATAAATATTGCATCAAGTGAGACATTTGAAGAAAATGGCCTTTAGTAAGGAAACATATTTTTCAAATTTTTCCCAGAAACTAAACATAGAATTAAGTCAGAGAAAACCCCATCATTCCCAGGAAGTAGGAAGGATCCTGTTTCAAATCTGAGATAAAGACTTTAAAACGAGTGGTATTGCTCAATCGGTACTGACTAAAAACTGTCAAATGATGAACCAAACATACTGTGCCTAAATTCGCTTTGACCAACAGCTATACATTCCTGTACAACTTTCTGCTTCCCAAGAGTTATACTGTATTCAAAATCAAAAACTTGTTGCACCCAATGAAAATATTCGAAAGGATGGTTTAGAACATTTGAAGATCATTCCAAAGGAGAAGATTTCAAAATGCTTTAAAGAATGAGTGTATCATTGTAGTCAGCACAAAAACTTTCAGAATTACAATATTTAAGAAGATAGCACTCATTTGAATATGCTCTTTTATGCTGTTTAAGAAAAAAACATGTAATTGATTTAGAAATAAAATCAATAACAAACACCAAACCATCAGTTAACAATGTTGCTGAGTAGGCATCTTTTGTCAGACCTGCTTTTTGAGCAGAAAATAAATAGCTGAACTTAGCATATAATATGTTTGCATGTAAATAATATTTCTAAAATTCTTTAAATTTATTTAGCTTTAGTAGATTAAGAATTACCATCTTTAAAACTTAAAACATCAATTTGCATATCCTTTCCTTTAACAAATTGTAATGAAATTTTAAACTTGGTCCCTCTTGTGCATGGGCAATTAATGTGATATTCTAATGAAAATATATTATTTTCATTATATAAAATATATACTCTAATGAAATATATTATTTTCATTATATAAAATATATTTTCATTTTATTAAACATGGGAAATATATAGAAAAATAATATATTTTCATTATATTAAACATAGGAAGTATTTTTGTAGTGAGGAAAAACATTCCTGATGACTCTGATTTTGTTCTGCTCAATAAAAAAATGACAATTTCAATTTCTATATAAATTGTTCTTTTGAAACATTTTCCTAACTTTAGTATTCAAATAAGACTGAAATAACAGAGCAAGACAACTAAAAGACAGAAATATACAAGAAAAATAAACGCATCATTTCCCATTTGCTGTTAGTAAAAGGCTAAGTGTAAAATCCTATGATTTTAGTAAACATCATCACACTTTGCAGCTGAACAGTAGTAGGTTCCATTAAACTCAGAAACAAAGGAAAAATGTCTATTACGAATGCTGTTTTGAAGCATCACTAAGGTTTGCGCCATTAATTTTTAAAAAATGTAAAGAAGAAATACAAATGGCAGATAAACATATGAAAACATATTGCCTATAACCTGAGAGTTAAAAATTCAATTAAATAGTAATAAGACACAGTTTAACTGATCAAATGTCAAGAATTTTATAATGAAAATAATACGTCATGTTAGCTAGGGTACAGTAAAGCAGGCTTCCTAGGCACTGCAGGCTAGAATACAAATTAGTACATCTATTTTGAAATCATTTTGGCTATAAATGGCAAGAGCTTTTCAAAGAGTTCGTTTCTTATTGACTAAAGAATTTCAGCTCTAAGAATCTATAGTAATAAAATAGCAAAATCTAAGTGATAGATGTGAAAAAAATGATACAGAAAAGATAATAGACAAAAGTGAAATAATTTCAATGTTTGACTATAGATAAATGAAGACTACATTATGCATCTACATGAAGAACTCCATGTAGTCATTTAGAATTATATTTAGAAGAATATTCAATGATATGAAAAATTCTCACAGTGTATGTCGAGTCCAAGAGGGAGAAAATAGAACTGCGTAAATCATAGGATCCAATTTGGTAAAAATAAAAATAAATTTAGAAAAAAAGAATAAACACACTCATAGTTTCCTAGGACTATTGTAATAAAGTACCATGAGCTCATTGGTTTAAAATCGCAGAAATTTATTCCCTCGAAGTTCTGAAAGCTACAAGATTGAAATTAACATGTTGGCAATGCATACCTTCCCTGATGTGGCTCTCAGAAGGAATTTTCCCTGGCCTCGTATTAGCTTCTGGTAGTGATTGGCTGTCCTCAGCATTCCATGGCTTGGAGCAACTGCATAAATCCAATCCCTGCCTCTGTCTTCACATGGCCTTCTCCCCCATGTGTCTCTTTCTGCATCTCTTCTCTTTTTTAAGGGCACAGGTCAATTGGTTTATAGCCCACTCTAATTCAGTATAACTTCATCTTAACTTGATTACACCTGCAAATGTACTATTTCCAGATAAACGTTGGGAATTTGCTGGGGGGTTGGATTTCAATACGTCTTTTTGAGTCACACACACACACACACACACACACACACACACACACACAAGCTAAAAGAAGTCTGAATGGATGGATGGATGGACAGAGAGAGACAGAGAGAGGGAGACAGATTGGGCTGGAGGGATGAATGTCTGTATATATGGATGGATAAGCATACAGATGAATGGATAGATAGATGGACAGAGAGATGGAGAGATATAGGAAGGAATTAGATGGAAGACTTATTTCCTAGTACAATTATGGGTCAATTTTATTTTATTCTTTTTACCCTCCCAGGATGAACATGTGTTAGTTTTATTGTTTAGATAAGAAAACTTTTTAAAACCTCTACTGCATGCACTTTAGTATATAATTTATAAAATTTCCATTGTTTAAACGAGTAACACCTCGAATTTTAACGTTAATAAATATTTTCTTTGGGCAGGAGGAACATTTACCCTTTTTGTCTTTTTTCCTTCTCTTATTTCAGGATGTACCCTTAAAACATGATCTACACTGAAATAAGCAGGGTAAAACCATTAAATAATGACATTGCCAACATATATACTAATTCAAAAATAAAGAGTAGGTTAATAAATTCTTCATAAAAATGACACTATTGTCACAGAAGGGCACGAATGGAGATAGCTGGTTGATTAAACTCCAGCAAGATGCATTTGTTTTCCAGTTCCAGACTTACTGGTTCAGTAGTAATAACTGCAATGCAGAATTACCACTTGCACTTACTCCAGTACAAGAAAGAAGCTCTGTTTTTTTTTTTTTATCAGAACATTATGCTTCCTACTTTGCTTTTCAATTTCCTGAATGAATCAAGATGAATAAAATGAGTTAAAAAAAGAAAAAGGAAGCTGAGACTCCAATTTAGATCATCTCAACTACAATGAGAAATCTAAGTTTGCATGAAAACAAAGACAGTTCCAGCATCTCAGAAATTCAAATTACAAAAGTGTATGTTGCTGAGATAAATCTATTCATAAAACTATTCATTTTAAAGATTTTAATTTCTATATCTGAATAATACTAAGATTTGAGTATACTTATCTCATTTGTGTATTAATTATTTTCTATAATGAAGCTTATAATGGAAAAGTATTTCTGGATGAAACAAATACGGATGAGGGGCTCTCTTTAACACTTTTTTCTTTTGGGTTGCAAAGTAATTATGCTAATATACATTCTGAATCAAAATCACAAACTTCTGTTTCCAGGGATAAAAAGATTCAACAGTGTAAATATTTTATTTTTAAATGCCATGATTGCAGACTTTTTTTTTAACACTTCAGTATCCTACAAGGCATTAGGATGGGGACAAGTAGAAACATTTTCTCCCCATTCTAGATATACATTAGGAAATTTTTCAGTGTTTCCTCTGAGTCTACTTTCAGCTTTCATATACTATATGAGTTTTGAAACATTTTAGATGTAATTTGAAGTTTTTAAATTAACCTTTAAAGCAACTCAGCTTAGCTAAATTTAGTTGAATATATTTCTAAAACCTTTACAATTCCAATTACATTTTATGGATTTTATCCTTTGCATTAATTAGTGTATGGCAGGCTAAGAAGATAATGATTCAAAAACGCAATATATCAACACAGTGCCAAGCTATTTCTTGTGCCTATAATCCAAGGAATTTCTAAATTTGTAAGTGGGTGTCTCCTTCCCAAAATCAAGGTGGAGGGCACCTTATATGCATTCAGTATGTGGTTTCCAAGGTCACAAGTTCACCCTGGGCTCACAATCGCTGTCAGTCAGAAAAGAAAATGAGCATAGAGGAGTACATTTAGGAAATTGGGGGCAGGGGTTGGTTCCACATTTCACAGAATAGACTACATTCACACGCACATATCTATCTGAAAGGGAAGTGGGGAAATTTAATTGAGGAAAAAGAACATTATTTTTAGAGTAACGTAAGGAACTGCCACCTAAGTTACCTCCTCCACTTATATACGTATTTTTTCCATAGAGTAAACAATTCTTCCCTTCCCAAGTGAGATAAACCAAGGTTCCTCCATTTATAAAAGTCAATTCCAAGTCAATCAAGTTTAATTTGGTTCCTCATGTTACAATGACTTATGAATTTAAAAGAGAGGGTGTAGGTTATCTCCCACCTCATATAACATGGAGGCCAGCACAGGATGGTTGTATGAAAACTCCTATTCGGAAAAGGAAGACATGGGGAGCACATAATAGTCCATAGTTCATGGTGGGATAAGTCCTTTAGGGCGAGGACTGCGAAGAGACCCTTCCAAGGAATGTGGAGGAAAATTGTTAATATATTCAGATTCTGCTCTTGGGGAGACCATCCATTTTCATTGTTTCTCATGGCCTTATGGGAAAGAAGTTTCTCTTTTTTTATTGTCTTCAGTGGCCATAGTGGGTGCGGAGGAGCCTGCTCTACTTGGAAACTTAGTTTGGATAGCTATTTTCTTGCTGGTGCAATTCTTGGAATCCAAGTTGTAGTTTTATGATCACTTTCATTCTCTCTCTCTCTCTCTCTCTCTCTCTCTCTCTCTCTCTCTCTCTCTCTCTCTCTCTTCCCAACCCCACCTTGCACTTTTGCTTTTGCTCTTTTTTGGAGAGCTGATCAGGACTGAAATTATGTTCCAGAATTACATAAAAGTGGTAAGAAGGATGATAAAATTATCATATCCATGTGGATCAAATTCCCAAATTGTTAATAATTGTATGGGCCTGTGGTTTCTGAGACAACATAATCTCATTAAAATGCATATATTCTGATCTATTGGCTTGTCAGTTCCATGCTCCGGTAAATGTCTCCAAACTTCTTTCCTAGAAAGAACTTCTAAATCAGCTTTAATTATTTACTCTTTCTCTTCCTCCACATGCCTTGTGACTGTCTGTTTCACACACACTTTATCTCTTTCTCTGATGTCCCTTTACAGCCATCTGAAATAAAAGGAATGGATGGGAAGACAAATCCTCCAGAAACTGAGTTTTGTCACAAGCTGAGACCCTGAGACCACCGTTTCTTAATAGGCCTTTGGTTCTCAGAGCCCTTTTCAGTCTTAGCTCCCACAGTTCAGGATTCAGAGCAGTTGGGTTGTGCAACCTTAGGAAGTTTTCAATCTCAGGCTTTCTCTCTGCCTTTCATTCCCTGCTTTAAACCAACTAATTTTTTGCCTGAATGTAGCTTTTTCTCATAATTCATTACTCAGTGTAGCAATTAACAGTCATATATTTTATTAACATTCTGGCTTTTTTCCCAGTTTTTTCCCTAGAACTACAAGTCTAGTAGGCCCTTAATCTACCTTCCAACTGATTGCAGATGAGAGTTTTCATTTTGGTTTGCACTGCATAGCTCAAATCTCCATCTTTGCAACCTGCTGTATATATTTTGTCACCATCTACAACATGGCCTCTACTTTTGTTGTGATAGCACATATTCAAAGGTTTTACAGATATACTTCCTTTATAGATTAAAGTGTATTACTATAAACTTTATTGTATTAAAAGTTCTCTATTAATTATGGCAAACTGTGCTATAGATCCAAATCAGTGGCAGAAAACATGCAATGCTCAAGATAATATTTTCATATAACTGCCTAGTGGAGTTCCAGGTCACCAATCCAGCTTCTGTCTAGTGCAGAAAGAAGGTGAAAATCATGAAGGCGTACTCATGGGCAATTTTTATAAGACCTGGAAATGTACGCACCATTTACTCTGACATTTAACTGGGGAGAATTTCACAGCTACCTACAGGGGAAGGCAAGAGTATAGTCTTAGCTGTGTGTCACGAAGGACAGAAAGGCAGGTAATGGGATCCATCTCCCTTTTTAATTTCTCTAAAGTGGTGTCATAATTCATGAGGAATCACATAAAACAAGAAAATATAAAACCTTAAGGTAAAAGAAAAGTAAAAGAAGTTCTAAGGGACAGAACAGTAACCACGGATTTTATAGTCCTTTCCTATTTTGTATTTATAAATTGAAAAGGAAGCCTTCTTCCTTCAGTTACTTGAATGAATGCATATGTTCCCTAAACACAGTTTTTGTTATTTTTCGATGAAGTTGATGAATTGAAAATTAAGCTGAAAGTTTTATTGTTTGATTTCATAGAGTAATATGCATTTTCTATTAAGAAAAAAATAGAAAATTGAGTCAAGGTACTAGTTTCAGTAAAGGTCCAATTTCTGACCACTTTGTGAGTTACATCTAATTATGTCAATCAAACAGCAGCACTTATAGTATGACAAACTAAAAAATTTGAATGAATTGAACTTACCTTGTACCAGACTTAGAGAATGGGTTTGGAAATTGGTCTTTTTGTTAAAACAAATCTTTTAGTGTGGTTTAAAGTAGAAAGTATACTCTAAATTTACAAAACAAAACAAGTTTTGTTCTTTTTGTGTACTTGTGACTTTTTTAGAGTGAATTATAGTATTAATGTGAATCGAATTATGTGATATGTCAAATACAATATAACTATTAATAACAATTTTATTTCATTTAATATTTGAAAATATGCACTGAAAAAATGTAAACCATTTAGAATAGCTTGTGTTATTTATATTGGAAAAATGCACTGAATTTACTAGAGAAACTTATGAAGGGTTAACTTCCTTACAAGGGATTGTTTAAAGCCATATTTGATCTGCCGTATACTATGAAGCATTTGTAAATGTCTCAATTTGATGTAATTATCTCTGGAGATGAGGAAATATTTTTGACCTAGAGCAGCCCTAAAATATGGATGTGCTTGCACATTTGCTTACTTTTGGAACTATTCTGATTGACAGAGGATGGCGATTTTTTTTTTAACCTATTCTGGAAGTTTTGTGATCCATGTGGTCTGCTGTGGATAATAAGAATACTACATTGACTAAGAAGAAAGTAGCTTTGTGGAGGTATCAATGCATATAATTATACGTGCAAAAATGAGTCTTTGGGAGCACATTTTGGGGCATGATTATAAAATATTTTTATTTCATAAACTTTCCTTCTGTGCACGTCTTCGTTGTACCGTTTCATCCTAGAGGACATTAAGTAGAAGTGGACAATTCCTACTTCTCATGTGGAAGCAAACCAATGTCCATAAAGAATGATAAAGTTAATGATTCTAAAAAAAAAGCATATATTACTTATAATTTTAAGAAAGCCAAAATATTTTAACTGTAGGTTGGATTTTCTGTGTCTTTATTATTCATTTCTTTTGAGCTTTTCATGCTTGTTTTCCGATATAATTCAGCATTTTGTCATAGTAAAGGAGCAGAATACTGTACTGCAAAGTACATATTCAATAATGTATCTTTTCACTGAATAATCTGGACTTCATTACATTACCTCTTTCTAGTCAACATATCTGTAACAAAGGGGTTTTATTATATTCTAAATGTGGTCAAGTACAATAAACTATTTTAGTGTATCAATGGTATTCTGTGTGTAAGCAAAACTAATCTTAAAATAAGATAATAAAGGTATCCATGGAATAGATATGAATATGTCCATCTACCTAACCCGAAAATCGAGTAAGATTGCCAGTATAATTGCGAATGATTTTATAGCATTTAATCTGTCCTAACATGCTTCTGACAGCATTACATTTATTGACTCATTTAATCCCCACAACTAAAGAATGAAGAAAATACTACTTTTATCAGGGAAAGGGAAAATGAAGCAGGGAAAGGTTAGGCAAAGTATTCAAGTCCACACAGCTAGTAAAGGGAAGAACTGTATTTCTCACTCAAACTGGTTGGCTCCAGGATCAATGTATTTAACCAGTTCTCTGGGCTGCTTCCTAAGGAATACTCATCGGCTAACAAGTAAGAAGTTTAATAGAGGAATAGGTGACCCTTCAGTATCACCTATGACTGTGTTGGGTCTCAATACATTTCTTTTAAATGGAATATGTGTCCTAATTCTTTTTTTTTTTTTTTTTTTTAAAGAGAGAGGGAGGAAAGGAAGGAAAGACAGAGAAGGAAGGAAGGGAGGAAGAAAGGGAAACATTTTTAAACATTTTCTTGTTTTATTATATTTTTGTTTGTTTGTTTGTTTGTTACATGGGCTGGGGCCGGGAATCGAACCGGGGTCCTCCGGCACGGCAGGCAAGCACTCTTGCCCGCTGAGCCACCGCGGCCCGCCCTCCTAATTCTTTTTTGTTAATTGTTGGTTACTGACTCAAAACAAAGCATTGTCCATATGCAAAATACTTAATAGCTATCTGTGGTTCTGCAAATTTCATAGATCTTCATGCCCTGAAGCTTATTTAGCCAGAAATTATTAAAATTAACCAATTGACAAATACAGCATTGTCTTTCCACGCACACCATTTTATTCCAAACCAGGCAAGATGCAATAAAATGTGGTTCTTATTCATGATAAGAATGAGAGAATCATATCTCACATCCTCACATCTATAATGTTTCTATTTCTCTTACTCAACCAATGTTGCAGTGTTATAAATAACAGTCAGATAGCTCAGAATTCAACATGAACATGAGCATGTACACTTAGTTGAAAAATTAAAAATGAGTTTATTTCTACAATGAAAGTAAAGTTTTATTTTTTGTAAAAGAAACATATGGACAGTAATTAGTAAAAGAAATCTATCAGTCCCTCTCATCCTACCTAGTAAACATGACTTTGATGTCAAATAAAAACAAACAAACAAATAAAGCAACTAGACGATTACAATGAGAATGAATGCATGCATGAGGGACTTAATTTAATTTTTATTTTCTTGGTAATTTTATGTTCTATCAGTTTCTGTTTTAGAAGATCAATTTATCATTTTTCCCAACCACACAGTACAAAGCAAGCATGACTATCAAGCAGAATGTTGTCTATGAAGGCTAGGGTGATTGCCTTCTGTGGAATCCAAAGACAATCTGCTTTGGACTCTAAAAGAGTAGCACAGCTACCATGTCTGACCTGATTTCTCTTGGTTACCAAGGCCCCATGTGTCCATCCTTCATGGTTTAGATTTATTTTTCACCATAGTTCTTCTGAGAAGATGATACAGATATGCTTTATTGAGGCAGTCCACGTTGCCGCTGCTCAACAGCCCACTCAAAACT
The DNA here is from genome assembly GCF_023851605.1 of Tamandua tetradactyla. Classification (NCBI taxonomy): domain Eukaryota; kingdom Metazoa; phylum Chordata; class Mammalia; order Pilosa; family Myrmecophagidae; genus Tamandua; species Tamandua tetradactyla. The sequence goes on from NC_135340.1 coordinate 27,554,886, forward strand.
CTTCATAGAGCAATCTTTCTCCAGTGCAGTCACACATCTCAGGCTAAGAGAACAAGTTAGAGGCATAACCTGAGCATACATCACATCTAGAGTTCCATCGAATTGGAATCATTACTTCCAAAAGCAGAGAATAAGAGGATATTCTCTGAAAGGAGAAATAGACTTTAGTAACTGGTGGAGGCAACTCAGCAGCAATGCACTTAGCAATAAACTCTATCAGAAGTCTTCCTCTATCATTAAAACATGAAGAATCAAAATGCAAATTTGTTCCCAAACACAAGTAATAGAAATTCCATTTACTTCCCCACTTATTTATATTAAAAATCTCAAGAAAAGTAGCCATAAATGATTAGTATCTCCTCATTACACAGTTAGGGAAACTATTAACAGATGATACCATTAGTTTAAAAAAAGATCTCTAGACCTAGACAGTACCATAAAATTGTAAAACTATTTTGTTTCTACAGGTGAAATTAAAAGAGAAAATTAAGGAAATTATTTATCACTGTGTCCCAAGACATCAAATACCAAAGAGGACATAGATTTGTGATTGTGAGTGCCTTACACAAGTCGTCTACTGCTTATATACTTCATAATTGGGTTTAACAATCTCTCATTGACTGATGCTACGTAATCTTAAGGTAAGGTGTTTCCCAATGAGTGTATCAGACAACGTGAGTTGACAAGACAGGTCCGACACCAAAGACCTCATCTCTAGTGCTGAGGAGAAAAGGTCACTGTCTTAATTTCCCAGGGACTAAAACAAATATCATATAATATTCTGGCTTAGACAATGGAAATGTATTGGCTCATGGTTTTGAGTCTCTAAGTCCAAAGTCAAGGCATCAGCCAGGTAATGCTTTCTTCCCAAAAGCAAGCTGGGGCTGGCTGCCTGTGAACACGGATCCTTAGCTTTTCTGTCACATGACAATGAACATGGTGGCATCTTCTCCTTTTTTATCTGGGTTCCACTGACTTCAGCTTGTGGATGCTCCTGTGCCTTCTTCCATGTCTGATTTCCTTTGCTTATAAGAACTTCAGCCATATTGGACTAAGGCCCACTCTCATTAAGTTTGAACAAACTTTAATTAATGATATCTTCAAAGGTTTTATTTACAAATGGGTTCACAATCACAGGACCAGGGCTTGGGACTTGAACTGAGGGGCATGATTCAACCCCAAAAAGCCACATCATGTTTCCTAATCCTAATCTAAAGGTTTTACTTGGTTGTATTCTGTTTCCCTTTCTGTCAACCATAGGTGGTACCAAATATCTGTAAAAGTATGAGAACTTTACCTGAAGAGAATAAAACATTTTAATATGTATTCTTGTGTTCTCAGGCTATTTCCCTTAGAAAAAATCCTCCCTCCTACAACTTTACATGAAATAGCAGGGATCAGAGAAATGGTTAATGATAATTTAGTTTGGAAACACTTATCTAATCTAATGGTAATGCAAAAGACATTTCAGAAAGTTCTACATTTCTTCCATATCATTAATAATTATGAATGGGATCTGAATGAAGAATAGTATTTACCTTTCTGTTAACACATTTTCTTGACCTGTACTCCCAGAGATAACATTTTCCAGTTCATTCCAAGCTTTCCACTGTCACCTCTCTCAAGGTCAAGAAAAAGATACAATAATGAGAAAATAGAACAAACAGCAGCTAATGGAAGGAGCAGTTCATAAAAGCTGCAATGGCAATTCCACCCAGACAGCAAAGGAATACAGCATTTTCACTGAGCTCTACCTGACACATGCAATAATCAAGGGAAAACCTTAATTGATGACACTTCATTAGCATAATGAGTTGAAGCTGGGAAAAGAGAGTCCCTTATTAATTAATCAAGCAAAGCACGGACTGTTTCAGTCTCCTACACTCTGCCATTTTCCATTAATCAAGAAAATGTGTATTAAACTCGTTTGAAATCTTGGCATGTGGATTATCATTCCAAGGAAGAACAAGGTTTGCCCACATGCATACATCTGCTCTGGCCTCATGCATGCCTACAATTTGGATTTGCAAAGCTAAACTCATGCGTAGAGGGCACAGAGTTAGCAGTTCTCAAAAACATGTAAATCACCATATCATTTGAAAAACAAACAAAACTTCATTGATCTCACTTGGTAAAAAGAAAAAAAAGAAAGAAATTGACTTCACTCACCATTCCTTCAACCGTTGTCCAAATGGCCATTGCATGAAACATTATAGAATAGTATGAGAACACAAAATCTTTGTAATAAACTTATTCTGGATCCCCTGTTTCAAGCTGCACATATTCCATTAGATCACAAAAGAATTGTTTATTGGTGGTGGGCTCTGGGTCAAAGAAGCCATGCTTCCTAGGTCTCCAACTAACCACAGGCACAGGTGTTGAGGATCAATGCTAATGAGGTTAACAAGCCCGGATCAAAACTGAGGAATCCCCATAGCAGAATGGACTTGAAGAGAGACTAAGACTAGGACTCTATTATTGTAAGGTCACTTCCCTGAGATGTTTCTTAAAATCTTCAGGTGAGAGGTGACTGTTAACACATTAATAAGCTAAAGAGAACTCGGTATTTTGAAAACAGACCATTGGAACGGAAGTCTCTAGACATGGATATTTCAATCTAGCTTAGATGCTCATTAAGTAGCTATGTGCTTAGTGCAAGTCATTTGATGAGGAGGGACTACACAGTAAGGAATTTGGACTAAAGGAACTCTTAAGTCAATTTTAGTTTTTAAATTCTAAAATCAGATGCCCGTAAGTAGGCAATTCCAAGCAGGCAAGGAATCTGATTTACTTATCTAAACAACTGTGGACATCTTATGCAATTTTAGAATGATGGTTTAATCAAACTTGTTTTGGAATGAATTGTGTCTCCCAAAAAAGATGTTCATATCGTAACCCACAGCCCCATGAATGTTACCATATTTGGAAATAGGGCATTTGAAGATATCCTTAGTTAAAAATTATGCCAAATTGGATTAGAGTGAGGTCTAATCCAATATGGCTGATGTCCTTAGACAAAGGGGAGAAAAAAACAGGAGACAAACATCACAGAGAAGGCCTTGTGAACACTGAAACAGTTGCATCTACTGGCCAGGGAATGCCAAACATTGTTAGCAAACACCAGAAGCTAGAAGAGGCAAAGGAAGATTTCTCCCCTACAGGTTTCAGACAGAGCTTCTCTCTGCGGACACCTTAATTCAGACATCTGGCCTCCAGAACTGTGAAAGAACAAAATGACATTGCGTGTGTCATACATTTCTATGGCAGCCCTAACAAAGGGTAAAACTAAGGCAAAACGCCATTCTTTATTCTTATCTATCTGTGCCAGTGATTCTCTGAACTATGTGTCAATTGTGCACTCTACACAGGAGATGTCCTTTTCAAAGCCTAAATGTAACCAGTGTTCCTTAAATTTATGAAATGTCCAAGTTGAGTGGCCATACATGACAGCCAGGTAAACCCTTTAGTTCAGTTCATCTATCTATTTATGCACTTGATATTTATATCCTATTTCAGTCCAAGATGAATGGAAGCATTACTCAATCTTAGTGATTCCAGCATACATGGAATAAAAGAAAAAGCTCTGATCAAACAGAACACAATTTTATCCATTGCCTATTTATCAGCATTATTTTTAAGTGCTTGATGATCAAAAGACAAATTTGTTTGACAGAAAAGCAACTCATCTAAATATTCAAGTGGGTGCATTAAGCCCAGGAACAAAATAAATTCACATCCGAAGAACTGCTGGCATTTTAAAACTTAAGTGCTGTGATACACAGATCAACAGAAAAGAGCCATTACTGCTGCGGGAGCTCTTTCATGTCAGCCAGATTGGTCCCAAGTACTAAACATAAACTGTTTGAGCTCTGGGTGGAGATGGACATTACCTCCTCACAGAGCAATGACCTGTATCAATTTGGAAAGAGCTCAGCTTTGTGGTGAGGCAGATTTTATAGTAATAAATTGCATTTAGCAGCTTGAAGATGGATGAAACCATCACCGATAACATGGGATAACTAGGGACTGCACATTCTCAGTAGCTCTTTTTGCTTATAAATATTTTATTGATTTTCCATGCCACAAAAATTCCTTATTGTCACAAAGTTGGCTAAATGTATACAATAGACTTTGTTCTCTGCATACAAAATGAAATACACTCTCAGTTATAGGAAGAATAAGAAAAATGCCTGTCTATGCAGGATCTGTTTTCTAGTTCTATTGATGTCCAAGGTTGACTTTCAGACATTTTCACTACCTATTACATTTGTTTGCAATATGCAGTTTCTATTTTTGAGTATCGGTAGTCAATAAAAGAATTTCAGAATTTATTTAAACATGATAAAACGCACTATTTGCCAAAGTGAAAACCAGGATAATTAAATATAACCAAAAAGAAAAGCAAGAGACACACAAATGAGAGTGATTTTATTTCTTAGATACTGAGAAATACTTAGTATCAGAAATATGTTTACTTCCATACATATTAGGCTGTTGCAACTTAGTAAATGACAGCTCTCCTCTACAAGTATGAAAACAATACATTCCTATAGAAAGTTAAGAACTGAGAGAAATTTAAAAGATGGAGTCCATTATCTTGACAAGCTGAGAATGTAAAACAAAGCTGAATGAATTGCCTTGCATAAAGCAGAGCAAAATGACAGCTATTTAAAAAAAATACTCATCTTTAATTTACTAGAGATTTAAATCTTTGAAACCTCTAAAGTCAATGCATTTATTTTAAAAAGTGGGCTGATTTCCTGAGAGTTGGTAAGTTTACAGGCTTGCCTCGCAGCTTAACTTTGAAATGATTTGACTTCTTCTAAAAAAGCCAACCATATTACAATAATGAGCTCAGTTCTTGGTTTTAGAAGATGCATTACCATTTTCAGGATACTATTTTATGTGTCATCAAACAATGCCAGAAAATAAATCCCATTCATAACAGATAGGCAACATCTAAGGTACATGAAGAGAGAAATGAAATGAAAACTTAAAATTTTCAAGAATATTATTATAGGAGGAAGGCAACCTTAGGATGACCTTTCAGTGCACAAGAAGTTATGATATATTTGCTATTCTCCACAAACCTGTAGAATAGGGAAGATGATAGATGCACAGCTTAAGTGCAACAGGTAAAGATATAGATGTCCTCTGCCTCTAAGTATGTTTTCCTCTCTTCAACTAATCATTAAAGAAGAAAAACACATTAGCACTGCTAGAAAATAAAGAACCCCATGCATAATTTCAAAGCCTTTAGTTTATTCTCTCTTGCAGTCCATTCTGTAGTTATAGGTAAGAGGTAAGGCTTACCATTGCCACTTATCATCTCTTAATATTTCCTGAGGTCCCCCTGGGTGCACTGTGCTAAACGAGATGCTTTGTGTGCAGAAAAGCTAAGGCTTACAGAGTTGGAGTAATGCCCAAAGTGGCAAAATTAATAAGTGATGTGAGGAGAAAAAAAATTGATATCTTCTAATTGGCAGATCACTGCAGATGCTAACTCTTCTTTTGTTGCTCTAGTCAGGCTAAGAAGTGTGCCCAGTGCTCCTTTACTAAAAAAAAAAAAAAACTAAGGATTATTCAGGCTGTTTTAACAGGATGACTGAGAAAATGGAAATGAATAGGATTTTTAATTTTGATACATCTTATATGCTTTGGGGATGCAAGAAAATACCCTAACAGTCAATACTAAGAACAGAATCACTAGACCTTTCAGTATTACAAAGAAAAATAACTAATATTTAATAATAATATTTAATAAATATATTTTTAAGGTGTGTGGGTTTTTTTTTTGACATTTTATTATAGCCACACCTTAAAAGGTCATAATTCAATCTGTACATTTCATTACTGGAAAATTCTGGGCTTTCCTTCCTTGGATTGTGGCATGATTTGAAGCCATTGCAAAAATTCATTGCATTTAAGGAAATTTCAAGAGATTACATATTTTAGAGAGTGTTATTCCAGGAAGTTTCTTTGTCAAATTGAGAGTCAAGATTTAAAACTAAACACTTTTTCAAAGCTATAGATGATAGTTTTGCTACTGTAAATCTTTCAAAGAAGGTCACTTAAAATACTTTTTACAAAACTGGGATAATTCAGGAACTATTTCTAAAACTGATATGTGTAGAAATTTTCCTGAATATAAAAATGAGAGAGAAATGTAAAAGCTTAAATGAAGGAGTGTTAGAAAACCTAGATTTTTTTTTCTATCTATTATGTGGTCATCTCTACTTTGGGAAGACCCAAAGACTGAATCTATTCCTTTAATAATCTTGGTAATCTTAAGTTATCTAACTTTTATATATGATTTTCCAAAGAGAATTATTCACATTTTTACAGTCAGGATGCAGTTTGGGAACAACATATGCAGGTATGCTAAAGTGAGGAAATGTAAGAAGCCTAGTGCATTGATTTCAGTTTGGGGTTTTTATTAAAACATTTAGTTACTATTAAATATCTCAGAGAGTAAATTAAGGACATATCTTTTTATAATTTGAGTGGAAAAGATAGAGGGGCAATATTTCCCAAATAAAACCCTGTGACACATAATTTGATAAGTGTGCTTATGGGGAAAAAATGACAACCAATTGTAAATTAAGACTGTCCCCCCAAAATGGCGTATGAGAATTCAACCATAGAGACTTGTGAAATAAGGAATAGGTACTGAGTTTTTAAGAATATTTTTCCTACATTATCTCATTACAATGTTAGCAGCCTTCCTCCATTGCTAATTTTTATCAGCCCTTTAATAGCCCATGACATACATCTGATACCAAAGAAATATGTAAATATTTAAGAAAAACAGAGCATACAGGATTACTTTGTAAATCTTATTATTTGTGACAGTATTAGTTTATAACATTCTATGTTCACCGTGTGTGTGTTAGTATATGTAGGAGAAATGCCATATCTTCAAGATTATTAAATCATTAGATAATAATTAGTGGAAACCAAGTATTTAATTTATTCTCACATGGTTTATACTGAAATAGAGACCATGGTTATATATAAATTTCATAGAGGATCCCCCAGATTAAATCAATTAGAGCACTTTAAATTTCTTAATTAAAAGTTATGTACTTGTAAGTGAATTGTACAAAAAAATTCCAGGAAAATGGAAATTAAGCCTTATATTTTGGTAAATAACTCTGTTTGGTGGGGAAAATATTAGATGATCACATATTTGGAAAATTTATTAATCACTGGAACATCTGAAATTTAATTACAATCATATATATTCATTTTAGCTTTTTTTGTATTTATGTCTCCAAGTCCCCAAAGTTAGTTTGATACTATATACCAGAAAATAGATTCCTTAACTATCATGAGAGGTAAAACAACAGCATTTTCAAGGAGACTATATAAACCATCCCTATGCAAAGAACCCAGTTTTAAACTAGAATATTAAGAAGTTCCACCAAGATAGGACTTGCAAAAGGATTCTCCCAGAAATAACATTCTTGGAGAACCCTTAGATGCATAAGAAAGCTCATTAGTACATAGAAAGCCCCAACAGCTTCTCCAGACTCCAGGAAATGGGAAGAGTGTGAATCCATCCAAGACCATTAGACTCAAGCTCCTCCTCTGGTTCCTCTGGTACCATCAATAGCATCTGTCCATTTGGCTAGAAAATGTGCTGCAATCTTAACTGCATCCTCAGGTATCTTCAATTGAGGTCAATGAGTAATTCCCACTGATGATATTCCATCACATCGTTCAGCCGTACATTCCTGGCATTCCTACAGATATCTTGGTTCAGATTGTCTTTATCCCCAAGAGGATAGATGAGTCAGGATGTGGAGAGACCACATTCTCTTAGAAGGTGAGAGGGGATGAAATCTAGGGCACAACTGATAGTTTTAATTTGATGAGAGACACTCTATCCAAGGTAACAGAGGGAAAGTCATACAGTGAATGTGGTTACAAATGGTAAATGAGTTAAAAGTTTTAGTGATGAGGACATGAGAGAGTACATGTATGATTACATCTAATTTTTCAAGTAAGCACAAAGTTTGGTCATTAATGGAGGGCACGTTGGACAGAGGGACATAAATAGAACATTGCAAGAGTAAGAAGATGATATAAATGAGCATTTTGAAGACTGTAGGGTATTTTACAGAAACAAATAGCTACAAATCCTACAATAGGTGGGAAATAAATCTTCTTGTACCCATTCTCATTCAAATTAGGTCACATATGATCTAGAAGTGCACTTTGTCCAGCAGATGCTTTTTCAGAATATATAGTCACTGGGAAGAAGGAAGAACTGCTTATTATGGTATTGTTAAGGACTCATGATTATAACATAAACATGGTTTCCCACAATCTCTCCTAGCAAAGACCACAAGAGTTACTGCCACTATGTGAAAAACTATTTCTCATGCATCTGTCTGAATAGATTTCCTAAATGATTTTAGTTATGGCCCCAAAAGGGAGCATTTGCAACTTAATGCAACCCCTGCCTTGAGTGTTTTACGCTTTTGCCTTGGCCAGACCAGATGAGGGTGTTCTCATTCTTGACTGTATTCTGGATCATAAGGTTGACTAGTTTTCTCAGGGGGAAAGCACAAAATGCTACCCAGAGTCTTAGCTGTGAAATACATGTCCCACTTCAGATCGTAGGTAGAGCAGCTAGCAATACCAGCTAAATGTATCAAGAATATCAAAATAGTAACTATCATGCTGGATTATGGGGGAAGAGCTACTATATTCTTCTTTCTGCAGGAAAGAAGGATAATGTCTGGTAAGAGAAGGAGAGTCACCTGTTACCCAGAAAGATGAAATACTTTGCATATTAACAACACAGAGGCACAGGAATAAGGGATACTGCAGAAATCCACTCTGAAACATGAAGCCAAGATTGGATTCTGATTCTCATGGATTTGTATATAAGGTCATGACTAGTCTGGAAACAAAAGAGCTGATAGACAATACCTTATAACTTTTCAATCCCCAAGAACAGTGTGGCGTTTGAGACAGATAGGAGTTCTAAATCAGAGGTTTTAACTGGGAGAAACGTTCTCCCCATAGGGCATTCAGTGATGTCTGGAGATGTTCTTGTTGTCATAACTAGAGAGAGTGGTGTTACTGGCATTTAGGGGATAGAGACCAGCTGTGATACTAAATATTCTATACTACATAGGACCATCCACTCCTTCCCCCACACACAAATGTACACAAGAAAAAAATGTCCAGTCCAAGATGTGACTATTGCCAAGGTTGAGGAACCCTGTTCTAAACAATGGCCAAGGGTAATAGTTGCAAGATTAAATAGTGGTTGAGATTTACCATTGCCATATATACAGGGCTGTTCTTACTTGATTTATATAGCATTTTTGGTGTCCTCACATGAGGCACTTAGAAGAAACTTGTATACATATGGCCATTTGGCCATTATTTATAATGTTCTTGTCTTCATCTTGCTGAAGTCTGATGAACTTTTTGTTCATATACTCAGTATCTCCCCAGAATTCAAATCTACTCTCTCCCTTCAACACTTCTTCCATTTTATAGCCTGCCTCTCACTCCCAACCCTCTCAACCTTTTTTTTTCTGACTTCATATTTAGCTCCAATTATTGCACATTCAGACACAAACCAATCTTTTGGAACTGGGTACACTCTTGCACTGTGTTCTTGAACACGCCAAGATGTGGCATGACAGTTGCAAATGTGACCCCTATTGTAGAACTAGGAACAGCATATCAATGCTTAACAAAGAACTCATTTTGAACTATAGCACACTGACCCATGTCTTTTTACTTCATGTCACAATTTGTGACCATTTGCCAAAAGGAATTCTCTTTGGTCAGAGAATGAAAATAAGCCACCATTTGCCCACCAGCCCTGGGGAACAGCCACTTTTCTGGAAACACCAAGGACAATGTGTTTATTTAATTATGTCATGCTAGAAACTCACAATAGGTAGCAGCTTCCAACTCATCTGCATAATAGTGATGGGATGGGATCTGTTGAAGTGATAAAACTACATTCATACAGGAGGCATTGTTCTTTCCTCTTAAGTCATATGTATTTTTTTTTACACATTTTAGATTCAGCACATGTTTAGATAATCCTCTTTGTGACAGCTTCTGCAACATCACTGCGCAGAAATAAAAATAAGGAGAGGGCTTGAAACATTTTATTCCTCTTAGTATATAAAGAATTGCAAATACAAAGCATTGAAAATTTAAGGATTTAAACCTCCCTGTAAGTATAAAATCTTTTCCAAGCACACTATTTCAAATTCTAGGGAGAAATAATGATGTAATAATAAATTAGTCTGTAGCATGTGGAGTAGCTTTAAAAAAGAAGTGTTTTTTTTTATTTTTATTTTGCTGCAATGTGCCATTGAAAGTACCTCTTCCTGATGAACTGTCCTCATTTTTTTATTGTACAATGTTAGGTTATTTATTGCTTTTTCAAAATGTACTAGCTCATAATATATTTTCTGCATATTTTATTATCAATGATAAAATTTGTTTATATGAGTAGAATAAAGAAGCCTACATTTTTCATGATGAACTGGTTTTCGGGTAGAGGGATGGCTCTCTCTCTCAAAAAAAAAACACTAAATTTGATTGCTTATTTAAATTATGTCTCGGCTCAGCTCTAAATTTGTATTATTATCTTTTGACATGAAGCACTACATCATTTAGGCCATGTGCATGCAAGAAATACTGTAGGAGAAAATTCTCTATCTGTGAATAAGCGGCCCAAATTCCTACATATCAAAGTAACTAGGGCAATCTTGCTAAAAGGGTAGGGACGCATGAAAGATTTCTCTGTCTGTATTTTTAAGCTACCCATTGCAAAGAAGAAAAATTAATTCATATGTTCTGGAAATGCCTTACTGGAATTTTATATGATTTAAAGTTTGCAGGATACTCTGGCTTGTTTTTTACTTAAATGTTTTTCTTTTCTTCAAGTACTTATGGTCATTTTTTTCATGTTTAAGGCAAATAACCAATGGTAGGAAGATGGAAATGCAATGGGAAAGTCTGCATACCACTGGCTGAAAAAAAAAATACATAAGGCAAAATATGCAAACAAGGGTCATAAAATGGTATGAGTTGCCAGAGCACTGGTGTTGACAGTTTTAAAAAAATGTTTCCATGAAAAAGGACTCAGTTGTCTCCAACCTACTTGTAAACCCAGAAGTCAGTACCATGTGCTCAATCAAAAGTCTCACATAGCAAAGATGCAGATGTCATCTGTCCAGTGAAGCTGACTCTACGCAGGAGGGGCTAGGGAAAGTTTCCATTGGATTCGAAAATGCCCCCCTTTAGCCACACACAAAAAAGTTTCCCTTCTTCTGTTAAAAAAAAAAAAAAGATATTCAAATTAAATCCACTTTCACCTCTTCACATCCACTAAACTAAACCTGTCTGTGTACTTTAAGTGATGTTACACAGCAATTCTGGAACAAGGCTACTATGTGAATTCCTTCTACAAAGGCAGGCAAGCTGTATGTTTATTTTGTTCTGAGCCTCAAATCTATACAGCAATATATATGCTTACAAACTAGAGTTAATACACAAAATTCTGTGGAAATAATGGCAGCTAAAGGTCAAAATAAATAAAATGGCAACACAATCAACTCTTCCCATCTTAAGAATGTGAAGTTGAAAGCAAACTTTGAAAAATAAGGGTGCAGAATAAGTTTATGGGGCTAAGGGACACATGTGGGAGCCACAGTAAAAGAGAGTTACTGTTTAAAGATAAGTGGTTTGGAAACCGTTTATACAGCCATTTAGAACAAAGGGAGAAGCAGGAAGGGAGAGTTATGTGAGTTGTCTGGGGCGGAATGACCTTGGGTAAACTTGTAAAGATTGTTTCCCAGGTGTTTGCAGAAGGGGACTTATCTGGTGAAGGTACCCAAACTTGCTGGACTTATTTATTATGGTTCCTCTTTCCCCACGGAGGCAGGGGTCTTAATTAGCACTGCCAAAGACTGTTGGTAAGACCCTTCGATGTTTTTTTATTTCTTCTCTGTGGTTTTCTGAGTAAAAATGGAAATTCAAGCAAATTAAGATGATTAGTAAGCTATTTACTATTTTAACTTTCTCTCTCTTCCTTTTGGTCAAGGGAGTTTTAGGAAGCTCTGAAGACGAAGGGGATTATCTTGTTGATTAAGACTTTGGTAAGGTAGGGACACAGGTGAACACCTCAGTGGCTTCTCGTCATACAGATATGAAGGTGGCGACCCTTTGGAACATTATTTGGCTAAAGAGGAGGAGGGACCCAAACATAATTAAAGGGGAGAGTGGGAAAGGATTATTATAAAATTCCATTCTACTACTCTTACAATTTTTCTATTACTTCTTTTGCATCAATCCCTGAGTGTGAGAATGGGAGGGTACAGGTTTACAGTCTGTGTTACTGAGAAATGAGATCTCAGTTACAATATGAAGAGTAATAGGATAAATAAATAATTATTTTTTAATACGCTAAGGAGCTTTGGTGCTAGGGTGCTATATTTAGTAATTATTTTCGTTAAGTTGCTTTAAACAGATGTCATAGATGGGTGAGTCTTATTTCGATGTTCTTTAAGAACGGAAATAATGTGTTGAACAGAGAGAATACTGAGGATTAGGAAGTTGCCACTTTGGAGGACATGGGTGATTAACAGTTGTTATTTAATTACTCCAGTTAACTAAAGACAATGGGGAAATATTTTATAGGAGGCCAGAGCTACTTGAAGCTGGCACATATTTGCATACTCAGCGGTTAGTGTGATTGTTGGCATGCCATCATGGCCACCACTCAATCAAGGAAAATAGTAGATGAACGTAGATGAAGCAGGGAAAGAAGCCTAGAGACACAAATAAAAATGTTTAGTGAGTACCCTACTGGGAAATTTACTTTTCCTGTAAGAAAAATTATGGCAGAACATTTTCCTATACGGCCTAGGATATCTGCTGCTAATGGGAGTCAGACTCCCAATACCACACATGCCGTTTCCCCATAGAGCAGGTTTTACTGCTAATCGAATCTTTTTTTAGGTTTTAACCACATAGTTTGGGCCATTATTTCCCCAGTGGATATATTTTTTGAATTTTTGATATTGAAGTATTATTGATTTTTTTTTTGAGAAGAGGAAAATGAGCTTCAGGTTTCATTGGCCTGGTCTACACGCACTCTTCAGCACTATGCAGCAGAGGCCGTCTGGAGCATGTTTACTGAAGAGCTAAGGCTGCAGAGCCGATTTTAGGAGGCAGAGTTACAGGTGTCCATAGTAGTAAGGCGCTTTTGGGACATGATTAGAAGATATATGTGACTGATATATTTATAGTTATGTGGGCTGGGGAAAATGGCTGTAAATGGGGAGACACTATGTGTGGTATTTGGAGCCTAATTATGTAAGCTCTTTGAATAAACTAAAGGTCTAATTTCTTTTTTTATATTTTTACTGAGGTCATGTTGGTTAATGGGTAGAACATAGTTTATATACTTGCTTTGTTTCTTTCCAAGTTTTTGTTGTTGAAAATGAAGTTTTGACTATAGCTGACAGCAAGCATTTTTAGAGAAGCATTACAGTAAAGCAATGTGATTGATAAGGAAATTTGATTGTTTCTGTGACATATAATTTTTTAAAAAATAATTAGAACCATGATTGGCAGCACTATATTGTGTAATATTATGCAGGTCAGCTACTAACAGAAGGTTAGAAAAAATTTTAAAACTTTTATAACATTTTTCAAACATTTCTTATGCAACTTATACCATACTAAATGAAAACTATTTTTAGTACTCAATTTTTTATAAGGTGAAACAATAAATTTTTGTGACTGTTTATAATAAAAAGATTTTCTTCAGGTTTGAACTGAAGAGAAAGCAAAATGTTGAAAGTTGTTAGGTTTGGGACTTCTGGGAAGATGGCAGAATAGGATAGGCTGAGTTCACCCCTACTGGAGAAGTGAGCAGCTAGAGAAGTGACAGAAAAATGACTGGGACAGCAGTTCCAGGGTGTGAGTGACCCAAGGGGATCTTCTACACTATATATGGAGATCCTGATTGAAAAAGCTGAGGAGTTGGGATGCAGATAATGGGGTGAGTGGATTACATCAGGACTTCACTGGGGACAAGAGGCTATGCCCTGGAAAGCAGCTGCCCCAGCAGCTAGGTCAGGAGATCAGCTACCTGAACCCCACATTCAAGCTCTCCCTTGGAGAACCCAGAAGCCAGTAAACTTGCTTTCCTTGCTCATGGGGACCATCCAGCAAGGGTACAGAGCTTACTGCTTCTTTTTCTGTATGGGGGCCCAGAGCCCTAGGAGTGCACAGATAGGGTGGGACAGAAAAGAAAGCAAGTCACTGCTCTCCAGGTACCACTCCACATCTTGGCACCCATGAACCCATGCATACCACCCCCAACCCTGCACCCCCAGGAACCCACCCACCTGGCATCCCACTGCAGGTGGCCTGCACCCATGCACCACCCTCCCTGGTGCTCCACCTGCTCTACATTTCCATGCTGCATTAGTGAGTTGGCTAATAATATAAAGGATATCAAGAAGACATTAGAAGAGCATAAAGAAGAATTTGAAAGAATAAGTAGAAAAATAGCAGATATTACAGATATGAAAGACATTATACACCAAATTAAAAATATTCTAGAAGCACACAACAGGAGATTTGAAGAGGTAGAAGAAAGAAAATGTGAACTACAGGATAGGACAATTGCATTCTAATGTACAAAAGAACAAATGTTAAAACAAGATGGAAAAATTTGAATTGGATCTCAGGGAAATGATGGACAACATGAAGCACACAAATATAAGAATCATCAGTGAATAGAAGATCAAAGGGCTAGGAATATTAGTTGAAGATATAATGGGGGAAAACTTCCCAACTCTTATAAAAGACATAAACATGCAAATCAAAGAAGTCCAAGAGACCCCAAACAGAATAAATCCAAACTGGCCTTCCCCAAGGCACATACTAACCAGTCTGAGAAATGCTAAAGAGAAGCAGAAACTCCTAACAGTGGCGAGACAAAAGTGACTCACCACATGCAAGGTAAACCACATAAGACTGAATTTGGAATACTCAACAGGTATGAAGGAGGTGAGAAGACAGTCATATTTAAGCTATTGAAAGAGAAAGACTTCCAGCCAAGAATTATTTATACAGCCAAATTGTCCATCAAAAGTGAGGGAGAGATAAAATTTTCACAAACAGACAAGGGCTGAGAGAATTTGTCAAAAATAGAGAAGGTCAGCCCTACAAGAAATATTAATGGGAGTTCTGTCAGCTGAAAACAAAACAGGAGAAGCAGGTCTGGAGGAGGGCACAGAACTGAACAGTACTAGTAAGGGTAACTTAAAAGATAAAAAGAGAAAGAGGGGAAAGAATACATAGTTCTGACAAATAAAAACCAAAGCATATGATGGTAAATTTAAGAAATGCCTTTACAGTAATAACTTTGTATGCTAACAGACTAAAATCACCAATTAAAAGATATAGATTGGCTGAACAGATTAAGAAATATGATTCATATATTGCTTATAAGAGACTCATCTTAGTTCTAAGGATACAAATAGTTTGAAAGTGAAAGGATGGAAAAAGATGTTCCATGCAAGTTGTAGCCAAAAGAAAACAGGAGTATCGATACTAATATCAGACAATATAGATTTTAAATGCAAAGACATCATAAGACACATATGAGACAGGGAAGGACACTATATATTAATAAAAGAGACAGGGAAAGACATTATGTATTAATAAAAGCACAATTCACCAAGAATAAATACACTCATAAATGTTTACATTCCTAATCAAGGAGCTTCAATGCACATGAGGCAAAAACTGGCAAAACTGAAGGAAGCAAAAGATGTTTCAACAATAATAGTGAGAGACTTCAATACACCACTCTCCTCTATAAGTAGAACATCAGACAGAGGATTAGCAAGGAAATAGAGAACTTCAACAATTTGTGAATTAGGCCTTGCAGGCATATAGATTGTTATACACCAAAACAATAGGAAATGCATTCTTCTGTAGTGCCTTTGGAACATTCTCCAGGATACATCACATGTTGAAGCACAAAACAGGTCTTTATAAAGTTAAAAAGATAAAAAATAATTCAAAGTAGTTTCTCTCATCACAACAGAATAAACCTGGAAATCAATAACCATCATCAAAGGCAGTGTTGAGAGGGAACTATATTGCCCTAAATGAATATATTAAAAAAGAAGAAAGAGCAAAAATTGAGGACTTAATCCTCACCTGAAGGAACTAAAGAATGAACAGCAAACTAACCCCAAAGCAAATAGAAGAATATCACAAATATTAAAGCAGAAATAAATGAATAATAAAACAAAAAATACAGTAGAAAGAATCAATAAAAACCTAAAGTTGTTTCTCTGAGAAAAATCAGTAAAATCTGTGAACCCTTCACTAGGTTGATGAAGAAAAAAGAGAGAAGATGCAAATAAACAAAACCAGAAATGAGAGGGATGTCATTACTGTGGACCCTGAATAAATAAATTTAAAAAATCAGAAGAGAATACTATGAACAACTGTGTACCAACAGACTAAGCAACTTGGTTGAAATAAACAAAGCCCTAGAAACACAGGATCAACTGACACTGACTTGAGAAGAAGTAGAAGATCTCAAGAAACCAATGACAGGTAAAAAGATTCAATTAGTCATCAAAAATCTTCCTACAAAGAAAAACCCAGGACCAGATGGCTTCACAGAGAATTTTATCAAACAGTCAAAGAAGAACTAACAACAATCCTGCTCAAACATTTCCAAAACATTGAGGAAAAAGGAACACTACCTGTTTTGGTTTGCAAGTTGCCAGAATGTGATAGACCAGAATTGGAAGGGATTTTAATAAGGGGAATTTAATAATTTACAAGTTTACAGTTTAAACCCTATAAAAATGTCCAAACTAAGGCACCCAGGTAAAAATACCTCAATTTAAAGAAGGTCAATGAGTCAGGAACACCTATGTCAGCTGAGTAGTCACATGGCTGGCATCTGCTTGTCCCTTGGTCTTGGGTTCCATTGCCTTCAACCTCTGTTCCTCTGGATGTTCCTCACTTTGCTTCTCTGGGGTTTGCTTTCATCTCCTGCCTTCCTCCAGGTTCTGGCTTGATTACATCTCATGGTGATGTCTGCTCTGAGGCTTCTGACATTTCTGACTCTCTCCAAATGTTTCTTTTTTAAAAGGATTCCAGTAAGTTAATCAAGAACCACATGGAATAGGTGGAGTCACATCTCTATCTAATCAAAAGGCCACAACAACAATGGATGTGACAATGGATGTGTCATATCTCTGTGGAGATAATCTAATCAAAATCTCCAACCTACAGTGTTCAGTCAGGATTTTAAAAAAAGGCCATGTGCACAAGATTAAATCAGGATTAAAACATAGTTTTTCTGGAATGCATAATATTTTCAAACTGGCACACTATCTATCTCATTTTATGAAGCTAAAATCATTCAAATACCAAAATCAGATAAAGATGCTACAAGAAAGGAAACCTAAAGTCAATCTCCCTAATGAATCTAGATGCAAAAATTCTGAACAAAATACTCATAAATCGAATCCAATGACATTTTAAAAGGATTATATACCACAGTCAAGTGGATTTTATACCAGGAATGCAAGCGTAGTTCAATGCAAGAAAATCAATCAGCACAATACAGTACATTAACAAATAGAAAGGAAAAAATCACATGATCATCTCTATTCATGCAGAAAATAAAACATTTGACAAAACTCAGCATCCTTTTCTGATAAAAAAAACCACTTCAAATGTAGGAATAGAAGGACTGCCCTCAATATGATAAAGAGTATATACATAAAACACATAGCTAGCATCATAGTCTATGGTGAGAGGCTGAAAGCTTTACCTCTAATATTGGAAACAAGACAAGGATGTCCTCTGTCACCATTATAATTCAACATTGTATTAGAACTTCTAGGCAGGGCAATCAGGCAGGAAAAAGAACTAAAGGGCATCCAAATTGGAAAGCAAGAAGTAAATCTTTCATTATTTGAATATAACAAGATACTATACTTAGAAAATCCTGAGAAATCTATGACAAAGCTACTTAAGCTAATAAATTCAGCAAAATAGTGAGATACAAGATTAATATGCAAAAATCAGTAATGTTTCTACACACAAACAAGGATCTAACTGAGGAGACAATTAAGGAAAAACTTCCATTAAAAATAGCAACTAAAAGAATCAAGTATCTGGAAATAAACTTAACTGAGGATATAAAGGACCTGTATGCAGAAAAGTATAAAACATTGCTAAAATAAATCAAAGAAGATCCAAATAGGTGGAAAGACATTTCCTGCTCATGGATAGAAAGGTTAAATATAGTTAGGATGTCAATTCTACCTGAATTGATCTATAGATTTAATGCAATACCAATCAAAATTCCAGAAACCTACTTTGAAGACTTGGAAAAGCTAATTACCAAATTTATTTGTAATGGAAAGAGACCACAAATAGCTAAAAATATCCTCAAAAAGAAGAACAACATGGGAAGACGAACACTTCCTTATTTTAATGCTTATTACAAAATCACACTGGTTAAAACAGCATACGACAGGCACAAAGACAGAAGTATTGATCAATGGACTCAATCAAGAGTGAGGAGTTAGACCACCAAATCAATGGTCAATTGATCTTTGACAAGGCCCCCAAACCCACTGCACTAGGACAGAATTGTATTTACAATAAATTGGCATGGGAGAACAAGATATCAATACCCAATAGAATGAAAGAGAAGCCTTACCTTATACCCTTACAAAAATTAACTTGAAGTGGATCAGTGACCTAAATATAACAGCCAGTTCCATAAAAATCCTAGAAGAAAATATAAGGAAACACTTTCAAGACCTAGTAATAGGAGGTAGCTTCCCAAACTTGATGCCAAAAGCACAAGAAATGAAAGAAATAAAAAATAAACGGAAACTCCTCGAAATCAAATGCTTCTATGCCTCAATGGACTTTGTCAAAGAGGTGAAGAGAGAGCCAATAAATGGGAGAAAGTATTTGGAAATCACATATCAGATAAAGATTGGATATCCTGTATACATAAAGAAATCATACAACTCAACATCAAAAGAACAAACAACCCAATTATAAAATGGGCTAAAGATATAAGTAGGCATTTTTTTCTGAAGAGCAAATACAGATGGCTAAAAACACATGAAAAGATGCTCACTTTCATTAGCTAAAAGGGAAATGCAGCTCAAGACCTCAATGATATATCTCACACCGTAGAATGGCTGCTATTAAACAAGCAGGAAGCTACAAATATAGAAGAGTATGTGGAGAAATTGGAACACTTTTGCATTGCTGGTGGGAATGTATACTAGTATAGCAACAACGGAAGATAGTTTGGTGGTTCCTTAGAAAATTAACTATTGAGTTGCCCTAGGACCTGGCAATACCACTACGCAGTATACAAAATGAGGTCCTGTGTACAAAATAAACTCCTGAAGCATATTGATGACATAAATGAACTTTGAGGACATAGTGCTGAGTGAAACAAGGCAAAACCAAAAAATAGATACTGTATGATTTCCCTATTATGATCTTGGTAAAGGTAAACTCAGAGGCTTATAATATAGAATATAGGAGACCTAGAGATACACAGAAGCTAGAGATGGTTGAACAAATAGCTAATGAGGTTGGATTCAAATATAAGGGAATGGATGAAAGTGAAGACAGCTCATTAGTGGGTTTATAAATAATATTGCTGTGATGGTTAGATTCAGATAATGGTGGTCTGTTGTCTGGTAAAGGAAATACGGTCCTATCTTTCTGTGATGACATTTCATGGACTTAAATCATGAGCATGTTGGTTGCATCTAAGGCTACAGTTGGCTAAGGGGAATGTCTTCTGCATGAGTGATACTTAATCTAATGACTGGAAGGCTTTTAAGGAGAATTCAGAAGAGAAAATCACTTTTCCCACTGAAGTCAGCTAGCCTCTCCTGGGGAGTTCATTGAAGACCTTCATTGGAGCTGCCAGTTCACAGCCTGCCCTACAAATTTTGGATACTTTCATCCCCAGGTTGCATGAGACACTTTTAAAAAATCTCATATTTACAGATATCACCTGTTGGTTCATTTCTCCAGAGAACCCTGACTTATACAATTGCCATATTGAAGGTGAACATGATTGAAAGGGGTTTTATAGAGCTATGTATTCCACTGATTAACACTACAAATATAAATAAGTTCCTGCATGAACTACCTCAAAAGTTTGAAGCTTGTACAAAGAGTCAATAATAGTGGGGTATAGGGGTAAAATTACTGTTGCATGCCTTGGTCTAAATAACAGGAAGACATCAACAGTACCACAGCAATACCAGGGGTAAATAATTAGGGTGGGAGTATAAGAACAAGGGTTCAGGGCAGGTTTGGACTTTCCCTTTGGTGAAGGACTATTTATCAGTTATTTTTCTTTTTGGAGCAATGAAAATTGTCTAAAAATGAAAGTGTTGATGATTGTACAATTTACTGAGGATATTGTCAGCCATGGGTAGTTGACTTTGGATATTATACATCATGCCCAATGGACAGAGGTGGCTTAAGTGATACATTGAGAGGCAGAAAGGCAAATGTATACATTTGATGGAATATTGTATGGCTACAGAAAGGAATGAAGTTGTGTGGTATGCAATGAGGTGAACCTTGGGGACATTATATGCTGCAAAATAAGCTGGGAATAAGGGAACACATATTGGATATTTTCCTTTAGAAAATACTTATAAGAAAATTGAGGCAAGATTGTAAACATTTAGTCCAGAACTGTTAATGATGTTTCTAGATTTTAACATGCTGTGCTATATGTGTATAGCCTGGTATCTCCTTGGAACTTTGACTACCTGTGTGACACTGAAGGCCCAGAGTTGGAGTTCTGCAACTCTGAAAGTCAGCTACATACAATGACCATTAAAGAAACTGAAAAAGAGATCAAGCTTCCATCAGAGATAAGTATGAAGCTTAATGGGTCAGGATTAAGGTGAATCAGAATACAGGGGTAAGGATGGAATTGTCTAAATTTTAGAACCTCATTCACTGTCTGAGACCAAAGGAAGACAGATTTATTTTGTCCAAAACCTAAATTTTCTGTAGCAAATAATCCAACTTAACCTCTCTGGATAGCTCATTTAAACACCCCAGATACATGGAGCCCAGAAGTAGAAGGAGGGCTTGTGTAATTCTGTATAGCTTAAGATACATCCCAGAGTATATTGGACAGTTAATTAAAAACTATTAAAGTCCCTTAGGAACAGCAGAAAAAAATATGGAACTATTAAGCTTTACCACCAGGGTAACACCTGATTCTGTCTCAAACATTAGTGATTCCCAAGTCCTTTGGCTAAGCCCTTGATCTTGAAGCTTGCTTTTGTGAAGCTTATTTCTATAGTGGAGAACCCTAAGTCTACTTATAGTTATGCCTAAGAGATACTTCCAGAAAACATCTTTTGTTGCTCAGATAGGGCCTCTCTCTCTCTAAGCCCAACTCTACAAGTAAAGTCATTACCCTTCCCCTTACAGGGGGCATAACATCCAGGCGTAAAAAATTTCCCTGGCAATGTGGGACATGTCTCCCAAGGATGAGCCTGACCCTTTCACCTCAGGATTGAAAACGACTTCCTGATAAAGATGGGGAACAGAAATGAAACAGAATTGAGTATCAGTCACTAAGAGAATTAAATAGAATGGAGAGGCTATCCTGAAGGCTACTCTTACACAAGCTTTAGGTAGATATTGCTAATTACCACACCGAAATCATTCCTGTTAACCCTAAAGAACACCTAGGCCTCTGTCTGAGATGCCCCAAAGTTTCACATGCCCAATTCCCTTCCAGAAACCTATAACCTCCAGAGGCTTCATAGGCCAGATAAGTCCTGAGACCCAGAGAGAACAGCCTCTCCAAGAACATCAACTAGTTCCAAGCCCTATCCCATATTATCAACACCCCTTTCCAACATGAAAAAGTTAGAAAGGGCAGAACCCAAATACCCTTAAAGATTAGGAGAAGAATCAAAAGAGAATGAAGAGTTGCAGCAGAGAAGAAAGGACTTAATGAGTGAATGTAACTCTGTATCATATTTATATTTCTTTTAGTCTCCAGTGTATTGTAACAGCTAGATGGAGAAACCTCAAGTTGTGGAACAGTAACTCCTACCAAACTTTGGAATCTGATCTATAACTACTTATTATAATGTACTTTGAAATTTATTGGGTTTCTTTTGTATATATGCCATATTTTATAATAAAAACTTTTAAAAATGTTGTTAGGTTTGAAACAATATTTGGTTTCTTATTGAAATAAAGTTAAGGAAAATACTTACTGCTTAAAAATGTGAAGACTTGATTTTCTTAAACAACTAAGGACATGATAAAGTTAACATAAAGTACAAGAAGCTATTTTGATAAAACACAGATGTTTTGATTTTTTTTTTACACTGAAAAAACTGGTTATTTTAGATAAATTTTTATGACCTCTTACTAAAAATATACAAATAATTTAAGAAAACTTTGCTATTTTAATAGAGAGAAAACTAAATTTTAATTTGCATGAATGTACTATTTGATTATAAGGCTTTAAACAATTTTATTGATAGACTTATGTTTTATCCAACTTTGATCATAAGAAATACAATTTTTTTCCCATGAACTGTTTGAAACTTTTTGTACTTATTCAGGTTGTAACTGAGAAGCTAGAATTTAAGGGATGATTATGATTACTGAATCATTATATTGATATTCCTTTTTACTTTCTAGTATATTAGAGTAGACAGAGGAAAATACCTGAAATTTCTGAACTGTAATTTTTGAACTTCAATCTCTGTTAATGATTATATAGTTTTTATCTCGTGCCCTTGTGATTGTAAAAACATTGTGACTACTACTTGTGTTCATTTTATCTGGTATTTTGATTTTAGAATTTTAAGATCATTAAAGACATCCTTTAAAGTTTATTAATGTAGAGCATTGGGCCAGTTCAGTGCTAACCTACCCTAAATCTAAAGTTATCTTGATAACTAACACTAGATTTAACTAACATGGGCCTGCCTGACATACGCAGTATCTTAGACTTTAACCTATAAGTGACTTATACCTTATAATACTAAAAATTTTATTAATTTTCTTATTAAGGCCACTATTTTTATATACATTCTGTGACTAAGCATTGATTAATTTTGCATGCTTAATAATTAGATTGTTATTAATTACATCATTTTGAGCCATTCTGCTTATATCCTAAAATTTGCTTTTTTTTTTTTTTGATACTATAAAACTATCAGAATCACTACAGTTCAGGCAGACAGATTTGGGGGCTGATAGGACAATCTGATTTCCTTCTTCACATCTAGCAATAAACTCTTTCTCTTTTTGAAACCCTGGAGTCTCAGGAATTGGTTTTTGATGCATTGGGTAGAGAACCCACCATCTTTGGTAACAAAGATTTGTCCTACACATTCTTTTTTATTTTGTAACAAGTCATTTCAGACAAAATTATTCTTTTTCCTTTAATAAAAATACATCCTGTTACCAGAATGATTCTAGAAACTGTCTTTTTGTTTTTAAAAGTAAACATTTTATAGCATGCAATTACCAACAAAATCAAACTTGTTAGGATACTGTGAAATATTTAAAACATGTTAGTTAATGTATTGTTGGAACAGTAACATACAATTTTTAACAAGAATTGATGGCATATATATATATGCCACTATCCCCTACAAAGCAAAAAACACTGATTTAATTTTCTGTGAATTTTGAAGTCTATGTAAGCATTTTGTCTTTACAGTTTTGTAAAATTCTTTGGGGGCATGCTAGCTTTAAGTATATGACTTATTATAAGGCACTGAATGAGGGTGAAGCTGGGAACAAGCTTCATAATCTTATATTACAGTTATTAAATAAAGTATTTGAGAGGGATTTCTAATGCTTTTGCCTTTCTCTATACCCATTCTTTTTATGTAATTATAAGGCAGCTTCCTTAGCAGATGTGGGGCATATTAGGCAGAAACAGACTAAGGCATTTGCTTCTTAGTTGCCAGGAGGAAAAGTTTTTCCCAATTTAATTAATCCCCCAGTAGAGTATTTCCTCACATTTGCAGTGTCACTTACTGGCTAAACAGGGCTGGTAAAGGGACTTTACATTAGTCTAATAATTTGCATCTTTGCTATTTTTTAATTATGTGTTTTTTCTTGATGTTCTCTCAGGAATTTCAGGTTTTTGGATCCCCTTTTTTTTTTGCTAAGATAGCACTAACTTTGGACTAAGACCTTTTTTTTCAACTTTTTAATTTTAAGAACTGACAGGCTAACACTTCTATATCATTATTTCTCTTTTAGCTATTCTCACAAATTTATTACTGAAGCAGTGGTGGAAATTTGTATGCATATTTTTAGCTGTAACTTTTCTTTTAATTTGCTGATTCCTCCATCTTTCTGAGACAGCTGACTGTAGCTGACTAGTCCACAAATAGTAATGGCCAGCTGACTGCTAGGGCAGTGCCTTTGCTAATTTTACTAAGTTTTATAGCATCTTTGTCTTTGTAACATGTGGTGTATTCCCTCAGGTGTTTTCAGGGCACCCCCTTGCTCACAGGGAGGTTTGTAGCAATTAAGCAATTGGGTGACTTCTTTTTACATTAAAGAAGCAGGCCACCCCAAGAGTACTTCTGCAACTTCCTTACCTTAACTGATGATTTGGGTTCAGGAAGCTAAAAGATTTTATTTTGAATGGGAACACTGGAGCTGGATAAGATGGGTTAGTTTTAAAGGGCCTGGCAGGGACAGTGCAGGAGTCTGAGTAAAAGGAAGGGAGGATAAAAGGAGGAAAGTGATTTTAGCAGTGCTACGAAAGGGAAAGAGAGGAAGAGAGGCGAGAGTGTGGAACAGTTGCATTTTTAAGTTCTCTAATTTTATTTTTCTTTTCCTTTCAGTAGTTTCTAGAAGCTATTTGTTAAAACACCTTATTTATCAAACTTGAATTTAAATTTGGGGCTGTGAAGTTTTTCTTAAGATCATTAAGGCTAACTTGATCAAAACAGCCCCACAGTAGCTGTGTAAATTTAGTTTCATCAGAGGTTAGTTTAATTGATTTACTAGGATAGTTGTAAATGTTGACATTAGAATATACATAATAAGTTGCCATTTTTAATAAAAAAAAAAACAAGTCAATAAAACAGAGAACTCTTACTTAGCAGTTCAGTAATGAGCCCACAAAGGTTTTGAGAAATATTCAGTCAATCAAACAGTAGGGAATTTTTTTACCAGATGGTTGAAAACAACAGAGACCCTAAAAAAGGGTCCAACCAGAATTCAGCTTAATAATTTGATTTCAACAGCAACACAGCAGGAGGCCAAAGATCAGAGGGGGGTTAGCTCAGTGACCCAGATGATCCTGGAGAAGATGGAACACAGACGGTTCCTGCTGGTACCAAGCTGCACCCTAAGTTGCCATCCTGGTATTGTTCCCGCGTTTGCCTTTGAATCTCACTTCTGACACCAGGCTTTTAAGTTGAAAACAGACTTTGAAAACTAAGATGCAGAATAAGTTTATTGAGCTAAGTGGCATGTGTGGTAGCAGAACTAAAAGAAAGCTACTTCTCAAAAAAAAAAATGGTGGGGAAATAGTATACATAGCTACTCGAACAAATAAAGGAGAAAAGGAATGGAGAGGGAATGGAGAGGGAAAGGCGAGGAAGAACTGAGCTATGTGAGTTCTCTAGGGCCAGGTGGCCTTGGGTAAATCTGTAAGGACTGTTTGCCAGGTGTTTGTAGGAGTGGGTTTATCTGGAGAAGATAAGCAGACATGCTGGAGTTGTTTATTTCATTTTCCCTTTTCCCTGGAGGTAGGAGTCTTAATTAGTACCTCAAAGGATTGCTGGGATGTCAGCCTGCCTCAGTTGTTTTTTGCTTCTTCTTTGTAGCTTCCTGTGTAGAAATGGAAGTTAGAGCAAATTAAGATAATCAGTAAAGCTATTTATGATTTTAACTCCATAAGAAGAAGCAGTCAGTGCTTATTTTAGGTTTAATTTCATTCAGTCCCATCTGTGAAGTCTTGAACCACTATCTCTACCAGATAATGACCAGTCAAAGAATGTTTCTTGTATATACTGAACCAGAAAATTGACATAACATTTCAAAACATTTGCAGGAAAGGTTTAAACAATATATATATATTGTTTAATATATATATTAAACAATATATATACACACACACACATATATATATTATATTGGGAAACATTTATCTTAGTAATTGAGGATTTCAAGAATTAAAATAATTTCCCTCAAATATTCTGGTTAACCATGTGTTCTAGTTTGCTAGCTGCTGGAATGCAATATACCAAAAACGGAATGGCTTTTAACAAGGGGAATTTAATGAGTTGCTAGTTTACAGTTCTAAGTCTGAGAAAATGTCCCAATTAAAACAAGTCTATAGAAATGTCCAATCAAAGGCATCCAGGGAAAGATACCTTGGTTCAAGAAGGCCGATGAAGTTCAGGGTTTCTCTTTAAAGTGAGATGGCACATGGCGAGCACAGTCAGGGCTTCTCTCTCGGCTGGAAGGACACATGGCGAATACGGTATCATCTGCTAGCTTTCTCTCCTGGCTTCCTATTTCATGAAGCTCCCCGGGAGGCATTTTCCTTCTTCATCTCCAAAGGTTGCTGGCTCGTAGACTCTCTGCATCTCATGGCTTCATCGTTCTGCTCTCTCTGAATCTCTCTGAATCTCCAAAATGTTTCCTCTTTTATAGGACTTCAGAAACTAATCAAGACCCACTCAAATGGGTGGAGACATGTCATCCCCTAATCCAGTTTAACAACCATTCTTAACTAAATCACATCAACCAGGGAGATCATCTCATTACAGTTTCAAATATACAGTATTGAATAGGGATTATTCTACCTTTAAGAAATGAGATTTATATTAAAACATGACTTTTCTTAGGGGGCATACTTCCTTTCAAACCAGCACACCATGTTTCAGAAAACAGCAATAGTTCAGAAAAATAGCTCACAAAAAAGTCAATATTTTGAAGGAATATTTTGTTGAAACCAAAGGAATTTTTCTTTCAACAAAATATTCCTTCAAACTATTGACACAGTAAGTTAGAGTCCAGTGGATTTGAGTTTCCCACCACATGTTTTGGACATTGACAAGTAGTGGTGTGTCTGTGACAAGTAACATGAAGAAAGGAGGAAATATTGCTAAAAATTCTTGGCTATATTATTTTTTCATAAAGAAATATGTCAATCAAATATTTTAAAGCATGTATCATGTCCTAGTTCTTCTTTCTTTAGCAAAGGATCAGTGTCTCAAGAAAATCTTGTAGGATGAAGTAGAGATTCCTGGAGGAATTAAGTATATAGGTGAGAGACGAGGTGAAGGCAAAAGGGCCAAACACAGTGAAGGACACATGGAAAGGTCTTGATGTGATAAAAAAAACATGGTCCTGTAACAATTCAACAAGTTCATATAAATTTACAGACAATTTATTTTTTTTACTAAATTTACAGCTCTTATAAATAATATAGCATGGAATATGAATACTATTGAGATATATATGTAGTTTGAGTGATTAGCTACCAATACAAAGTTCTTTGTGTACACACAGATCATAAATTAAAATTCAAGACCTCAAAGCAACATTTGTAAAATCATTCTCATAGATCTCTGTCCCCAAAATAGGCATATGCAGGCTTACCATGCATTCTGACCCGCATATGTAGGAGGACTGGGGTATGTTATTTTCCTGATTGATCCCATTAGGTTTTGAGATTTTCCATATTCTGCTTCTATTTCAATAAGCAAATTAACCATCAGTCCTGAAATGTGTTTATGACTATTAGCTAATCCAATCATCGTCATTTTAATATTAATGTTTTTCTAGATAAGCAGAGGCTGTTCATGACTACAAAACATTTTACATATGGAATTGCAAATTTATAGGCAGTGAGATAGTGGAGAAGAAAGGGTTAATACTACATAGCATTATATTTACCATCATTTCATGGCTTGTGTTAGCAGTACATATGAATACTTAATTTTCAACTTGATATTGTGCCTAAAATCCAAGCAAGGTAGCTACAAAATTCTGCTTGCATCTCTTCTATTTTGTACTGCTCTTACTGGGAATAAGATTTGCATACACTGCCTCAAAATTCCTATGCAAAACAATAAAAAAGATGGTGACCAGTGTTTTATCTAATAAGGTCAATTCTTTGCTAAAAATCCCTAAACCTGACTCTCCATTACCTTCAGGATACTAAAAAAGGCACAAATCATGATCTGTGGGCACTTCCAACCTCTTCCCGCACTAGGACTCTTTCCTATGCTTGAGCCATATTGAATTTTAATTTTGCTTTATACACCAACCTAGGTTCTCACCTCATGTACTATGCACTTGTTATTCTGTCTGCCTGGATGTTCCCATACCACTTCATCTGACTTGCACACACTTTGCCTTCATAGCTTAACACAGATATCACTTCCTCCAAGTAATCTACCCCAGCCCTCCAAATCCAGGATAGGTGCCTCTTAATATTGTTGCCTATTCATCTTTTCTTTTTTCATAACGTTTGCACATTAAGGTTTGCACTTCCAGTAGAATACAAATTGTTCTCTGGAAGCATGGAAGGTGAATTTTATATCTATATTTCAAGTGTTCAACACTTTGCCTGGCCAATAGTAGGTGCCTAATAAATGTCCATTGGATTAATAAGGAAAATATCTAGATGGACACTTTTTCTCCATCTCTTTATATATTTTAAAGTTGGCTTAAGAATGCTGCTTATTTTTCTCTGTCTTTATGTTGAGTTTTTATTCATTGAATTCATATGTTAGAGAAATTGATTTTCTTGCCCAACTTCTTTACTCAGCAGTTTTGACAATGCTGGAGCCTGGTGTTTTTGTTTATCTGTGTCTGTATGTGTGCGCTTATAATGGATTTCATAGGTTTGCTCTATATGGTTTCTGTGGAATTTTAATAAGAGCTTTGAAGTGTCACAACCTGTATTTGTGTCTGTTTTGTGTTACTTGTCAAGGGAAAAAGCCCAAGGTTCATGGGTTCAATATCTATTATATTTTACTTTAAATTTTTGGACAAATTATGTGCATCATTACACAAGGTCTATTTATTATATCTGAAATTATGATAGGAAAATCCCATAATTATGGGGATTATTGACCCCCTTGTCATCTTGAAAGGAGAAAACAGATCTACCCACACATCTGTTAACTTAATCTAATCAGTCAAAAAATATCTGCCTTTAATAATAGAGCCTTTCCTTTTATACAGTGTTTTAAATTTTTAATCTTCGGTCATAAAATGTCTTTTAATTCCTATAAAACAATATTTAACAATTATTAATTTTACCTACTTTTTCAATGCTACACTTGAGTCAGAGATATTTGAAAGCACCAGAAAGCATTTCTCTTAAATCTCCACTATGAACTCAACTGAACTACATGGTAGAATGAATAACTGGATTTACTAAATTAATAATTTAAATAATGTTTCACATACACTTATCTGTCTTTGCCTATAAAAAATTATTTCCTCTACATTGATTCTAGTGGCTCTGTTTCCATGAATTATATTATTATCCAGTGGAATATTCATGGGATAATGGAGACATAACAACAGATATGATTAAGGGATATGAGTATTTTAAAAGCAAAGTCTAAAGAAAAATATGAGTAAATGCATAAGGAACCAATGAAGCACATTAGTAGATAGAGGTACTAATTTCCAAGATCTGCCAAAGTTCCCCAAGGAAGCAGAGAGCTCTGAAAAGTCCAGCCATGTGAAAGTTCCTGTCCAACAGGTTTGAAGAAGCCCAGGTTTGGCATTGTCAAAGGGGATTTACATAGTCCTTTTCCCTAGCCCTCAGGACTACTTCTGGGCTTACTTGTTTATTAGTTCATGTAACTGGAACAAACAATCTGGTATAATTTTTCCTGAAAGAGCAAGTGAAACAAAATGCTGAAAATGAAGCATATCCAATAGCAATTTTTAATAGATTGCTCAAGGCTATTGGCATGCTGTATAGGACACTTAGCATCAGTGGACCTTGCCCAACAAATTCCGGTAATACCCCTGGATCATTGTGTAACCAACACCACCTGCCTCACATTTATAAATACCCTCGTTTAGACTCTTGGCATAGGTTTCCTAAGAACTCTTCCTAGATGATTAAGTATCTTGAAGAAAAGAAAAATCCAGTTTGAGGTCTTCAAGTTTTGTTGAAAAAATACTAATCCAACAGAAAAATGGCAAAAAATGGCAAAAAAACCAAAAAACCTATCACCATTACCCATTATTTCTTTCTGTAAAATTATCTAAAAGAATTGTTTAGAAGGGCTAATATGTATTCATTATATATATATAACATATAGATGTATTATTGTTTGATAACCACAATAAAAAGTACTTGATACATATGAAGCAAATTTAATGGAATAATAATATTTCATATAGTTTAAAGTTACCTGTGCCAGTTTGAAAGAATCACGTAAAATAGAAAAGCCATGTTTTAATCCTGAGCCATCTCCTGGAGGCAGCTGTTTCTTTTAATCCCTAATCAGTACTGTAGGTTGGAAGGTTGATTAGATTATCTCCAAGGAGATGTGACTTGCCCAATTGTAGATATGAACCTTTGATCAGAGGGAGATGTGACTCTATCCATTCCAGGTGGGTCTTGATTAGTTCACTGCAATCCTTTAAAAGAGGAACATTTTGGAGAAAGTTTGAGAGCCACAAGAACCACCATAGCCCATGCAGCCAGAGACCTTTTGCGATGGAAAAGGAAAACATCCCTGGAAGAACTTCATGAAACAGGAAGCCTTGAGACAAAACTAACAGACATTGCCACATTCGCCAAGTGCTTTTCCTGTTGAGAGAGAAATCCTGAGCTTCATCAACATTTCTTGAGTAAAGGTAGCTTCTTGTTGGTGCCTCAGTTTGGACATTTTTACAGACTTGCTTTAATTTAGAGATTTTCATGGCCTTAGAATTGAAAACTTGCAATTAAAATGGTACCTATCACCACCACCCCCCAGTAATCATTTCAGACATATTTTAGAGAAAGACTTATTCTCTGTTTGAACTCTTTTCTTGATAGAAAGTATAAAGAAACAACCATAATTATTAGAGTTGTTAGAATTATTTTCCTCATACAATTTGTGGAACAAGTTGCTATATCCTGTGTCATGGGAACCCAAGCTCAGGTATGACAGAAACTTTCAGCAAATGACTACTTTATTACTTATACAGCCCAAAGGATACTAAAGCGCATAGGAAGAGATCCCATCATGGCTAGTCTCCTAGGGAAGGCAGCTGCAAGGGACAGTGTTCTTGTTAACTAGCTGCTGGAATGTGATATACCAGAAATGGAACAGCTTTTAGAAGTGGAAAGTTATTAAGTAACAAGTTTACAGTGCTAAGACCATGAAAATGTCCCAATTAAAGCAAGCCTATAAAAAAAAGCACCAACTAGTGTTCACCTTCCCTCAAGAAAGGCCAATGAAGTTCAGAGTTTCTCTCTCAACTGGAAAGGCACAAGGTGAATATGGTGACATCTGTTAGCTTTCTCTCCTAGCTTCTTGTTTCATGAAGCTCCTCCGGGGGTGTATTCCTTTTTCATCTCAAAGGTCTCTGGCTGCATAGGCTCTGTTGGGTCTGGTGGCTCTCAAGTTTTTCTCCAAAATGGTTCCTGTTTTAAAGAATTCCAGTGAACTATCAAGACCCACCTGGCATGGGTGGAGTCACATCTCCCTCTAATCAAAGGTTAATACCCACAATTGGGTATGTCACATCTCCATGGAGATATTCTAACCAAGTTTCCAACCCACAGTACTGAATAAGGATTAGAAGAAATGGATGCCTCCAAGAGATGGATCAGGATGAAAACATGGCTTTTCTAGGGCACATAATCCTTTCCAACTGGCACAGACAGGATTGTCAAATGGCAGCTGTTATGCCCACTTCATATTGGAGCGGAGAGAAAAATGTGTGCTAACTGAGAGCAGCGTATTTATACCACCCAGGGGGAGGGACTACCAAATGACAGCTCCTGTCCTATAAGCAGCTGGAGCTGCTAGTTCCTGGTTTCTAGGTTTAAGGTATGTTCAGGCCTTTTCCTTAAACCTAACATCTTGCCTGACTGAGCAAAGAAACATATTGAAACATTTGCACACAATAGAAAAGGTCGGGAAAGAGAAATAGGCAAGAGTTGGGAGATGGTCACTAGGATGTGTGCCTGACTTTTCCATCACTAGCCATTTTTTTTTTTTTTGCCATTTTCTACTTACCTGTAAACCAATTATTTTAATTTTGAGTTTTAAAATAATGTAGAACTCAAGTAATCGACTTATCTTCTCTATGTCAACTCTTCAACATTTTAAAATGTTAAGCTTGTTATATATTAAATATTTTCAATCCCCTCAATCATTTTACATAAATAACAATTTCCAGATATTTCTTGATCCTGATCCCTTTTACTTGACACACTCCAGATAACACGCTTTTTAGCATGTAGACACCTGAAATAAACATGGTACCAGAAAATGTGGCTAATGCAGAATGTTATGGGAATATTACCTCTCATGTTCTGGATAGTATCAAAATGTCTATTGATAAAATTAGCAATATGTTTCATTTTTATTGGCAGCCATGCCACATGAATAACTAAGACCATGTTATCAATTAATATTAAGCATCACACTTTTATTTATACAATAAATATTTGAAGATCCAACGTTCAGTAATTTTCTATATAAGGATGATTACATATATGTATTGCTTCATATAATTCTCTAATTTCAAACGCTACTTTCAATGAATAATTCTTATGCCTTCAATACATTGGCTATCTTCTTAAGCTCTGTCTTCCATATATATTTGATAATTCAAATTCTCTGTCAGTAAATGTAACTACTTTCATCTGTAAAATTGTGGTGACAATATTATCTTTATGCCTTTAATAATAAAGTTTAATAATTTAATACTTGCAATAAATTATATAAAGTTCAGCAAGAGCCCATACAGAGGACCCTCAATAGCTCTCAGTTCACTTCCTCTCACCTCTCATCTTCATCTCTTGCAACATTAATTAAACAATCCACAATGAACTCTATAACATACTACCAATAATTTCCCTCTAGATTAATCATGATTTATTAACAATTTACTTTGGAATGGTGATTAATTATTAATCTGCTGACTTATAATTCATTCAGTCTAACAG
This sequence comes from Tamandua tetradactyla, assembly GCF_023851605.1. NCBI lineage: Eukaryota > Metazoa > Chordata > Mammalia > Pilosa > Myrmecophagidae > Tamandua > Tamandua tetradactyla. The sequence continues at coordinate 27,588,157 of NC_135340.1, forward strand.
TGTCACACACAGCTCTACATATTTTGCAGTAGAATTTATTTAGTGCCTTGCAAAAATCCATATATACCTTGTCTACACTGTTCACCTCTTCTATCACTGTAATAACTGGAAACATCAGTAAAAAAAGAACATTGGGCTGGCAAGATTTGTTCTTTGTAAATTCTATAAGCTCTCTAAGGGATTTTTTTTTTTTTTTTGCTTTAAAGTTTTAAATTTCAAATAGAGAAAATAAAGAAAATAATAGCCTGACAGAACAACATGCAACATTAATAGATATACATTATGGCAGAGACTCATTTTCCCTCAGGATTCATTCGTCCCTTCTTCCTTCCTGTAATAGAAACAAACTCCTCTCCCTGGAGCTGTAACAGCACACATGACTGCCATTTAAATAGCATATTCCCCAGGTTGCTGCATATGGCCATGTGACTGAATCTTTGCAAGTGGAATATGAGTGGAAATGACACATACACCTTCCACATTATTTCCCTAAAGGTAAATTATTTGTTACTCACTGCCTCTCTAGCTTCCTTCCAATAAGCTAGAAACGGATAACTTAGACATTCCATCTCCAACCATGTAGTTGAGGCAAAGACCCTTGTTAAGGACAGAAAAATAGGAGAGAAGGAAGCCAGATCCTTATCTTACCTTATGGAACAGAACTGCCTACCTCACAACTATTATGTAAAGGAAAATAAACTTCTATCTTACCTTGTTTTTCTAGCTTATATCTTAATTTTATACCTATTAAATTCAGTGCTTAATTTTTTTTTTTTTTTGCCTGGGTAGGCACCTTAATTTTTAAACATTAACTTTGCCACATTTGCTTCAGATTTTGTTTTTTAACAAACTAAACATTATAGACACTGTAACATGTATAATGAATGAATGAATATTCAATGTGAATATTGAATGGATAGTCAAAGTTGAATGAATATGCAGTAGTGACTGAACACAATTTAGTGAATGAATGGATATAAGGAATGGAATGAATGGAAGCATTCTTTTCCCAACCATCATATTTCCCCTCTCTCCTTTCTCAGAGGTAATCACCATTCCAAATTCAGACTATTTGTCTGTGTTTCACCAGACCACAAAGACAATCAAAATGATGACTTGCTGATTTCATTTTGATTTACTTTTGAAAGGTCACTCAAACAGTAAAAAAAGATACATTAGGTAAAGATGCAACTGAGTAAACAAGCATAGTTTCTTAATGCTAGATTCTCATGGAGGCACATTAACAGTTAGGTGAGTGATGTAATCTGGGCATACAAAAGATTTGCCAAGTTGGAGGATCCCACAGTGTTTCCACCCATTAGGTCTACATGACACTATAAAAGAAAATTTGTGGCTGTATTACAGTGTTATTTGCCTGTTTTGCATCATCAGGTTTTCAGAAACCTGGGTTGTAAACTTTCATAGCTTTATGCTCTTCTTTCATATAAAGGAATCTTTTAGCCAGATATTCAGTCTTCACAACCCAGGCATTCAGTTCACGCATGAAGAATTATTGCTGAAGAATGAGTACCCGAATACATTGCCCTGCCACTCATAAATGTTTGTTAAATTAGATTGAGTTCCTATTAAAGTGTAATCCAGGCAAAACTTCGAAAAATGAGGTATAAATGCTGAGAAAGTAATAATTCTACTGTGAAAATTTTACTATGATTTAGGGCACTCTGCATTTTAGTACATATATAAATAACATAATGTAATGGAAAAACGTGTGCTACATGATAAATGCAAGCATATAAAACAGGTTTGATAACACCACAAATTAGATATTCCCAATGAATCAACTGTGTTTATATCAACAGAATTAAACCATAGCATACAATACACAAATATTGTATCCTTTGCTTGGTGTAGTCACCCATCTAGCTTTAGTATCACTACATATTAACATAAACAAATTTTATTTTCTCCTTGTTCCAAAAGTTGGTGATAAATGTTTAGGTGACTCAAGCACTGTAAGAATATTTCCTACTAAATTTAAGCAACAAGAAATGCGTTCTGAAAAATGGTTAAAATTATTAGCCTAAGCAGTTCTCAAGAAATAAATATTAGTAACTAAAGCATCATCTTTGCCTTATAGTAAAAAATAAATAAATAAAAAATCTTTCAACCACAATACCCAAAAATCATCCCAGTACTTTTGTCTCAGATTTTGTCAAAAGCACATCCTGAAATAAGGGATTGGATAGAGATTGTTTGGGAAAGTGATGCAGGATATTGGAGTAGGAGGTCAAAAATGAAAATTCAAAAAGCCAGTTCAAGGATGCGTTATTTTGCTGGTTTTCATGCTGGATAACTAGGACTCAGAACCACTAAAGATGCTCCTGCATTGTTTGCCTATGGTATAGGAAAATCCAGTATTTTCCCGTCTCTCCTCTCCCCCCGACATGTCATTAATACCAAACTAAGGCATCTCAGTTTTATTCTATAATCATAATACATTGTTCATTGAACACTATGTATGCCATTGCAACTTTTTGAGATGCTCTTATTTGTCCTGTATTGTCCTACACGAGATGACCAAGACGAAATGAAAAAAAAAGAGAGTAAATTCCTCAAGTTTACCTAGTAGTAAATGACAAGGCCGGGACTGAGAATAGTTTTTCAGTCAAGACACACATGGCATAATAAAATTAGTATAATATAGGAGAGTGTAATCAAGGGATTATTTATAAAGACATTGTATAGGACAACACTTGTTACGGGGACTTATAAGAACTTAACATCTGAAGGAGTAAAGGGAAGGAGCTTTACAGAAACTGCAAGGAAAGCGCCCTTGGAGAAGCCCATATGGAAAGGAACTATGAGCTACAGCAGAGCACAGCCAGCCTCAGACGGAAAGGGCCAAGCCAGGAAAACAAAACTCCACCAGAAGCTCTAGAGCAAAGAAAAGTATGAATGTAGCCCATGGCGAGGTAGCCTCCTGCTGCTGGCTAAAGCAGGGTGGAGAGAAATGGAGAGTTGATCTGAAGAGCAGGGGAAGGTGTCTGGTGCAAGAACACAGCCAGATTCCAAAGCCGTATTTTTAAACATTATGTTCTTAAATCTTTTTTTTTTTTAAAGATAATTATATGGTATGAATATTTGTTGTGGAAATTTAGTCTGCAAGCTCATGCATGGAAACGTTAGTACAGAATTGATGCTGGAATGAGGTCTGATTTACAAAAATCCAAGAGAGCGTATGGAGGACCCGAACTACTCTTGCTGCAATATGGATGGATTGACAGAGAGAGAATCAGCAGTGCTTGACAACTCAATTACATACACAAATGTAACACAAGTGAATGTGAAAAAGAAAGTCATTTTTAAAGCCTGGCTGTCTTGCACAAAATGACACTATTAGAAGAAACAAACAAACAGAAAGTGGAGCATGTTTGAGATGAACAGAATTATTTAAGTTGAGGGAAGATTGTATTTGAAATGCTAATGGATTATACTGGCAAAAAGACCTACCAAGTTGTCTAAAACACAGTATTATATCACTTAGGCAAGGTCAGGATTTAGGGTATAGAGAAGGGAGTCATTTGCAAAGTGATGATACTTATAGATAAGTGCTAAGAAAGAAAGCTTTATATATAGAAAGAAATGCCTCCTGTGGTATGTGTTTTTAAATGAAAAGTTAAATTCACTTGAAGGAAAAAAGAAATTTAATATTGTGCTTAATAACAAAATTTCAAAATGTTAAACCACAAAGTGGCTGAACTAAAAGTAGAATTTGACAATATATACTGCATCCCAAACTGCAGTCTCTGAATCAAGGTCCCTGTGGGGGATGGAGAGAGATTGAATATGGATATGTTCCTATCAAATTAATAAAAAAATTCTCATTAGATAAAGGGGCAAATTTAAGGGGCAATGTCTTAAAAGTATTAGAAGATATCTGGTAAGAAGATCTTTAAAATTCAGGACATGGAAATATTTCTTTCAGAAGTCATCACCAGCACAAAGTACAAAGAAAGATTGATTAATTGGGCTATGTTGGAATTCCACAACTGTATACATCAAGAACATAATAAAGAAAATTGAAAGATACTGCAATAACAGAATATCTTTTCAACATTAACTCTGACAAAAGATTAAAATACTATATATTAAAATAGTATATATCTCTCTTTCAATTAATAAAAGATCAACAATATATATAAAAGCTATACACCCACATGGATTGCAAGAAAAATATATAGAAAAGTGCTCAAAATGCACAAAATGGCTCAAAGACATAATTAAATGAAAAATACAACTGCATGAACTACCACTCATGTCCACAAGATTAGCAAAAATTAAAAATTCGACTCAGACTGTTGATAAGGATGCACCTAGGAGACTCTTAGACTGCTGGTAGTCCTATGAATTCACACTCCCTCTATGAAAACAATTCTTGATTTTCTCATAAATTTGAACCTGTATATACATCTTCTATGATCCAACAATTTCAATCTTAGATTTATACCTTATATATATATATATATATGCATATATGCCCAGAGGTATGTTGAGAATATACCTAGCAGTAATGTTCACAAAAGTAAAAAAAACAATATGTAATTGTCTAATTAGTTGTAATTAATTACAATAAATAAATTATATTTATGTACAAGCCTAGATGAACAATTTAGAGCTGTAAAAATGGCTAAATCAACTTGGACTGTTCTTCAAAGCAACATACTGAAAAATTTAAGCAAGTGTCAGAAGAATACATCAAAAATAATTTAGCACATATAAAACTTGAAACCTTGAACAGGTTAATATGTTTTTCAAAGCCTGTATACATGGCGTCTTAGTTTGCTTGAGCTGCTATCCAAAATGCCACATATTCAGAAGGATTAAATAACAAGCAATTATTGGTTTATGGATTCTAAGGCATCAAGATATTGGAAAGCCTCACTTTCTCCCTGAAGACTGTGGGTTCCGGTGCTAGCTTTCCAGGAGTCCCTGAGTTTTCTTAATTTTCTATCACATGGCAATGTTCTCTCATTACTTTTCCAGGTTCCCACAGATTTCCTGTTTCTGGCTCTGTATAAAATCTCCAGTAATCTGGATTAAGTCTCACTCTCATTCAGTTGGGCCACACCTTAGCTATAAATACCATCTTCAAGAGGCATCGCTTACACTGGAGTGATGGCTTAAAGTCGTATTTACCCCAGAAAAGTTCTGTTCTTTTAATCCATTCCTGTGGGGGTAGACCTATTGTAGGTGGGGCGTTTTGACTGAGTTATTTCAATGTATGGGATCCTTTATAAAAGGATTAAAGACAGAAAAAAAGGCCCAGAGAAATCTAGAGAAAAGGACATATAAAAGTTCAGAGGGACAGAAGCTAAAAGAGAGAAACACATGGAGAAGTTGAGAGAGAAAAGCTAGAAGCTGAAGGGAATGAAACCTGGGAAAGAAGGACAAGCAGACACTGACATGTGCCTTCCCATGTGACCGAGGGGTCCCAGTTTGACAGCAGCCTTTCTTCAGAAAGAAGGTATCATCCTATTGCTGTCTTGATTTGGACATTTTTCAAGCCTCAGAACTATAAACTGTAAATTTAATAAATCCCCATTGTGAAATCCAACTCATTTCTGGTATTTCGTCCAGAAACTGCATTTCATCGACTTTAGCAAGCCAAAACAAATAAGTTCACACCCACAAGAATGAGGATTAAGATTAAGAATATATCTAAATAGGGACACATAATTCAACCTATAACACAGAAAGGGAGGGAGAGCGCGAGGGAGAGCGCGAGGGAGAGCGCGAGGGAGAGCGCGAGGGAGAGCGCGAGGGAGAGCGCGAGGGAGAGCGCGAGGGAGAGCGCGAGGGAGAGCGCGAGGGAGAGGAAAAGGAAATGAGGAAAGAAGAGAGGAAGAGAGGAAGGGAGGAAGGGAGGAAGGGAGGAAGAAGAAAATAAAAGTGAAAAGATATAGGGTAGTTGTTCCAATTTTGGAAAAATGGGATGGTTGTGTGATCATTGTAAGGGATATATGATAAGGATAGGTACACTGGGACTTCGGAAAGTTCATTATAAAAAAAATGACTATAGCAATATTTCTAGTTCCACATGCTTTTCCAAAAATGCACAAATTTTTCATCTCTTGAACTTTGTGAATGCCTCAATGGATAGAAAATGACAAAAGTGATGCTACTTGTCTCCAAGACTCAATTATAAAATGTGATATAACTTTTGCCTTGTTGTATCCTTTTTGATAGCTCACCATTAATACTCATTCACCATGTTATGACACAACCCAGACCACATGTAGGTGTTTAGTTCCAGCCAAAGTCCCAGCCTAGAGCTGACATCAACCACCATATATGTGAATGAACACGACTTCAGTTAATTTCGGTTCCTATCCTTCATGCTTTCCAGCCTTCACTGAATGGAGCAGAGACCAGAATCCCTGGCTGAGCCCTGCCAGAAATGTAGACTTATGAACAAAATGAATGTGGTCATTGCTTGGAAACATACCTTTGGAAACCAGTCATATTGTTAGGTGGCACATGTCACATGCAGGTGTTCCAATTGACAGGTCCACCTAGGGTCTCAAGCTACAGCCAGCATCAGCTGCCAGACATGTGAGTAACTGACCTTTCAAATAGACTCTAAACTTCACACCACTACAGCTAAAGCTGATGCTAGGTGGGGCAAAGATAAACTGTCCCTGCCAAAATCTCCCAATTGTAGATTCCTGAGAAAAATAAATAAATACTGTTATTTTAAACTTGTATGTTTTGAGGTAGTTTGCATACATCAGGACAGGGGGATTTAAATGTATCAATAATACCGTGTTTTAAACTGAGTTGTAGGAATATTGTTTTTTGCATATTCATTATACTGCTAAAATATATTAAATAACTGTTCTATGAATTATATATTTCACATTTACAAATACTTGCCAGAAGATGTGCTCCCATTTTAATAACACTCTTAGTACAATATCTAGAAATAAACTTTCCAAGAAATGTTCATACCCTTTGTATAGATATAGTTTTGAAATCTTAGCATAACCTATTTAAATAAATAGTAAAATAAATACTGTGGTTAGATGAAAATATGAATAGTGTAAGGATTTCAATCCTCCCTAATCAACCTATGAACTCAACGTAAATCTAATTATAATACCAATTCTTTTATCGTTACACTTGATTCTTGGTTTTTATTTGGAAAAACAAACAGGATTACCATTTAGGTAATTTTAAAAAGGAATGAAATTATTATTAGAAGTAGTATTGGTCATAGAGTTAGTGATAGTAGCAATAGCTAACGTATAAGATATTTAAAAACGTATTTGATATTGACAAATTAAACACGTGAAATGTATTTTAAAACTATAATGTTTAAAAGAGCTTGGTGATGGAGAAAAATAGATTTGTAGAATAAAATAATTTAGGAAAAAAGTTGATTAATTATGGGATTTAATATATTATAGATTCTGCATTCTATTTCAATTTGGGGAAAAGATAACTCTAAATAAAAATGCTTGCTTCCTATAAAAATAGACCACTACTTTTGCCTTTATACTCTAGTAGCTAGCAAACTAGAACACCTAGAGAAAATTAAAGAGAAGATTTTTTTTTATAGTGAGTGTTCTGGTTTGCTAGCTGCCAGACTGCAACACACCAGAGATGGATTGACTTTTAACAAAAAGGGATTTATTTCATTAGTTCTTCAGAGGAAAGGTAGCTAACTTTCAACTGAGGTTCTTTCTTACATGGGAAGGCACAGGGTGATCACTGCTGGCCTTCTCTCCAGGACTCTGGGTTCCAACGACTTTCCCCAGGGTGATTTCTTTCTGCGTTTCCAAAGGTCTGGGCTGAGCTATAAGTGCTGAGATGAGGTGTGCTGAGCTGCTTGGGCTGTGCTACGTTGAACTCTCTAATTTAAGTACCAGCCAATTAAATCAAGCATCATTCATTACAGCAGGCATGCCTCTCAGCTGACTGCAGATGTAATGAGCAACAGATGAGGTTCACGTACCATTGTCACATGTCTGCAGCAACAGAACTAGGCACATACACCTGGCCAAGTTGACACCTGAACCTAACTACCACATGTCCACCCTTTGTCAACTTGGCAACTATATGCATCACCTTAAGCAATGTTAAAGTGGAACAAATGCTCTTCTGGCTGCAGACCTATGAATCTCAAAAACAAGCTATCTTGTTTTTGCCAATATGCAAAGGAGGGACAGTCACAGGATCCGTAGGGCAAAATTGGAAGTAAAACCTGCAGGGCAAACACTATTGGATTTCAAAGTCAGAAAGTCATTTTTCCTTCAGCTTTAGAAAGTGGCAGTCCCACCCTTTCTAAGCGCCTATGCAGTGGCCGGCCTCTTTCCAAATCAACCTCAGGGAACATTGAAGAGACCACCTTTTTCTCGTCTCCACTCTCTCCAGGCATCAGGGCCACCCCTGGGATCTCTGCCATTTCTGGGGCAGAAGCTCAATCCCTCCATGTGCTGGCAGCCAGGGTCTCCCCAGTCCTCAAGGAGTGTGCTATACATTTTCCAAGGCCTGAGGCTGCACAACTCTTCCACTGCAACAAGATGGGAGACTCATCCTCTGCTTTCAGGGGAAACTTACCCTCTCCATGTATATAGGTAAGTCCACTCTCCTGGCCAAGGTTTCTAGGCTTCAGACCCGATATTCCATAGTTCTCACTCTGCAAACTCCAATTTGTCCCGTTGTGTCCCCCTTTATCCAGACTGGCAATGGTTCCATTTACACCAACAGTCTCTCCAAGCACTCCAGGACTTCTCCATCATTCTCTTCTCAGTTTCTCCAAAATCTTCCCCTTATCCATTTAAAAAGCCGTTCCAACCTGTTTGGTATTTGCAAACAGCAGCAGCACCCCACTCTCTGGTACCAAATCTGTTTTAGTTTGCTAGCTGCCCGAATGCAACACACCAGAGATGGATTGACTTTTAATAAAAAGGGATTTATTACATTAGTTCTTCAGAGGAAAGGCAGCTAACTTTCAAATGAGGTTCTTTCTTACATGGGAAGGCACAGGGTGATCTCTGCTGGCCTTCTCTCCATGCCTCTGGGTTCCAACGACTTTCCCCGGGGTGATTTCTTTCTGCGTCTCCAAAGGTCTGGGCTGAGCTGTAAATGCTGAGATGAGATATTCTGAACTGCTTGGGCTGTTCTGCAGTGAGCTCTCTCATTTAAGCACCAGCCAATTAACTCAAACGTCATTCATGCAGCAGGCATGCCTCTTAGCTGACTGCAGATGTAATGAGCAACAGATGAGTTCACATACCATTGGCACATGTCCGCAGTAACAGAACTAGGCACATTCACCTGGCCAAGTCGACACCTGAACCTAACTACCACAGTTAGAAACACTTACAGATTGTTTCATTTCTTTGTAAAAATCTTATCAATAGTAGCTTGAGCTATACTTACCTCTTCCTTGTCTAATAAATCACAATATGAATGAGCATCTTTTCAATGCTTTGGCAAATTGTCACACTTTCTAAGTTTAGATCAGCTCCCAACATTTTATTCTTTATGCTTTCAATGTCTTGAAAGCATTCCCAAGAATTTATTTAATGTGAAATTGCTGTGGGTATCACTCCCTTTGTGACATCTTCTTCCATTGCATTGCAACAACTTTGCCCCTTTATGTCAACACACTCACCTTCACTATTTTCTAGCTGCATTCCAGAGTCTTTCAAATTGTGGCAGTGTCAACATTCTCATGGTCAGCTATTTCTTCTTTTATTTCACTTACATATGAACTGAATTTCACTTTCAGCATTGATCATTTTTGTTTCTTGTCTTCACATTCATCTTTGTTGGCCAATTCCCTTTTTTGATTACACATTTTTAGAAAATGCCACATGGGTTTATGACTGGAAAACAGTGAAGCAAACAAACACATGTGTTGCTTTCTGTGGGTGACCTGAATAATCAATCGACATTAACAGACTTTAGGAGATGTGACATGATTGGGCACTCATCATAATGCAAATCATTTATTTGCATAGTGGTTTGAGTATTGAAGAGCTAGCAGTGAAGTTTGTACTTTATGCAATTGATCATAATTAATATAATGTGGTGAAATTTGAACCCAGTTGTTGAGGGACAGGGTGTGATTTAATCAGACCTTGGTAACTGAAATTTGTTCATATAGAGACTGTGCAAAGTGAAAATTGCCTACTAGCATTATCTCCCTGTATTTCCATATTTTAACTGTATTTATTTCTGAACCATGAGAAAGTAAATTGCAGACATCGTGATATATTAGCACAACCAATCAGCATGCATTTTCTAAAATTGAGTTCATTACCCTAATAACCACAAGTTCATTAGAAGACCCAAGAAAAACAATTAAAAACCCTACTAAATTGCATTTAAAATAGTTGATACAGTGATGTTTTACTTTTTAAAGTAGGAATGAAAAGTTTCATACGTTATGTTTAGTTATAATACCGCTTCAGTCTCTTATTAGTTTCCTATTTTTTATTTATAACCGATTTTTTTGAGGATTCAGTCAGTTGTCATGTAGAAATTCCTGTTTTTATGGATTCATCTGTTTACATTTAATTTGTCCTTTAATCCTGGTGTTTCTTATAAACTGGAAGTTAAATCTAAAGGCTTAGATTTAGGTTAAAATATTTTAATAAAAATACTACATATCACATTACATTAGAAAGACATAATACTAATCTTCCCTACTCTTAGCGGTACTAAGTTTAGTTATTGCCATATCTCTGCAAAGATAAACTTTTCCTTTGAAATAAAAAGTGGGGTTTATGCTTCAGATTAGGTCAATGATTTCTGCTTATAAAAATAAATATATATATATATATATATATGGTTAAATTACAAATAAGCAAGAAAATAACCCAACACAGAAAAAACAACAAAACATGACATGGACACCAGAGAGCTATGAAGTAATGACAGCTAAATAAATTACCCTTCCAGAAAGTGGAAACTGGTCAGAGGTAAGTTGTTGCTCAGCAATCAGTTTTTTTCCTTCCTTCTTTTCTTCTTTTTTCTTCCCTCCCCTCCTCCTTCTTTTTCTTCTCTCTCCTTCTTCTTTCTCTCTCTCTCTCTTTCTCCATCTCTCTCTCTTTCTCTTTCTTTCCTTCCCCCAGAAGAGGAGCAGGGGGGAGTATGTTGATGATTCAAACTGAGGATCAGAGCCTCAGCCAGGCAGAAAGCAGCTCCTGGGGAAAGAGACATCCAGCAATACTTTTTTAAAAAAAAAAATGTTTTTTATTGTTAAATATAATATACATACAAAGAAAGGACAGAAAGCAATTTTTTCAAAGTACACTACAATAGGTACATTCAGAACAGATTTCAGAGTTTATTATCGGTTGCCATTCCACTATTTCAGATTTTTCTTTCTAGCTGCTCCAAAACACTGGATGCTAGAATTTCTTTTCGAAAATAACATATATACTAAAAAGCAATAAATTTCCAAACACATTACAATTAGTCGTACAGCAGATTTCAGAGTTTGGTATGGGTTACAGTTCCACCACTTTAGGTTTTTACTTCTAGCTGCTCTAAAGTACTGGAGACTAAAAGAAATACCTTTCTGAATAATGATTCAGCAATCATACTCATTTGTTAAACCCTACCTTCTTTGTATAACTCCATCATCTTTGCTCTCTCCCCACACTTTAGGGGTATTGGGGATATGCCCGCTCTAACCTTTTCATGTTGGAAGTAGCTGCCAATAATATGGACTAAAGATCTAGTTGATGTTCTGGAAAGGCTTGCCTCTAGACATTTCAGGGATTATCTGGTCCAGGGACCCATCCAGGTTGTAGGTTTCTGGGAAGTTACCCTAGTACATGGAGCCTTTGTAGAATCTTATATAATGTTCTAGGTATTCTTTAAAATAAACAGGATTGGTTTTGGTTGGGGTTTGGCAGTTATGATAGGTAGCAATGTCTAACTGAAGCATGCATTAGAGTGACCTCCAGAGTAGCCTCTCGACTCTAGATGAACCCTCTCAGCCACTGATACCTTATTTGTTACACTTCTTTTCCCCCTTTAGTTCAGGATGGAATTGTTGATCCCACAGTGCCAGGGCCAGACTCATCCCTGGGACTCATCACTCATACTTTCAGGAAGAATGTCACCCTGGGTGTCATGTTCGGGGGAGAACAATGATTTCACTTGGCAAAGGTGGGCTTAGAGAGAGTAAGGTTACATATGAACAACAGAAGAGGTCTGCCAGAAGTAATTTTTAGGCATGCCTCTTGGTAGACTAAGCTTCTCTGCTACATACATGAGCTTCACAATAACAAGCCTCAAGATAAAGGCATCCAGCAATACAGTCATGCCAGGGCCTGGAATGACAGAACTGGTGGCTTGGAAAGCTTGTGAACACAGACTTCCCTAAAGATGTTTGTTGAATTCAAAGACTATGTAGGAAGGTAAGCAGTTTGCTGAAAGTTTTTGAAAGGCAGAGTGAAGTGTCCTCCAGTCTTGAGATCCTGAGAAAACAACTGCCAGAGAAGGGGAGCTGAAGCAAAATAAACAAGAAGTGAAAGATCAAGAGTGGTCTGACTCTGAGTCCGAACAGTGGTTTGCATGTGGGAGTGTGTTCCAATGCTGGGGGTGGTTAGAGGCTAAGAATCCAAGGTTGACCCAGAGGATGCCACTGCTGGGAAAAGAAAACGCAGCAGGAATTTTGGCATTCACAGAGGGCTGGACTGATAAAATTGACAACTTCAGAAACATCAAATGCATATCCCATCTCCACCTCCAACCATGGCCAAATCATGAAGTCGTATGGGATGGGGGTGGGGCTAAAAAGCTAAACTGAAAAACTCTAAAGGTCAGAACTGGATCAATATTTCATATCCTCAATCAATATCTCAAACAGTGGAGACAAAGACTCACTGGGATCACAATCGATATACACAAGAGAAATGTGAGAAAGGCAGATGTAGAATTCAGCTTGCCCAATCTGCAACGTAACTTCACTCAGCTGAACCTTGAATGGAATAAAATGAACACGCCATCACCCTCTTTGTCCAAAAGAGGAAAGAACTCTTTCTTGTGGAAGATAATATCATCTGCAGCTTCCTATGTTGTTTTCTAGACAACATTTAGGATAAATTAATAAGTATTAAACATGTAAATGGGAAAGATGATTTGAGAAATAATCAAACATTATACTTAGTGGAAAAATTTTGGAAGTTTTCACTCTGAGTTTGAGAATGAGAAAAATGATAAGCCCACGCTAATCATGTCTTTCAAAATTGTACTGCAAGCACTAGCGGGTTCTATAAGGCAAAAGAAGAAAATACAACCAAACAACACAAAAATTATGAAGAAATAAGTAAAATCACCAAAGTAATCCTGAACAAAATATGTAAATTAAATAAATATAATGATAATACTAGACAGAAGTTCAAAGTTTAAAAAAAGAATCATTTGAACTGCTATCTGCCAACAGGAAACACATAGAATGTGCCATGTTAAAATAATATCCTGAAAAGAATCAAATATCTATAAATAAATTCAATAAATGATGTGTTATATTTCAATATCTGAAAATAGGAGTGAAAGCTCTGAGAGAAAAATTAAAGAATGACTGAAGTCGTAGATACATATGTCATGTTCATGAATTGGAATGCTTAATAATGCTAAAGTAAAAATTCTGTCCCAAATAGTGTATAAGTTACGTGTATGTCCAATATAAAATCCATTATTTATTTTCAGAAAAATTGAAAAGCTGAATTTAAAATTCATAGGAAATGTAAATAGTCACAAATACACAAGACATTCCTGAAGATGACCACAGTTGAGAACTTAAGAGTCTCATATATCAAGAATTAGTATAAAGCTACAGTAAGAAAGACCTTACAACACTGGCATGAGCATGGACAAACTGAATAATTTAATGGTCATTCCGGAAAAAGAACAAATATCATATTTAATTCTTTATCAAATTATTTTGCCTATTTATTTTATGTTTAGCAATTTTATTTTATCTCAAATGCTGTCTAGAAAACAATGTTGTAAACTGCAGATAATATTACCTTTCCTGAGAACAAGTTCTTTATTCTCTTGGACAAACACTGATTTAGAAAAAAGGAGAAACTCCACAGTGCCATATGCAGATACTAATCTTTTCAATAAGAAGTGTTAGAAAAAATTTTTAAATGATATGGAAAAATGTATTTTGTTTTCACTTTTGGCCATGTGAAGATAATAAGGACTAGAATTACTCTCCCGCTGTACGTATCGGAGTACTGGACACATTCAATCCTGAATTTGCCTTCAAACAGAAAGACTGGGAAACTGTAAATCTTGACTCTTCTGATTTTATTCTTTCTGGGTGTACCATGGCCCTGCACTGCCAGAAAACAGTTATGTATCTGGTCTGTCCAGTATGCTGGTACGTACAGTGTGGACTGCCACATTGTTTTGATTACTGAAGGTAATTGATCAATGTATGGAATCGTTTGTTGCATTTCTCTCTATGTATTTTAAAGTCAGATTTCCACTATGTATTGCTTTAGCTTGCTAATGCTGCCAGAGTTGAATACACCCAGAAATGGACTGGTTTTTATAAAGGGGATTTATTTAATCACAAACGTAGAGTTTCTTAAAGGAAAGGCAGCTGGCTTTCCTCTGGCTTTCTCTGTCACGTGGGAAGACACATGGCAACATCTGTTGGCCTCCCCTCCTGTCTTCTGGATTCAAACAGCTTTCCCTAGGGTGATTCCTTTCAGCATCTCCAAACACGTGGATCTGTGTCAACTCTGAGCACTGAGCTGAGGTGTGCTGAGCAGCTGAGCTCTGCTGAGATAGTAAAGAGCTCTGCTAAGCAATTTCTGTCTCTTCTTACTCCTCATTTTAAGCCTCCAGCTAGTTAATTTAAATATCATTCATTGCAGAAGGCACTCTCCATCCCAACCACAGATATAATCAGCCATAGATGAATTTCCTGTGCTGATGATTTAAGTCCACAGCAACAGAGAACAACTGGGCACTATCACCTGGCCAAGTTGACAACTTCCCTATGTATTACACATATCAAAAAGACTGCTGGGATTTTGATTGGGATTGTATTGAATCTATAGATCTGTTGAGGGAAAATTTACATTCTAGCTATATTGAAACTTTCAATTCATGAACATGATATATAATGTCATTTATTTAAGTATTCTAAAATTTCACTTAGCAGTACTTTATTTTTCAGTGAACAGGTCTTGACATATTTTGCTAAACATATCCATAGATATTTCATGCTTTCAAATACTATTCTAAATGGCATTTTAAAAAGTTTCAGTTCTCAACTGTTTGTTGCTAGGATATAGAAATATAATGAATCTCTGCATATTGACCTTGTATCCTTCAACTTGTAAACTCACTTATTAGCTCTGATAGCTTTTTGCAGATTCCTTTTTCATATGCACAAGATTATTTTGTCCTCGAATAAAGAGAGGCTTAGGTCTTCCTTTCGATATGTATCTCTCATTACAAAGCTATGAGAGAAAAATGATATATTTTGCATGTTCCAATATCAAGACACCATACTAACTGCACTAAACATGAGTGTCATGCTCTCTGTACCAATGGCTTTCAAACATTTCCGTTTCATTGTAGCTCAAAGTAATAAGTTACATTACTTTATAGATCTTACATTACAACATAGTATGCTAACATACATAGAAACATACACACACAAACACACACAGACAAAAGTATATATATACAGAGAAGCATACGTAAATGAAACAAAATTTCATGTAATATTTATCTCATAAGTATGTGATGCAATATATTTCTCATTACATTATATTTAATTATATCATAATTATAAATGACTTATAATATTTATAGTTAAAGATAGTCTTATAGGAAATAAGATTGATCAGCATCCAATATTAGTTATTGGGTCATGACTTACTGTTTGAGGAAAATATCCTGAAGTATTGTAAGTATTGTAAACTACTCCAGAACTAGCCTCATACAGAGGTGAGTCCTTGTAGTGGACATAAAGGTTTCATAATTTATATGTTAATTTACAGTAATTCAACAAATATTTACTGAGCACATACTCTATTAGTTCCCTAGGGCTGCTGTAACTAACACATACTTAGGGATTAAAGACAAGAGAAATTTATTCTGTCACAGTTCTGTAGTCTAACTGAAAAATCAAGGTGTGAGCAGGGCCATGTCCCCTCTGAGGTTTCTAGGGAAGAATTCTTTCTTGAGTCTTCCAGCTCCACTGCCTCTTGGCATTCCATGGCTTATCGACACATCACTCCAATCTCTGCCTCTGTTAACACACTGTCTTCTCCTCTGTCTCTGTGGGTCCTTTTTTTCTTATAATACCAGTCACTAGATTTAGTGACCAACTTAAACACAGTATAATTGTATCTTCAGATCCTGAACTATTTACATGGAATGAGACCTTATTTCCAAATTAGAACACATTCTGAAATTCCCAGTGGATATGAATTTGGGGAGAACGCCATTCAATACACTGCGCTTACTGTACGCCAAGCGTTATCCTAGGGGCTAGGTATATAACAATGAATAAGAGATGAGAGCCCTTGTTCTTATTCTCAAATTTACTGTTATTACTGTAAAGCAGTGCTTTCTTCCACCATTTTGTCCTTTGGATTTCTTTTCTTTTTCTTTTCTCTTTCTTTTTTTTTGCATGGGCAGGCACCTGGAATCAAACCCGGGTCTCCAGCATGGCAGGCGAGAGCCCTACCTACTCAGCCACTATGGCCCACCAGTTATCCTTACTCTTAATCTTCAACTCTACACACTTCACCACACCTCTCTCTCTCTCTCTCGTGTCTTTTTCCTATCTGCCTGTAGTGCTTCCTTTATTATTTCTTATAAAGCAGTTCTCCTAGTTCACAAGCTCTATCAGTGTCTATTAATATTTTAAACCCTCCCTCATTTTTGAAGGAGAGTTTTGCCAGGCATAGGATTCTCGGCTGGCAGATTTGCTCATTTAGTATCTTAAATATATAATAACACTGCCTTCTTGCCTCCATAGTTTCTGCTGAGAAATCACACATAATCATGCTAAGCTGATTATGTTAAGCTTAACATATATGTGATAAATCACTTTTCTCTTGCTGCTATCAGAACTTTCATTTTGTCTTTGGCATCTGACAATCTGATTAGTAAGTGTCTTATCATAGATCTATTTGGATCTGTTCTGTGTGAGGTATGCTGCTTCTTGGATTTATAATTTTATATCTATCATAAGAGTTGGAAAATTTTCAATGATTATTTCCTCAATTATTATTTCTGCCCCTTTTCTCCTTCCATAACATGTATATCCATGTGTTTCCTGTTTTCATTGATTTCCCTGAGACCCTGCTCATATTTTTCCATTCTTTTTCCTCTCTGGTTTTTTATTTGTGTGTGTAGGATTTCAGATGTTCTGCCCTCTAGTTCATGAATCCTTTCTTCTGCCACTTCAAATCTGTTATTTTTTGTCTCCATTATGTTTTTAATCTCTTCTACTGTGACATTCATTCCCATCATAAGTTCTGCCATTTGGTTTTGCAAGCTTTCAAGTTCTTCTGTATGGTCACCCAGTGTCTTCTTTATATCTTTAATCTATTTTGCCAAATTTTCCTTTAACTCACTGATTTGATTTAAATGATTTGCTTAAATAAGTTTAATTAGCTGCTTCAATTCCTGTATGTCATTTGAAATGTTAGTTTGTTCTTTTGACTGGGCCATACCCTTATGCTTCCCAGTGTGACTTGTAATTTTTTTGCTGGTTTCAAAGCATCTGATTTTCTTAATTAATTGATTTTGGAGGTCATTTTCTCCCTTTTGCCTAGGATTTCCTTATTGGTTGGCTTTGTTCTCTAACTGTTCTTTGACATTCAGCTCAACTTATTCTAGACCTCTAGCACAGCTTCTGTTTAACTGATCAGAAATTTTCAGTTATTTTTTCTGATTCTTGCCTTGCCTAAATGGAACTTTTTGATATTGCCTTTTATTGTGAGCGCAGCTGTTTCACTATCAGCAAAAAGCTCTCCCTTAACTCTTCCTCCTCAGGAAATGCAGCTCTGCTGTTGTGTTGTTGTGGTTTTGACTCTATAGGTTTTTAACATTCATTTCATTATCTCTACCAACTTTTACCTGGAGGTCTGGCTGTGGGAAGAAGGTCTTCCTAGATAGGATGGACTCCTGTCAGATTTTCCCCCAGACATGTCAGGCCTAGAACTCACAAACGGGTTGTAATCGGTGTCAAGGTTCCCTGTATTTGCGACCCAGCAGGGTGCCAAGCTTTCCTATGAAGCCTCTTAATTCTGTGCTTTCCCTGGCCTGCCCAGCAGATGGCACTTGTCAGTCTGCTGCTCCCCTATAGGCGTAAAGTGGTAATATGCCTTTAACTCTCAGCAGACCCTGTCCCTACCAGAAGTGTGGTTGACCCAGAGGTGTAGGCTGAAAGGGACTTAAACCATTTGTGATTTACAGCTCCTGCATCTGAATTTTCTAAATAACAGTCACTGCCTGTGCTGGACCTTGCCCTACCCCCTCTTTTTATTCTGCAGTGGGGGCAAGGGAAACTCTTCAGCCCCCTATTCTCTGGAGGCTGGAAAACTACAGTATTCTCAAGCAGACTCCTTTGCCTCCTGCCAGAAGTATATTTAAGACAGATTGGGTTTAGCTTCTTGTAGGTTGAAACTGTTGCATGTTTAAGACGGAGGCTGGACTTCACTTTCTGTAGGATGAAATTGCCACAGATATCCTAACCCCTGGGGTCTAAATTCTCTGAATGAGAATGGCCACTTGAGCTGGGTCCTGACTCCACTCCCCCTTTTCTTGGGGAAGATAAACCCTTTAGGGAACTATCTCCTTAATTCCACCCTTGTTTAGTGACAGGGCTGAAAATTGAGGATACCTGCTGCTTTCATTAATGGGCTGCTTCAAAAAAGGGGAGCAAGAAAAAGGATAAAATAATCTGTTCCCAGAGCAAGTCACCATCCCCTGGGGTCAATCAAGAGCCAGAGTAGATACCTGCTCTGTGTAACCCCTGCCTTGGTGCACAGCCTTTTCCAATATTCTGAGGTCAGCCAACTTCAGAAAGCTCTTCTTATTTTTTTGTTTCATTTTGTTTTTCTTATGAGCCCTGCCTCCTTCCCACTGGGGTCGGGGCACATATAGACTTCTTAGTTTCTTGTTTGAGCTGTAGATTTATCTGTGCTTGAAGCTGGTATTCAGCAGTCCAAATTTGTTCATCAAATCTGCAATTGGGGCTTGGATGAGCTCTATGACCCTTGCTCCTGCTAGAGAGGCTTCTGTTTCCCACCAGGAGAGACCCAAGTCAGCCTGCCAGTGGGGTAGAGACACCGGCCTCCACAGCAGGGAAGAACTTACAATTCTGTGCTGTGATTTACTAGTCTTGGCCCTTCCACTCATTGCAGGATGCTGCATGATCTGTGTCTGGTCACAGATGTCCCCAAAACAGTTGTTCCTGGTTATTTACCAGCTGCTGTAGAGAATGAGCTAAATCCCACCCCTCCCTACACAGCTATCTTGCCCCACCTCTCTGTCTTCTTTCTTATATGTAACTCGGAATATTGAACAAAAGGGTCTGTTTCCTAGATGCAGGGCTTATTGATTACTAATTCCCTGAACTGAGAGGTCAAAAGGATGCAAGTTGTCAGATCAGCAAAGCAAGAGTACAGTGGAGAAGTTAACACTGGGTTTGAAATGGATTTTGTTTAAAGGTAAATGGAGACATAATGAGTTCAGGCTGTCTGCAGTTGGGTTTTGCTCTGTGTGGCTTGACTTCAATTGAGTTGGATGGTATGTGCTTAAAGAGGTTGCACCATTGGCATGCAAAACCAACCCTCTCACGAAAGGAACTTGTGTTCTCAAAGGAAACTAAGTAACCCTTGCAATTCATAAGCCACATAATGCAAAATTTCTCAAAATTTGTGAACATAAGATTCATCTTAAAAGAAAAAAAAAAAATCCCACCCTATCCCTGAATTTCTCAATCAGAATTTCCAGAGGGTAGGCACCAGCCATGTATGCTTTGAAAAGTCACAGATGGCCCAGGTACTTTCTCAAAAGGAAAGGCTTAATACTCATCTTTGACTGCTCTCTATTTTGGGGATAATATTCTTAGATTTCCTTTGTAGCTTTTTCTAAGAGTAATGTTTTCTGCATATTCAAATTTCTCCATATTTTCTCAATCATTGAAAATTGCTTTACTTAGTAACTAAAACTGCTATTTAATTTGATTGTGATATTTTAAAATTTCATAAGTGTGATCAGCATAATCTCCTCATCTTATCAATATTTCTTGGAAGTTCATTAAAGTCTCCTATTTAGGGGTGAAGTATAATTTCATGTAGCCTCGAGACTTTCTGCCTTTGAAGATGATGTCTCCTAAGTGATTCCTGGTTGCATGTCTGATTATATTAATTTATATGATTATATTAATAAACAGATCCAATGATATTAATGCATGTGAAATGCTTCGGGCATTAATGATATTATTTTTGAAAACTGCCTTCCAGTCACATAAATAAGAACTCCAAAAAATGGTTCTTTGTAAATATGTTTGGGGAAGACGTCTCCTGTTTCCCTTTTCATGTTTTCCTCCTCAGCGTAACTTCAAACCTTTAAGGAAGCGCCTAACAAAACTGTTCATAGGAAAGACTTTTGTCATGGGCAAATAGTGAAATAGATGCCAACTCTTCCATAGCCAATGCTTGTTGATGTTTGCTCCCTGGCTGGCAAAAGAACTTCTGCACAATGCTAAGAGGTTTGTTGGCTTCACTGTGCACTATAACTCACCCTGTTATGGAAGAAAACAGCTGTTTTGTGATCATGGTCTGGACATTTGCCATATTGGCACACTGAGTTAAAATCCCAACTTGCCTCTCAGCCCTGCAGTTCAGTCTCTAGGCTATTGGATAATGAATGGAAGAGAGAATATTTGGACTTTCTCTTTTAATTCATTGACTTTGGTTCCCACTCTCTAACTTAGACTTGCTTTGTTATTTATCAATTACCAAATTTGTAGCAATAAAGCTATAAAATCTCTCTTGAAATTTCATAGCTCTAAACCAATATATTCAGGATTAACTATAGGCATTATAAGTGGATCCCCTTGACTGCAATTTTTGATGGCATATAACTTCAAAGGCTCAGGAAGAGAATTTACTACCAAATCATGTACATAGTTCAATGGCTAATGTAGGTAGTTGGTTTGTATGCAATTCAAAGTTAACAGAAGACACTTAATACTAATTGCCATATATTGGTAATACACCCAAATGCAGATTGCTGCAAGAAAAACATCATCAAGAATTCCCTTACCTCCATAAATGTAAAATCTCATAAAATGTGTGTGCATTATAAAATTTAAATCTTAAGGGGTTTTAATGGTAAGTACACAAGACACTCAGGAGTTTTGTGTAATTATTCTCCAGAATAGCATAAGCACATACCTGAAACAATTCACAATTCACATGGAATAGTTCATTTAATATTCAGATAACAACCCCTATTCTCTCAGAAATTGTAGGTGCATTTAACAAGCAAAAGAACATGACGAGACGCATTGGGAAGAGTAAAGAAATTCTTTCATTTTGTAGAGATACAGCAATTTCCAGAGTCCTTTGGATACAGTTACTGTACCATTGTGAGATTTCACTAATCTAGCCATCACACTATGGAACAATACACCAATAACTCACTAAGGATCATTAAACTTCATTTAAGGCAGTTAGTGGTTATCAAAGGGACAAAATGTTTATTCTGTCTCCAAATGGATGCACAGGGCATACAGATTCTCAAATCAGCCATCTAGATGAGAAAGGAATGTATCTGTGTATGAATTTTGATCAATCAGTGTTAGTAATGGCAATTTCATTTGAAGGGCACAAATGGTTTTTGTACCTAAAACCTAAGTTGTTTGTAGGAGAATAGGACTACCAAGACTTTATCAATGAGATGTGATCCACTTAAGAATATCTGTTAATTTTAAGAATGAAATGCTTCCCCAAATTCAATGATTACTTTCACATTTACATAATATTCTATTACAGAAGGTGTTTTTCTTGTTGATTGCTTAATATGCTTCCTCCTCCTAATTTCTCAAGCATCCTTAGAAAGGTCTTTGTGCCCTGTACCTGAAAATACAATATTCTACAAATGATTCTGAGGATGCATTTGTGTCTAATATAAAATATCTACTGCTAATGCAAAAATAAAAATACTTGCTGTTCTTCAGCTCACAACATGTGCCAATGTTTGAGGAAAGAAATGTTTGCTTTATGCAACACTATTCACAACCAAATTATCCCAAAGTGCTTTACAAAGTAATTAGTTGGAGAGTAGCATGAGAGTATGTAGGCAAACATAGGAGCCATTAAGACACTCAGCAATAGCTCACACACTGCTTTGGACATTAGAACCTGTTTTATTGAGAGAGTAGAGATGTTAGTTCAATTATAGAGTAATTTAATAGAATAATGGAAATTCCTCTGGGTCTGGTAAGTTTAACAGATCAAAACCAAGGATAAGCTAACCCCAAATTTTATTATTTAAATTTCTGAAAAGATCTACATGTGAATTAAAAATATTATTTTCCTTTAGATAATTTATGGGTGAGAAACAATTGCTATGATGTTTGTTTAAAATAGACATCCTCCTGCAACTATTCATTGAAGAGTGCTTTGAAATCTATTGCTTTTTACTTTCTTTGCTTTGTATATATTATACAGTGAAAAAAAAAAGTCAAAAATAAAATAGGAAGATGCACATGTTAATTCTTTCCAAAAGATCATTTATGAGATGGGCATAGTGGTATTTTTCACAAATTTCTTTCTGTACCTTCCTATCTGACAAAGTGTTTTACTTCTTTCCTTAAGCTATGTTTTCATAAGGATTCAAATGGAAATCCTTTTCTCTCTCTTCAGTGTATTTAATTAATTCCCACCATTTCTTTAAGTCACAGTTCAGATCTGACTTTTTTCAAGATTTCCCAATTTAACGTATCTACTTTCTTGAGTTTGTATTGCATGTATTTCTTATATTTCTCACTTGACCTTGGCTCGTGTTATCTTTGATTAACATTTATATCTTGAGAAGAAACCCCACGAGGACAACAAAAATATCTATCATGTCATTTCATTCCCAACACATAGGATGAGGAAGTGACCTGATCAAATTCATGGTTTCCATAGCTCATACTGACAGCAGTGTGGAGGGTATATTGGCAGGAGCAATGGAAGGTCTTCCTTTCTTCTCTGTCTAAGAAATAATTGCACCATCGTGGAATAACCAGCCAGGCTTCTGGCTTCTACTGTTTCACCACTAGTCTTAGGTTTCTTCCTCGCTCGTCCATGTTTCAAATTCCTTTGGTCAAGAGGCTCTCTTTAAACCTCATTTCACACATAAACAACCACTTATAGGTGGATATGGTGACAAAACTGCTGTCTTGACCTTTACACCATTTTGAGTGTCAAAGGCAGCTGACTGGGATTAGCTCTGCAGCTGTCAGGCAGTTTCTTACCTTTCTCTGGTATTCATGTCAAAGTGTGGACTGCCCCCAGCTGGCCCCTCCTTTTCTCCAGGAACAAGGGAAAACATTAATAAGTGAAATATTAAAAGGAATATTGAATTAGAGAATAAACAAAGGGAGCTTGGATTTTTACATAGAAGACATTGTAAAATGTTTGGGGGCCTTTGCTTTAGACCCTGTCCTCCAGTTCTCACACAATTGTTGGATAAGCACAGAGGCCCTAGTTTGGGTGTTTACTGAATAAAAGACAAAAATAATGTAAAGACCAAAAGCATAAGACCACAAAGAAAGCTCATAATTCTGTTACTCTGATTAACGGAATTATGCTTTAATGTGATTAGCAGAATTATGCTTTGTTGGTTTTGATTTTTCCATCACTTCTCTTGTCTTGGGTAGGTGCTCACTTGGAAGTCTCATTAGCTGTAAGGCCTTGAGTAATAGGTGTAACCTACTATCAGCGAAATTGGATAGGTGTTGTCTACATAGTTTGTGAGGAAAGACTCGTTCCAATTCTTTGGTACAACCTGCCCTTCTTTTCCCCATCTGACTCACTAGCAGACTCTGTCCCAGGCCAGAAGACAATGTATTATATTTCAAAGCTAAATTCAGTTGCCTATAATGAACCATTATATCCCAGACACCTGGGAATATGGAAGCTACATGATATTATATGTGTTTGTTTGGACTTTCTTGTTTGCCAGTGGAGAAATCCCAATCCAAATAAGCTTATTCCAAAAGAAATTTATTAGCTCATATAATAGGAAGGCGCAGGTTCAGGCTGGCCTGGATCCTGAGTTCACATGAGGTCAGCAGGACCTGAGTTCTCTCAAGCCCTTAGCTCTATTTTCATGGTGTTGGCTCAATTCCTTGGTAGGAATTCTCCTAAGGGTGCCAAAATGGATGCAATAGCCTCAGCCTTATATTCTCTGCCATTGACGCTCTGTTGCCCTTGAAGATATATGATTACAAGTCTAGCTCTGACTGTATCAAGTGACCTTCGCTGAAACAATTACTATGGCCAAGAAAACGCCTTGCCTAATTCCAGAAATCATAAAAGAGTCAGCAACTGCTGAGTTAGTAGGGGGTGAGTGGTTTGCTGAAGGAGGTTGGGGTGCTATTTGGAAGGGAAGAGGGAATATTTATTAAATGGCCCAAACTCTGAAGTACTGGTACTCTATAATTAGGAAAACTTCTTCCTTGTTCCAATGGGAGTTTGCTCCAGTACCAGTGACATTTTTCATGACATAATTTTCATCTATTTGCCTTAAGACTGACTTTGGATGGAAATTTACATAAATGTTTATTCAGAAAATATTGTTTTCACAAGCATTGTCTATAATTTCACTTATTTGTTAAATAAATGTATATTCAGGGTCCAGTATGAGCCTTTAATGTTATTTTATCAGCTAGGTTCTTGACAACAGTTCCTTGTGTGATGTCAGCACTCTACGCTGTCTTCATCAGGTTACACCCTGATCAGAATGAAGAGGCTATATGCCAAAATATTCACCCATTCTTAAAATTCATGCATTTATTTATTCAAAATAATATCGTACATCTATTTTTCTGACCAAATCTACATTAGCTACTAGGGATTTAATGAACTGCAAAAACAAAACCTGTGTACTTAGGAGGTTGAAGCAGAGAGGTGATATGAAAGGACTTCGTTTTTGAAAAGATTATTTCAGTTGATTTTAGAGAAGAGATTATAGGAGTCCAGCAGTGCATGGAGGGAGACTGGTTAGGTGCCTACCACAGAAGTACAGGAGAGAAATGTACCTAGGTTCTACTTAGATAGAAGTACACAAGACGGAGTAAAGTGGTAAGAATGTAAGACTAGAAAGATAATTTGGATATGAATTGTGGGCAACTTGTCAATGAATAAGAATGATGATGAGTAGGACATTATGTCACCATGTATGTACTTGGCATGCAAAGCTGAATATACAGTATCCGTTCTCTCTAATAAAGAAGACAGGAAAGGACCAAGTTTGAGGGGAGTTGAATGTTCTTAATTCTCTTATAGCACTAACAGTGTACCTTGCATTCCATTTTGTTCTGGGCCTATAGTATTTTTCCTATCACATTTTTATTACTTCGTGCAGTAAGAGATCACGTTTTTAGAAAATTACCTTAGAAGTTAGCATCATGCCTGGTTCATAGTAGTAGCTATTTGTCAAACTCAACCCAATGTTTTGGACTGACTGACTGAATAAATGAATGTACAAATAAAGAGCCATGTAATACAGGATACAATAAATCTACTACCACTCTTTATTCCATTCTATTTACCATTAATTTCTCCAGGAATTCTCTTTAAAAGACAAAATTCTGAGACTTTTCAGCAATGGCTATCTTTTAAATATGAATAGGTTCATATCTAAATGTAATCATTTATCCCCTA
Source organism: Tamandua tetradactyla (assembly GCF_023851605.1). NCBI lineage: Eukaryota > Metazoa > Chordata > Mammalia > Pilosa > Myrmecophagidae > Tamandua > Tamandua tetradactyla. The sequence goes on from NC_135340.1 coordinate 27,614,073, forward strand.
TTTAGAGGATTATTATTAACAAACAGGAGGGATCAAGACAATTATATTGGTAAATTAATTCTTCTGGAGTTACTAGAGAGGTAGCCACATGTATGAATCAGGGAAAAGCTTGGCCAGAAAAGCCAGTTCCAGCACTTTAAAGCTCCCATCCCTCAATTCCCCAGTCCCCAGTACTGAAAGCTACATTAAGTGGGAAGTATCAGATATTGAGACCAAAAAACAAGCAAAGTAGAGATAAATAAGGACCCATATTCTCCATGTGAAGGTATTTAGATTTTATCTGGAAGACAGTCATTTGGGTGCCCTTTTTCTCTTTGCTTCTAAACTCCCCAATGTATTTATTTTCTAAATATTCATTTGACTATACAGATTCCTTATAATTGAAAATTGTATTGTAAATTATTTCTTGGTTTGCTATTTACATTTTCAAACATTTCTAATACTAAGGTCATACTTAAGTCTTTCTGTTTCAGGACTATTTGTCTCCCTGGAAGTCTAACCCCTTACACTGCTTCAATTATAATAGGGTCTTGCTTGGTGACTGAGCTTTCCTTTAATTTCCTTATCAATTCATTAGTGGTAAATTGTTAGCCTTTATGAGGTGCATAAAGAACACATTCTTATGACAATGCTCCTCCTGCCATTTCTATTTTATCCTAATGCTCTTCCAGGGTTACAGTTACTTTCAATTAAAAAAAAAATGCTTTTGAGTCAATCATAAATCTTCCGTATATCTTCAAAGGGAATGGCTCGTAAAGCACACCCTCAGGGTTATTTTTTAATCTTCTGATCTTGTAATCACTGAGCTCAAATAGTTCCCGAGTTACTCTATAACTTTTAGACAAGCATTGATTTATTTTCTGAGTTTCACCCCACCAGATTTTGCATTTTAAAGACTGCTTCAAAAACAAGTCTGAGAGGGTGCACGGGTGGTTCAGTGGTAAAAAGCTTGCCTTCCACGCGGGAGACCCGGGTTCCATTCCCAGACATGCATCCCCCAAACAAAGAAACAAGCAAGAAAACAAAAACAACGTCCATGTGACCGTAAAATTGGCTCTTTCCTTAATAAATACCCTGATGTTAACTAAATCCATGACATTGAAAACATGCAGAGGGCACTTTCTCTGCTAATCATTATATTGATGCTGCTATGGTTTTCTTCTCAACACTACTTGA